>NC_135213.1:11329965-11638715 GCF_052324685.1 Brachyhypopomus gauderio | reverse complement strand
AGGCATATTAATTACATAGGAATTTGGTGCTGAGGTGGTGGTATAAGGGGCCCCAAATGAAATACTGCTTAGCCATAAAGGCTTAGGCCAACCCTGGGTGTTTACAATTTTAGAGGCCCAGGCATTTAATGATCTCTGCATTTTTCAGAATGAATTTTTTAGTAGTAGAATTAATGTAATCATTACTCAAAACAAAACTGTCATTGTATAAGTTATTGTAACAAACAGCCTTTTGAAATTCTCTCACATTGGGCTCTCACAAGTGTATCATACTGTGCTTGTCAATTACCATCTCCGCTACATGATGTCATCATTCAGCAAAAGGGGCACTCTGTATTCAAGAGGGGTCTAGCCATCTCACCCCCCACTGTCTCAGACATTAGTCCAGAGTCTGTCAGTTAATTCAACACTGGTACACCTCCTCACTGTGGTTCTACCAGATGGAAGCCCAAAGGGGGACTTTCCAAAAGTGAAATGCCTAATTTACTCAACTTTGTTCCGCGGACATTTTATGACATGCCATTAAAACAGATGAGCTGTCTGGGGGGAGTCTGATAGGAAACTGCATTAAAGTGTTTAGAAAGTGGTACTACCAGCAGTGAGCAGCAGATAGCATCACTCAGGCATCGTATCTTAACCTTCAAGTCCAATAATTTTGTTGTGAGAATTTATAAGCTTATAACTTTGTGGGTGAATACCCATAGTCAGTTGGAACTAAAGTTAGATTATGAAACTTTCAGGCCAAGATTGTCACACCACTGATGAGACCAAATGCAACAGCAGACATAATTTATTTACTTTAAAGGATCGAACAGGCATGGGGTAGGCACTTGGCAACAGTACTTGAGGTTTGGGCTGAGATGAAGTCAAAGAACACAGAAAGAAGGTACGTATATAATGAACAGGGCACTAATAGAAACTGATAAAATGGTTCATGACTCTGATAGGTGAACTAGTGACTTCAGGAATGAAAGGGAGAGTGAGAATATAAAGAGAGAAGAAATGAAGAACAACTGAAGGGGACTGTGGCTGGTGAGTAGTAAGAAGGTGATACCAAGGAAGGCTTGAAGTGTGACAGATAAACCGAAATAAATAACCTTTAGCTGAATTGAGGGTCTAAAGGTTTATGGGTTATAAGATAGGACAATACAGTCCCCAAAGTCATTACATTTTGTCACTTATGTGGACACTGAAAAAGGCAACAATACCCCCAGGAATCAACATTCTATTTATTTTATGGTGTAATGTGCTTATGTATTTTTGTGACAAGAAAGAAACACAAGGGGCAAATGTTCTGTTTTATAGGTTATTTTTCATGATTCCTACCCATAATTGTTTAAATTAGGAGAGTTTCTTAGTGAGTGGGCTGGCTCAACTGTTCACCTTGGTTTCCCCTCCACAATCAAGGTTGTCTGGGTTTGAGAGCATAGCAAGAATAGTGTCATTTGTTTTAATCTTGAGCAGCCTCCATTGTCATTGACCTTCCAAGGATTTTCCTGGAGCAGAACAGATAAAAGATGGAATGAAAACATTTATGATTGTATGAAATTTTTACAGTACTTGCAATGAGTAGACTTATCAGTGTTTACTGAAAATCAATAATAGCACGCATTACCTTTCTGGTGATGACAAATCAACCATGTGATAGATTTGAAAATCAATAAAATGCATAACATTGTCTACAGTTATACCAAGGAATTTAGTGCATGTTTTATTGATGTATATTTGATTTATTCAGATATACATATATACATACATATAGTATCCATCCATCCATCCTTCCATCCATTCGCATCCGCATAGCTATCTCTGGCATAAACAAGAAGTAGCATAAAAAAGAAGGCCCGGCTTTCCCTCTCCCCAGCCACCTCTTCCAGCTCTTCTGGGGTGATACCGAAGCGTTCCCAGGACAGTCGAGAGATATGATTTCTACAGGATGTCCGAGCTCCTCTCCCATTTGGACAAACCTGAAACACCTCACCAGGGACCCATGGGGCATACATACCACAATCACATAGCACCTCAACTGGTTCCTCTCTACGTGGAGGAGCAGAGGCTATACTCTGAGACTCCCAGATGACCAAACTGCTCACCGTAAGGGAGAGCCTGGACACCCTGTGCACACCCTTATCCAACTGAGTACCATGGTCTCAGTTTTGGAGGTGATGATACTGATCCAGAGAAAGCTGGAGGTCCTGACCTGATGACAGCAACAGGACCACATCTGCAGAAAGAAGACGTGGAGTCCTGAGGCCACCAAACCAATTCCCCAGGTAGTGTAGTCAGCTTAACCTAATCTAAACCATTCCAAACAAGGGTCACAAGGGTCGGCAGGATATGGAAACAGAGACGTATTGGAGCTCAGTTGGATTTTTTTCTTTATTAAAGGCAAAACAACAGTTGTCGTGTTGGACTTAATGATTTTAGTGGGGTGTTCAGGGGAAGAATTTTAAACCAACCCAGTTTCTTGGTTTTTTATCAACTCTTCTGCACTTGAAATGGCCAATGACCTCCAGGCAGATAATGAACACCTTTTGCAGGAGTGTGCTTCTCAGTCTCAGCCCAGCCCCAGTAGTGGTGGAGAATCTCAAGAGACTGAATAACCCTGTTTCTGTTCAAAGATTGTTGTACATTCCTTATGAGCATAAATGCCCAGTGTTTAGAGGCAGGGCGGTATAGGTATAGACGAGTGGAATGACGAAGTGCAGGCCAGGACCTGTGCTTGCCGTTTGGCACCCCTTGATCATGCCTATTTTATGTTGGATCAACTAGAAGGAACTAAAGATGAAGTTATAGGCCTAGAGTGGAAAGGGAAGACCCACAGAATATTCTGTATAACCATAAATAGCTGTATGGGTGTTCAAGGTCCTATGTTGCCTTGCAGGAAAGCTTCTTTTGTCAGAAGTAACTTGAAGGTGAGACCTTGCAGGAGTATTCTCATGCACGTTTAGCACTTATGGATGAAATAAAGCAATGTGCACCTTATGTAGTGCCTACTGGTGATGTACTGGGAGATGTAGGAGCTATTCTGCTCCCTCGATGTGTGTACGTTGCAGATATCCCGGGAGTCTTATGGGAACTGACCTTCCGTAGATAATTTGAAATCCTCTGAGATGACCAAGTTGAGGGCTATGCTATGTAAACAGCAAGAGCAGATTGACCTGTTATGCCAGAGCATTGCCCAATTCTGTGTTCCCTTCTGCCTACTGGTTCTAGTCGGTCTAACATAATTTGTAGGCGTTGTCAACAATCAGGACATTACGCTAGAGACTGTGATAGTGTTTCAGCATGGCCAATAGGGGCTTCTCATCAGAGTCATGAAGTGTTTAATGCTCAGTCAGCATGGAGTCACACATTGGGATGGGACAGTACTGGCTCTACCACACTGAATTTTTCACATCAGTCTACCATCCCATCCTTAGTTGGGCAGTGCCAGAAAGTGGGCATCCTGTTGGGAGGAGTGGTGGTTAATTGCTTGCTTGAAACAGGGTCAATGGTTTCAACTATAGTCGAGAGTTTCTTTCATCAACACCTTCAGGGTGACTTGCATCCTTGTTGGTGATTGCAGCTTCATGCAGCTAATGGACTAGAAATCCTTTATGTGGGCTATGTTGAACTTACTATAGATGTACTTGGAACGTCCCACCCTAATTGTGGTTGGTTGGTAGTTAAAGATCCTCCATAGTTCCCAGTGTGTTGGGCATGAATGTTATCCAAGAGAGTTATCAGGAACTCTTTTATCAGATGGTCC
This sequence comes from Brachyhypopomus gauderio, assembly GCF_052324685.1. Lineage (NCBI taxonomy): Eukaryota > Metazoa > Chordata > Actinopteri > Gymnotiformes > Hypopomidae > Brachyhypopomus > Brachyhypopomus gauderio. The sequence continues at coordinate 11,634,964 of NC_135213.1, read as the reverse complement.
TGGACTGTTTGATGGGTGGGACAAAGATGAGAAAGGGCCGGGGACCTTACTTGTCCGATCTCTGGTTGGAGCCATGTGAGATCAGTTTTCTGACCTTGAAGTTTAAGCTTGTGAATGCACCTACCCTTTCCTTTGCTAACTTCACACTCCCATTTATTTTGGGGGGTTGATGTGAGTCATCAGGGCTTGGGAGCCTCGTTGCTTATGCCTCGTAGCCTTAACCATAATGAGAAGTTGGATAGCTCGATGAAACTGGAGTTTCTGGGCTTTAAGTGGGCTATGACTGAAAAGTTTCAGGAGTATCTTTGGAGCCAGGAGTGTATTGTCTGGATGGACAATAACCCCTTCAGCCATTTGAATACTGTCAAGTTGTGTGCTATGGAGCAGCGTTGGGTTGCTCAGTTGTCACCATTCCAGTATACCATCCATTACTGACCAGGCTGCGTAAATAAAAATGCAGATTCTTTATCATGGCAGAGTATGGTCATGTCAGAAGAGCTGCCAGGTTCAGTATTGGGAGGTGTGACACTGCCTATGGCCCTTCGACTGCGAACTGGCAGAGAAATTTCTATGCAACCAGTGGCGCAGTTTTCTATTTTGGCTTTTCCATCTCGTAATCCTACTGAACTGTTGGGATTGCAGGAAGCAAGTATTCGCTCATTTAAATCTTTTTGGCAGGAGCAAAGGCTACCTAGTCGAAGTGTGAGGGAAGACTTGTCAGCTTGTCAGTTTTATGCATCAAAGGGATAGCTCTGTCATGGATAATTGTTTGTTGTACCACAAACTTTTGAAGCCAGATGATGGGGAAGAGGTTTTGCAATTTTTGTTACCAGAATATTTGCAAGAGTGTTGCAGCAATTGCATCACCATCGTGGTCATCAGGCCATAGAACATACCTCAGCCTTGGTAAGGGAACGATGATAATGATATTAAGCAGTGGTGCCAGCAATGTGAGAGGTGTATTCTTGCTAAACCTCCACAGCTATGGCTGCGTGTCCCAATGGGACACCTTTTGGCCTCAAGACTAAATTAAGTTGTGGCCATTGATTTTTCATTTTTGGAGCCTGCGAGGGATGAGACTGAACAGGTTTTATGTATAACTAATGTTTTCTCCAAATTTACTCAGGTAATCCCACTTGGGATCAAAGAGCTTCTATGGTAGTCAGGGTGTTAATGCAGAACTGGTTTTATCACTATGTGTCACGTAGGGCTACTCCCCCCTCTTCTAGCTGTCAGTATGGTCAGTATGAGTGATTTAATCATACCATGCATAATCTGCTACGCACACTATCCAAGGAACAGAAGAGTCATTGGCCAGATTATTTACCCCAATTAGTTTTTAATTATAAATGCTATATCCATCAGTCCACAGGGGAATTGCCATATTCCACTGGACTTCCTGTTTGGTAGAGTCCAGGAAATACTAAAGCAGTTTGGGAATGGGTTCAGGAACACAAGAGGCATCTCCAAGTTGCTTTTAAAGGGACAAGGGAGAGGTTGCAGGGTGTCGCGCAACGACGAAAGGAACTCCATGACCAGGGTTCATTAGCTGACCTGTTGCAGGTAGGCCAGTTGGTCTATCTTAGGAATCACTCAGTTCGTGGACGGAAGAAAATCCAGGATGCTTGGAGTGCTGTCCTGCATAAGGTAATGAAAGCACGCGAACCTGGGGGTGTCATGTATTCTGTGGCCCCATAACAGGATTTAGGACAAGTTTGGCAGGTACACCGAGTAATGTTAAAGTTAGCTCCTCCAGGTTCTCTGGTAGCTTCCTTTTAAGTAGAGAAGCCAACATTTGCAAGTGATACAGGGTAAGGAGGGGAAAAGAGTCAGATCAGTGGCTTGTGGTAGGTGCTCCTCAAGTTCAGTCTCAATAGTCCCTACCCATTTGTGTGCCGCCAGTAGCCAACCTAGTTGAAGTTAGTTCCTCCCTTAGTGCTGAATATAGTGGTTTGGAGGCCCCTGCTGTATCTGAGGTTGAAGTTGGTGATGCAGGATTAGAGGCAAGATGACGAACAACTCGAGCAACCATGGGGCAGCATAGTAACCCTCACCATCTACCAATGTCCCATAGCAGGAGTAACTACTAACCATGCAACTCTGGTATCTGGCTCCAGTAGTATGGCAGTAGCCTATTTTAGACCTTGGTGTTAACCCCAGTGCCTATGTAATTATCGAAGCATTTTGTCGATGGGACGCTGACACAGTGGACACATTAATGGAAGAGAAGTGTTGAACCTTGCTGCTAGTTCCTCCTTTGCACTGTGCAGAGGAGGAACTAGCAGCAAGGTTCAACACTTCTCTTCCATTAATACTCTGAAGACCACAGGTTGTCCACAGGTTTAATAATGTAGAAAGTGTGAAACTGAATAAAAAACATAACAAAATACAATTACAACATACACTATTGTAATCATACACGGTGCCTACAGTATAACATAGCATACATTGACGCTGTATTAGTGCACTATAAACATGTGGCTTCAATAATATACAACAGCTACAGAATAAACTTATCTGATATTACAAAATATTATAGAACTAAAGATAAGCAAATAATAAACAATATACATACAGACGATACCACGAAAGACGAAGGATGATGGCAGATGCATGTGGATTGCTGTCAGTCATCAAACACATGTAAAACATCCTGAATTTCCTACTTCCTGTGATGTCACTGACTATTTACAAAATCACCAATAGGAGGTGCTAAAGGTACACCTATAACACTAACATCACAAGCTAACAGCACATAAGGTATGTGCATTATATTCGCAAATGTATTGGTGCACTGCCAGAAAATGGGTGTCCCTTCCTCTGATTGACCACGCTGGAACTGTTCGCTGTTTGTTGCAGTTTAAATCTGGGACATCGTATGTAAAGCTGGCTGTACGTCGATGTGAGCACTATTGGCTACAAGGTATGGGCTTTAATTTTCTTCTAGTATGGAGTGCATGCTTAGGTTTGGTGCAAAAGGGTTTTAAGGGTTTGCAATTGTTTTAGATTAACGGGACAACTTGCTCACTTTAAAAACACTTCTGGTATCTAAGGTGTATCCAAGTTTTGTATTTTAGACCTTAGATACCGGAAGTGAAAAGTGAGCAAGTTGTCCCATGTCCTGCTATTTCAAGCTCGAAGGTGTTCTGTTGGGATGTCGCCATGGGGACAGCCTAGGTTATCCCGAGCAGAGCTTCCCAACGTCTTCTGCTGTTGTGCCTGCATGGATATCTTGTGGGATTTTTTTCTTTGGGATTTTTTCTATATTTGAGTATATGCTGTGGGTTGAGGGTAGGTCTTGGACATTATATAATTGCTTGTTATTAAACAAGTATGTCTTTTCTGTTCCTTCAGAACAGGGGTGGGCAATTAATTTTTACAAGGGGCCACATGAGAAACCTGAATTGTGTCAGAGGGCCACACAAACAATAATGACGTCATCACAGTGGCTCCGCCCACCTCACGCAAACTTTATACTTGCCGCATCACATTCTGTGCAGTGTTCTCCGAAACGATGTGTGTTGGTATAAAGAAACACCCCTCAAAAACAGGGGAAGGAACATTTACCTGACCAATTTTAATATTGCTTTTTGTTTCAGATTTGAAAAGTGTTGGAATTTAGGCTAAATACTTGAAAATGTTTGAAATTGTAACTACTTCGTTTCACAACAAATAACCATCTGAATGAACAGTTTTCTTGTATTACGTTAACAAATACGAGCCTCTTGTAATTCCAGGACGAAACATGAGAGAACGTTAAGACGTTAAGATTGGGCGTTTTGAAAATAAACAACAATTTTAAAAAATGAATTATTTCAGATCATTTCGAATATATGTATAAATATTTAACTTAATTAAGCTTAACGTGCTGGGAAATATTAAAATGGACCTTGAAAGTGACGTACAAGTGCTTGAATTCCACCTTATAAAGGTGTATGAACCCTGCAAACATGACTGTTCATTGCGCTGAAGCGCGGCGCGCGCGCGAAGTTACAAAATTCGAGAGGTGCACGACCTTGCGAATTAACAGCGCGTGAGGCCCTCCGCCACCGCGATTACATAATTTTCGCCGCGCGGACCCTCGCGCCGCTCGCGCCGCGTCAAGTATAAACTTGGCTTAAACCTAGCTTTAAAGCACTTCTACGGCACTTTCAATGTCCATTTCAATATTTCCCAACTGACTCAGGTTCTCTCTCGGTTTCTGGAACGGAAAACCTGAGCTTTCGTTAACTCTGAGTTTACTTACCCACTTTCTGGAATACCCCCCTGTTCAGTCAGCTATTTGTTTTGAATCGAAATACAGTTACAATTTCAAGCATTTTCAAGTACTTTAGCCTAAATTACAGCACTTTTCAAACCTAAAACACAATGCACTATTAAAATTCGTCACGTAAATTTTCCGCCGTTTGCGGAGGTTCGCGCGAGGTGCAACATTCACTCCCGAAACTTGTCGCTGATCACCTACAGTGTTTCTCGCACAGCTCACACACACACACGCAGGTACGTCCACACGGAATAAACACAAACGTAGCGCTTTCAAAATAAAAGCGTCACAGTTGTATTGCACGCACGACATAGATATTTGTTTCATTTATGATTGGCCTCTCGCGGGCCGGACAGGGACGCACAAAGGGCCGAATGTGTGACCGATGTTTGCCCAGGTCTGCTTCAGAACGACCCTGTTCATGTGGTGTCCCTGGCTGATTATCTACATTCTTGGGAGAATTCCTTTTTATTTTGGTACACTTGTGCTGTGTGTGTGTGTTTGTATAGTTACTGGTTTCTTTTTTTGAAATTTTGGAAATTGTGCGGTTTGTACAGTCCCCAGCAGCAGGGACATTGTGTAGGGGGGTTGTGGTGTATAAAAAAGTGATATTTTTTGGAAGACCTACACAACCAGTTAACCTGTTTATGGGACTAAGCCCCATTTTATTGTTTTTCTCTTTTAGTGAGCTTTTAATAAAGTGGCATATTTAATATTGTCAGTTCCATGTACAGTTACAAGTAAAAGTAGCTTTCATGTTTCTGCCATTTTTTCCCTGAATTTACCTGAATTGTCCCTTGAGAGGTACTAGGGTTATACTTTCGGGCGTGAAATTCCCCAGGTGGTGTAGTCAGCTTAACCTAATCTATCCATTCCTAACAAGCAATTCCATGAAGCTCTCTGCGCACTGTTCTTGAGCTAATCTGAAGGCCACATGAAGTCTGTAGTGATTGACTCTGCAGAAACGTGGTGACCTCTTCGCACTATGCGCTTCAGCATCTGCTGAACCCTCTTCATCAGTATACGTGACCTACCACTTCATGGCTGAGTTGCTGTAATTCCCAAACACTCCCATTTTCTTATAATACAGTTGACTGTGTTTATATAAAATTTAAGAGCAAGGAAGTTTAATGACTGGATTTATTGGACAGGTGGCTTCTTATCACAGTTCCATGCTGGAATTCACCAAGCTCCTGAGAGCAACTCATTCCTTCACAAATGTTTGTAAAAACAGTCTGCATGCCTAGGTGCTTAATTTTATACACCTGCAGCCATAGAAGTGATTTGAACACCTGATTCTGATCTTTTGGATGGGTGAGTGAATACTTGAGGGGATTTCACTGCTTACAAAACCTGCTTGCTAATCTCCATAAAAAACTGTTTCTCCAAAATTCACTCGTCTTTTTATTGAGGAAAACCAAAACAAAACCAAAATGATAATTACATATAAAAAGTCCCCAGACTGTATACCAAACTGTCAAACCGTCTGGCATGTTAGGTTATATATGAACACATTCACAGGTTGAATAGTTGAAAATGATCTGGGCTCCATGAGAAAAGACCTGCTGACTATGAGTCAGTGAACAGAGCAGTGGTCAGCAGGCAGACCACTCGCACCTCTAATAAGGACAGCTGACAAGCTGATAATCACCGTGCCAGATTAGGTCATTTCCACGCTTTGGCCTGGAGGGGTTCAAGACAGGCTGTATTTAACAATCTGACAAGCAAATGACAAATGAACTCCCTTTGGCTCACGTGGCTAGATTAAGCATTGAAGTTTATTTTGCTGACTGCTGTACTGCTCTGCTTGATGCATAGAAGACTGTTTTTCAAAGGCAGATTCACATGCTATAATGGTACCACAGTACTTAGAAAGATAGTCAGAACAACCTCTTTATTGTCTAAGAATTTTGCATTAGATTTTAACTTAGAGTTAAATTAGATTTTAAACTTGGATAATTAGATTTTAAACTTGGAGTTCAGTGTAGCTGAAAAGATGCGAAAACCTTTTCCCTCCAACTGGGTTGGTACATCATCTAATCAGTTGAAACAAACATCTGAGCAAAGGTTGAAATTATTCCTCAAAGGAAAAAAAGTCAACCTCACACAGAGAGGCAAAGCAGGAGAAAGAGCGGTATCACAGAAGATCCACTGCCAAATGCTGGTCTCGGCCTGGATGCCTGTCTGGCAGATGGGTCACAGTACTTGGGTGTCATGTGAAAGATGGCTTGCCAAATGCCGTGCCTCTCCTCTTACGTGCGGCCCTGCTGCTGACAGATTGAAAGCAAATAGGTGGGCTCAATAAACAAAGCCACCTGAGAAACTCTGGGTGAACTCAACCGCCCTGAGCTGGCCATGTCTGCTGGCTACGTCATGGACCCAAATTAAAAGACCAATTAAAGTCACATTAGACCATAATGAGGCAAATTCAGCAGATGAGTCACACGCACGAAATGTTATACCAAAGAAATGAAACTGCACGTCACTTTTTCATTTGTTTTTCTTTGCATTTTATACCAGACTGAGGAAGATTTTTTTAAGTGACAAATCATGATTGTGTAAGGATATTTGTCTCACAAACCCCACTAAAAAGTTGCTCCAGTGTCATTGTATCCACACATCTCATCTGGTCATTTTCCAAACCTGTACACATGCATGTCTTGCATGCCTAAAGTAATAAGCTGTTGGACCACCTAAGATCCCATTAGCATATAGCAGCAAGACACCCTTTAGACACATAATTACTGGCAATATATGCATTAAAATATGACAGAACGAGAAAAAGGCCACACTTTTCTTTAAAAATAACTCAGAGGTGAAGGGCAGGGATGTGCACTGTGTAAGATTTTACACATCTGATCTGATAGCTGCACTTTTCTACTTGACATCATATCTGTAGAACTAAGCCATCTGTGGCCGGTGGGGTGCTTTTAATTTGGACCTGAAAGTCCCACAGATCTGAAATAAGCCCAGGCTCCCGTTTAGCCCAAAACCTCATGTGTGTTCCAACAGAGAATCTCTGAGGAGCTTGGATTCCAGCCTATCCTCCCACCGGTGTGCTGCACTCCGATTCTGAGATCACACTGTAATAAATGCATTTCAAAATACCAAAGCATTTTAAGCACAAGACAGTTAATTTATGCATGTTTAGACTAAACAACAAATAAATATAGAAACATTTTAATACATCTCTTATTGTTCAAGGAAGAAAGGTCAATAAATTCTGACAAGTTCCCCAAATATAAACTTAGAAAAAAAAGTGCTGCTTCCTCTGGTATCAAGCCATTAGCAGTTTTTTTGACAAGGGCACAGACATGGGACCACTCACCCGCTGAGCCTGCTCAGGAGATGGAAAAACACCAGCTCACATGACTGGTCACAGGGCGGGCCCTCGAAACCCACAGCTTTACATACTGCACCTCCTTATCAAGCTGCTCTGCGGAGGAAAATACTACATTGACCATACAGCTCATTTGCCAGTGAGCTTGGTTTATTGCCTGGTGATTTATGGGGGACGTTGTTGAGGATCTTTGCATCTGTGGGCTCGGGTGTTGAGTTAATTAAAGCAAGGCCTCAGTGGACGGTCTCTTATGAGCTGGAGTCTGTCCGTCAGCATCCATGGACATACCAAGGACTTTAATCAAGCAGCAGCTAGACACATTCATCCCTCAGAAGAGAAGAAATGAGTTACTTTAGAGTTGGCAGAGCAGAGCCTGACCACGCTCTGACCATACAGAAAACTGTAACAGATTATAGGAACTTGAGGAACAGATCTGTTCCTTCTTATAAATGAACAACTATCTCCCACATACTAGAAGATTAACTAAATGTGAACTAGAGAGTGATTATGGCTTTAAAAAATTTTCTAAAGAAATATTTTATAGATCAGTGTAATGCTAAAGGCAGCCAAAGGCAGCCATTTTTTAATGTTGTGTGACTGTTACTGCTCAATCTTTGCTGTGCTGGTTTGCCATCTCCTTGTGTGCCTCTGGCGTGGATGAAGACAAATGTGATGGAGGGAGGCATACCCTCGGGAAACATGATTTCTCCTTTCCAGCTGAGAATCAATATGCCAAGAGATAAGTGTAATAAATTGCCTCTGAAACATTAGACACCTTTACCTGATCCCAAAGGCAAACCTCATATGAGTGATGATGCTGTATGCATTCTTCAATATTTTTATTCAGTTCTAGTACTTTTAAACTTCAACACGTGGCTTCAGTTTTGTTCTCAGACATGACAGATTGTAAATTGTATACAAGGATTTTTTTGAGTCTTTCAGTGACTCATAATGCACTGCTGATTAATCTGACATTAGGAAAGATTTTTTTAACAGCTTCTTACCAGGAGGACACTTTTATGATTTTGATTCCCTTTTTTCTTTAAAAAAAATACTACTTATTGAAAAGTGTGTCATTCCAGCAGCTCTCGACTGGAGAGTGGACAGCTTTGAAGTGAAGTACATTAGACTATAATAGTCTACCAGGCTATAATTAGCCAGCCACAGCAGCAATGAATCAGAATTAGCTGATCTTATGATAACCCAATGTGTGAAAGAGACACAGCCGAGCACAAAAAACCATTTCACACATTGCTCCTTCACTCCTGTGTGGAAACATGTCACCCATTCTCTGCTGCTCCTTCTAGCCTAAGATCACAAACAGTACATCTGGATTTATACAAAAGCATAGCTTTCACTAAGAACCATTACTATTCACTTCTAGAAAGCATTATAAAATATACACAGCAATCTGAACACAAAGACATTTAGATAAAAATAAGATTTCACACTCTTGACACCTGCAAAGCCTTTCTCACCATATAAAATGTGTTACTCTTGAATAGCATAGATAACATGCAGCTTTTTAAATTAATTTGAACATACCCACTGATACTTGCCTGAGCTCTGAAACTAGCAACTAGCATCATCAACCAGCAGTATTTGAACATCAGGAACTCGTGATAACAATGAAAACAAATTGTAAAAATTGTTTAGTGTGAATGCTAAATAGCCATCCGCTATGATACTGAGGCATAATCAGCACATACAAAAGAACAGCCTTTAATGATGTCCTTCACAAGACCTGCTGCTACTGCTTTTGGCTACGTCTGCGAGTTAGAAATATCCCAGCAAGGGAGACATTCTGTGAGCCTTTGATATCAAACTCCCCCTCTAGAGGATTCTTCACAAACATTAGCAGTCTCCCAGTCAAATACTCAAGGGAAAGGACCTGCATTTGGGAAAAGAAAGTGACGTGGCCCATTTGTCACCAAGATTTTCTTGTCTGTCCATCGTGATTAGGAGATGCGTAGGGCATGTTTTAGCATGACTCACAGACAGCTCATGATAGCAGGCCAACACTAAGCCACATGTCACCTGCTCATGACACACACACACACACACACACACACACACTTCATTAAACTTTGCTACATCATTGTATTTTATTTTCATGACATAATTCTTTCGCTTGTATCATCTTTTAAATATCAATATTCAATATGTTCAATTCTAAATCAGAGACTGCTAAATATTTTCAATTTCTAAATCAGTCAAAGGTCAACACTGTTTTCTACATGATTAACACCATGTTGTCAGCATTGAGCCTCTGATTTGAAATTGCATCCCTGGCTCACTTGAGCAGCCCACTGACCTGGCAAGTGACAAATATCAGATGGACCCAATGATTTAATCAGGATTATTCAGGGCCTAATCTGTGCTCACATTTTACTAGGCCAAGAGTGCCCACACAAGGAACCATGTGATCATACATGTTATTCTCTACATGTGAATTGGTATAACAATGCAATGCCTGACTTATTTTTAGACTATTATATAAATATTACAATACATTTTATAGAATGTGTATGTTCACTTTGTAGAACTTGGATTTGAACAGCCTTAAAAAAATTGCAGTGTTGCATCATGGGTTGTGCTACAGGTAGTAAACTTTGTTATGGTTCTTCATTTCCCTCATGTGTTGGTATTAATTAGCATCTCCATCATCATCATCATCATCATCAAGGGAATCACACAATAAGTCTCTGCATTCCCATCACTCACAGTTGGATCATAATTAATGCTGTTGACTTTATAGCCTGCCCCTAATGATCGTTTCCTTGATGATAAGCATTGCTAACGAGCTGTATTAATGAAGTGTCACTGGTCCTGCCTCAAATGTTGATTTGGGTATTGATATTCAGCTTATGCTTTTGAGTATTTTTTTATAATACTTCAATATTCATAATTATCATTCAGGTAACAGATAAAAGTGTGATATTTACAGTTTGTTCAAATTCAAACTTAAATATGAAGGACACTTCCTTCACACTCATTATAAACACCTCTAACAGAATAATTTGGACCTATACATCTGTCTGTGAGAGAAACAGAAAATTTTAACTTTGAACCCTATAATTATATAATCTCATAATCCAGGCATCTCACCTACTCATGCTACCACTTCGATTGTGATGCAGTCAAACAAATGTACACAGAGTTGAGTTTACACTGTGTTATTTGCTTTGACTCTATCCGTTGACAGAGGCTGCAGCAATGTGACATTTGGTATCTTTGTGTCCAGCCATGTTGACCAGCTTGGACGGGGAACAGTTTGTATGTCACAAAAAATAAATCTAGACAGAAAAAAAATCTGAATTCAAATTATTAAAAAGCCCACCATCCTAAATGAATTACACAACGTTGCTGCCCTTCAGGACAATGGAGAAATGAATTTCATCTAAAATGTTCTGCTAATCATTTAAACATTTGGGACAATGACACTGCAGCAATGTCAAGCATGTTTCAAAAAGTCACACACATAAAATACTTTATTTTTAGTTATTATTAGTAGCTATTATCAGTACTAATACAAAATGTGAAATATGTATCATAGCTAGATCAAGTTAATAAACAAAAACTGTTGTTAAAAAAAAGAAGTTTGTCAGTAGTGTGTTCCACCATGTTGTTTTTTGACTGAAAACATGACAGGACTGTGTGAACAAGTCCTCTCAACCCTTCACAGCAGAGCCAATAGCAGAATCAACTCAATAAGACAGTAAATCAGTGCCTGGATTGTTTCCATTTACACAGTACCAGGCAGGTATGTTTGTCCATGAAAGCTACCCTACCCGTATTTGTTCATTGCCAGGTGTTGGAAATGGGATGGTACCAATGATTTACAAGCATCATGGCTCAGTGCCTAGAAGCCTGATGGTAGCTATTCGTTGATTTCCCTTTGAGTGGCAGGCCAATCAAGAATGGGATTGGCTGTCGGTGTTGTCAGCCTGAAGGATGAGAGGAGATGTGGATCAGTACCCCAGTCTGGCTGGTGACTGATGGACTGACTAAATGCCTGGAACCTGATGCTTTGAACAGTCTTAACACAGCTGGCTGTGGAGAGCTGCATATCCTTTGGGAAATAACCTGCCCAAAGCCTTTAATGTTTTCCCTATGATGAAGGCTGAAGGTAACAACCACACCCAGTCTCAAACCTGGGTCTTCCAGGTGGTAAACATGGACCCAAACCAAAGACCAAACTCTCTGGTGCAACCAGCCTTTGGTACTGTGTACCGTGTACTTTTTATAAGCTAAAACCAGTGGGTTGCTCATTAAACAAATAATACTGACTATGGGTATCACAGGTCTTTGTTTTACAGAGTTGAAAGTTGGTTCGCTATGTTTGCCAGAAGCTTCTTTTCTTTGTTACTATCTCAGCCTGACCTGAAGCAAATCCTCTGAAGAGAGCAGATGGCCCCTTTTCTGACATGTGTGTGAAGCTTCCCAGAGACCTTACTCTGAGGTATCAACTACACACACCCGCAACCCTCCTCCGCTTGAGTGCCTGAGTGATGGATGGGTGATTTGAAAAGACAGGCATGGCTCCCTGGGCTCCTCCCCATAGATGGAGGGAAAGAGAGAATAAGAGACAGAGAGAGAGAGAAGGTGAGAGAAAGAGAGAGCAGCAGACAGAAACACAGACGCAGAGAGAGATTAAGAGTAAAGACCAGTGTTAACTGAATTAGGTCTAGTCCAAACTGTTGGCATACCCTGAGAGGAGAGATAATTTAGGAAAGCAGAGATGGGCTCAAAGCCCTGGATAACATGTCAAGTTCACACAGAGAGAATTTGGCTACACTTCACTTGAGGGTCACACTTGGCATTCAGTAATGCAGTTATTCTCAAATAAACAAAGTACTTATGGGAAATATTTAATTCACTAAAGCCTGCACCAAAGTCTGACACATAAATAGCACAACATCCATGATTTCCATGAAAAGAATTATAGTGACACAGTCCGATGCATGAAGATCGGGAGGAATCAAAAGCACACTAATGATCTACTGATCTTTCTACTGACCTCTGATGACACTTTGTTACATGAACACCAATGTATGGTTACAGTCATTATAATAATGATTAATGGCAAAGTATTTCCTCTTCAGTAGCACTTGTAAACATTTTAACGTGCATGTCTGCAGATTGCCAGTGTAACGTTTATAATTTATTATGGTGTTCAGTTAAACAGGAATAATATATTCTGTATGTGCCTGGCACAGGCTGTGATGTTGGAAGTGCTGCTTAACTCTCCTTCCCATTTTCATAAAAACACATGGCGCCATCTTATGCCAGACCTCCTCCCCAATGGCTCAACCATCAATCTTCTCTGACATCTTATTAACTCCCAACAGACACCAATACCCACAGATAGGTTTGGGTGGCGATAACCAATTCACTTATTTATTTATTTCCCCATCGATCTATCACAATGTGTAGGAAGAAACGGTTAGGTCAGGCCCCTAAAATAGCCACACAAAGGGCAAGAAAAGAATAAATATGCTCACTAATGTAATCTCTCTCAAACCAAGAATACAAGGACACAGCGCGTATTCATTTATTTCAAGCGCTGAGTAGTTATGTACAGCAAGATGAAAGACGCTGGCAATTAGTATCACTGCAATCGCAGTACACTGGGAAAGGATCATATCAGCCGGTGTGGCGTGATCCCTTCAAGAGAACTCACTGTTTATCCACCAAATCCACACGCTGCCTTCATGACACGAAGGCCTATTTACTCCGGAGACAGAGACTCACGCAAACAACACATCAAAATGACGAACGGTTAGCACCCATAGCGCCGATCAAAGCCTTCCTTCAACTTCACCGCTGCAGAAAAGGCTGCAGCCACCCCGGCCCTTCCGGGGAGGACTTCAACCGAGGAGCTCGAGCTGTCAGCACGCCGCATCGTCTGGCTCGTGCAGAGTTGTGAAGGCGGGAACAGGCGCCGGGCCTGGATGTGGCGTTATCAGAGCGGCAGGCGCTTCTTCCTTAGATTGATCACCCTTAACGAGCTCATCATGCCCCCACAGAGAGACGTCCCGATTACATCTGTGAGCCACGTGGGGTGTGAGTGCACTTGCAGAATTATATGCTGCCTGTCATGTGCACGATGGCACACACACACACCCGAGTCGTCAGTAACACATCCTCCGACGCCACAGTGTCACCTCCCATTTATGGTACGGCATCACTTGATATGACAGTAACAGGACAACGCCCATGAACTACACAATAGACCGGTCTCCAACAGCATCCTACTGCTGACATTTGTGCATGATTGCAGCGGAGACCAGCTTGGTTAGCAGGTTAGGGGTTTTGCCGTAGAAGTATTGCTGTAGGAAATTTATAACACATAGTGTTAATAGCACAACAGAGTTTCACAGTTCACTAATCTGCCAAAGCCTAACATGAAATGTTGTGTACTAGCTCTAATAATATATGCTTGATTTTTACATTTCTTGTTCAGTAAAAACAAAAAGTTTTTGCTAGTAAAAGAAAAAGCTGCTTCTTTTATACATTTGACTCAATTTTACTTTTCTTTTACTGGTAAATATGGACTGGGATAAGTCCTACCTTTCAAACTTTGCTAAATAAAGATTAGGTTTTGGAAGAAGAAAATAAGGAAATATGTTCAAAACCATGGAAAACATTTCTCGTATCAACCACAGAGGACTCCACTGACTTATAAGGTATCGCAGCCAAAACAGTCAAAAGCTTTAACTCCAGTGAGTCTAATCTCATGAAGTCTGCAGAAAGTCACAGCACATGGGCACAGCACTGGTCAGGTGTCCTGCGGCAGTCGTAACTGCTCCCAGGATGGGACAGAAACTTCCTCTGGCATCATTCATCAACAGAATACACAGCAATAAAATTATCATAATTGAGAAGCTAAATTAATTATGGCACAAATGGACACATAAGTCCAAAACACTTCTCTGCTTACACTCACTCTAAACCTTCTCACAATTACTAATTAAAGTAATTAAAATACATGTCCATAATTGCTTCTCTCGTGTATTCTCTGACCTGGCACGGGGAGGTTGTGCTACTAGTAGTAAAGGCTCTGCAATACTTAATGACCCACAGAAAAGCCTTTTTTGTCTGTTTGTTTTGTTAAATGACTCAATCCACCATTTTGGTAAACACATCAGCTTTGCAGCTCTTTAGGGATTGTGGACGCTTGGCTTCCAGTGAAAGCCATGGAGGCGGAACAGGGTCCTGCCGGTATGTTATCCTATGCCCTCAAAAGGTCCTGTGATCCTCTATCTGCAGTTTTATCTCCCTCGTTCATGTCCACCGGAAGGTGTCACTGGGGAGAAAAGGCTGCACCTCCCTTTCAGGAACTGGTACTTGTCAGATAAAGTCAGTGTAATTGTTGGCCGAGGGGACATGAACACGGCTGTGCTGTCACACCGCTTCATCTTTGAGGTCCAGCCCTGGTGGAGGATTCAGCGAGCTTTGTCTCGGCCTATGCTCACGCATTCCCACTTTCACATATTTCCTTGTATATTTCATCCCTTGTTGGAGCAAACAAGCTCTCAGACCAAAGCTTCCTCGTTTTAAAACGCCCATCACAAATTAGGAATGCGTAATTATGCCAAAATGGTGCCGCATTTTCAGAGATCTCAAATAAAGAATGGTCGCATTTAAATCTTTCTAAGATCAAGTGTGGAATAAAAAACAACATCCAGACAGGACTTAGAGAGGTTTTCTAATCATTTTGTTGTTGTTGTTGTTGTTGTTGTTTCTTGTCTCTCCCATGTATGCCTGTTTTGGTGTTTTTTTTTCTTTGCCTTCTTCAAATTGAATTTTTATTTTTATAAAAATCTTTTGGGTTAGAAGAGAGAGAGGAACAAGTGAGTGATTTCTCATTTGTTGTTGCCTTCAGCCAAACATCGATTTCAAAAAAGGAAGTTTATAAAGTTTGGTCAAGTCACCCCGGGTGAAATCAATTTACTAATTCACTGAAGCTCAACCAGTGAGGGGCTCCATCCTCAAGAGGCTCATTTTCCTTCCTGCAATCATCTTTTCAGCTCCTCCTGATCTAGAAATATTTTCAAGTGCTCAAACTACTGTTCTGATGCCAAAAGAGATGTGTGGAAGAAGCTATTTCCGATGAATGTTCCCTTCAGCGCTAACATATACTTATCATTCCTTTATCAGCTTTCCATCTTGGTTCTTCTGGTCTGCCTTGTTCCAGCTAGATGTTCCAGCTAGAGGATAAAGAAAGAAAATGTGGACATTACATCTGTTAACACCTGTCAAACCTTATTTTCTAGATTGCATTTATCTAGTGAATTTTAAATTGATCCACTGTAGTTATGTTTGGTTAATTTGTTTTGATAATATTGTAATCATATATTAATTGAATTTATATTAGTATAGTCTGTACTGTAATTTCTTAGTATAGTATAGTGTTCAACATTATACAATTTTTATGCAGTTGAAGTTGCAGAAACATCTCTACAGCAGAATTCTTAAACGGGCACTCCAGTACAAGTTATCACACAGGATCTTCAGAAGCCTGCATCCAGTTATAATTCAGACATAATTTACATTTGTGTCATCATCCTTTGTCATAGAAGAATGCACTTGATTTCTTAAATATTTCAGTAGCAGTAATGAAAACTACAAGAGCTTGGAGTTGTTACATATCAAAAGTGAACTTTGAATCTTAGTGTTAGCTAGTTTTTTTTTTCTTTTTGCCTCTGGGCCGCTTCATTTCCTGCTGCAATTTCATCTTTAATTACTTTGAGAAACCAGCATCTCAGGGGTCATAATCATAATTATCGTTTACATATCTCATTAAATAGATCTCATTTCCATAGAGCTTGGTCTTGGATAGGGATTAGACCTGTGCATGAAGACAGCAGCAGGTGGTGAGCTGTATATGACTGTCTAAGACAAAGTTCAAAGGAATAAATAATTTTGAATGTGACCAAGAGACACTGCAGGTTTGTATCAAGTGCATAGACATGGAATCCAGCAAGTGGGGCCGTAACTCCAAAAATCAATAAGTGATGCTCCCTGAAAGGACCTTCCAGGTCAAATTCAACACATGAAATGCAAGTAATGTACCCAGCCCAAAACCATCTGCACATGGGTATTTTTTTTCCTTCAGTCTGTAAATCTATTTCACTGGTAATGAACTATGCAGCTCCTAAAACTATGTAGCTCTTCAAAAAGACAGATGTCCAAAAGACAAAAAAAACTACCATCCATTAAAGACAAACACTCTTGATATATTGGCCATTTATGCATCAGAGTTATTTGAGTGTCCCCACTGCTGCACATCCATCTGTCCTCTCTCTTTGTGGTCACCTGAATTCACTCACACAATGACATTGCACATTATTTGTATGATCAATGAATAGCCCTTGTAATGTCAGTGTAAATAAGTGTATAAACATATGAGTATTTAGAGTGAGACTGAAATGCTTGTAGTCATTATTTATATAATGTGTCTATACTTTGTTGATCCACTAATATTCACTAATAATAATAAAGTATAAAATGATGACACTAAATGAAAACTGCAACAGTGCTTCTGAATGGCAAGTCGTTGTGTGGTCAGCATGGCTATTGTGTGATCTGGGCACAAGCGTGTGGGATCTGTGGTGGGGGGGGTGTTGCACCTGGCTGTGAGAGGAGTCTCTGTCCTCTGCCTAATTCAGTCCCTCCAGCTGAGATCAGCTCTAATAAACCATCTGCCCTGTCATCTTCCAGCATACGACACCACAACGGCTCAATAGCTCAAAAACACACCTCACAAATATGCCACCCAGGTTTAGCTGTGCTGACACAGGTGAGTTATCAAGCACAAATAAAAGAAAATGATTAGGGATTAAATAGTTTATGTAACACAGAGAGATGAGAGTTTAAATGTTACCTGTTTCAACCTAATAGTGACTTTCTCTGCAGCATCACCTGAAGGTCAAACCCCTTAACTGCTCTGGTCTGATTGCTGACTTCAGACACAACACATATGATCCACTTTAAATATGAAATTTTGTTATTGTTTCTTGTAGAGAGGAAGGCTAATATTTTAATGAAGCTAAAGTGTAATAAATCTGTATTACAGCTTTAAGCACACACTCCATAATTACCTCTGATCAGGAGCGCTTCCTTAGGGCAGCAGAGGAAGAGAAGACAGTTAGTGGACTTGGTTATGAAAATATCTGCTCAAGTTCTTATTAATAAATGTATCAAATGACATTGACCTCTTTCACAAAAGACATCTATTACAGTAATACAGTCAGGTATCTATTATGGGTTGTTATGCTAGAGAAACCTGTTTTCATGCCTTCGCAATTATATAAATTCATAGAACCAGTATCAGACATCCTGTAATAAAATCTAAGTGTAATTATGTTCTGCTGTTCTCTGAGAATACGCTGAATAGTCAGACTATTAAACTTTAATGGAATCATTTGCATTTTGTCAACAGAAGTAAAAACTGTAAAAAATAAGTGTTTCATTTGGCTTTTAAATTAATGTTTTAGTATTATGCATTTTCAAAACCAACATAATAATGATACCCATTCCCAGTGCCAGAGGGATAGTCAGATATTACAATTTATACTCTCATGTTTAGATGTTAAGCGACTTTTGTGATCCCTTATACACAGTTTAAAGACAACGTTATCAACGTTATCCTAATGTAATAATAAAGTTCAAAGATTGCAAATCCAAGACCACATTTGTTTTTTAGACTGACACCTTTCACATGACAATGCTGCTATTCAGGGTCAAAGCTGACTGGATATAATTGGTGACGGACCATTCTCAACAGGTTTTTGTGTAGGAGTGGCATGGTTGAGGGTGTTGAACTGGTATATATCCATCAGGTTCATGTTCAAGTGTGACTGCGGGATTGGTAGGGCCCCTCCACCCCCCCCCACACACACACACACAACACACACACACATACGCACACACACACACACACACAATATTCAGCCAACAGCAATGCTATAGTCCACAGGTCTAGTGGGTGGATAGCAACTGTATCTACAGTATGTACAAGGTGGCCCCACAGGTGTTTACAATATTTTACATATTTTACATATTATATATTTATTTAATTTTATAAATAGCAGAGAGAAATTGCTATTGAGAATGGGATAGTGCCCCCTGGAGGACCATTTATAAAACATTACTATAAACAAGCTCAGAAGATATGTGTGTGTATGGGAGAGATTGTGTGTGTGTGCAACAATTAAACAAAAGCAACAAAAGACTAAAGACCTGCACTTTATCCCTGTAGTACTGTTGTTCCTGGTGTGTCTAGAAAATGATCATGCATCAACTGTCACATTGCAATAAATCTTGATATATTGTATGAAAGATTGTTTTTTTCTTTTTCATGAATCATATTTACACAAATATCATTTCAAGAGAAATGGCTTGTCCATCTGACAACATAAGTTTGTAAGATATTTCATGAAAGGATCATGTTAAGGTCTAGAAAAGGTATCCACATGCATCCAAGAGGATTATCATTAAAAGTTTTCATTTTTGTTCATACATGGAAAGACAAACCATTTTTAAAATGTGTCTTGGCCCAGTGTAAACAGTTAATGGTGTTATGGTGTGAGAATGAAAGAATGATTCACACATTTCTAGTCTCTAGCTTTCAGTAATGATGCAATTTCACAGCAGACTCAAAAGAAAGCATAAGAAATAATACTTTATCTCTATAATTACTTGTTTTGCTAGAAGCAAATGTGTCTGAAAAATACTCACAATCTGAAAAATTACCCTTCAGGGTCGTTTTATGTCCAGACTATGTAGTTCACTTTTTGGCTATCACAAGAAAACTACACACAGCAAAGAAAAATAAAACAAAAAGTTATTTTTAGTCCACTGTGATAACAGATTTTTCAGTTTAGGTTCTAATATTACAAAAACGGTCTGTGTATTTTCAGGGAATAAATCTGTTGACACACTCCTTATCACTGCTTATCACAGAGGGGCTATATATGTTAGTAAGAGTATTGTGTTGACTTTGAAAAGTAAACAGGACTTCCCTTTCAGATTGGAACAGTGTGAACCATAAATACTTCAAAATTAAATACATATCTTTAACAGAGAAATATCATGACATGACAATTACAAATAGAACATGTCAAATTATGGTGAAGAATATTAATTATACTAATTATAATAAACCATAATCACCTCATGCTAGACCTTAGAGGAAGGATTGTGTGTGTGAAACATTTCCCACTGAACTTCCACCCCAGCTCAGTCGACTTGTTCTGCCATGTGTGTGCACGGCATCTACCACCAAACAGTTGTGGAGCTGTGAGAAAACAGGCTGTCCTGTCCACTCAACTGTCTTTCATACAGGGGTTCTACGAGGATCATTCATACGTTTCCTCACCATCAATCATTTCATTACCAGAGTGACCAGGGGGAATTCATTAAGACTTGCATGAAAAGGAGGAAACGGACTGACAGAGCTTCTGGCTGTATAGAGTGATGGAAAATTACTGGGACTGTTAGGCCTGACAAGTGACAACCCGTACTCTGTCACAAAGAAGGTAGTAAATTAGCACGCTGAACAAGCTTGATGAATATAGTTTTCCAGATTTATTGTGAGAAGCATATGACAAAATAAAGTTTAGACACATAAATACATTTTAAAAATTAGTTTAGCATGTTTATTTACTTTGGTAAATAACATTAAAGAATGTTATGTAGATTTTTTCACATGTGAAACTCCTGATTCTCCTATATATACAATGTGGATTGTTTGGTGTAGCAGTAGATACTATTGAAGCCCTTCAACGATAACTGTCTGATAACAGCTAGTATATGTATGTATAGTATTAGAAATGTGCCTCTTTCTGTGCCTTATATACTGTATGCTTATAACTGTAATTGATAGCCTTGAAGTCTCCAATTTTCCTTAAGCCACTAGAAAAGGGGGAAAATGTTTTGAATTCAAATATGTCTGAGCTCAAAGATTACTTTTTTTCCCTCTGAAGAACTAAATATATAAAGAGCCAGTGCTGGGAGACTGGTGGAAAAGGTATTAAAACAGCATTAATAATAACAAATAAAACCCACAGCACATTTGAGCACAGTACTGTCAATAAGGAACTGCACTGTACTGTATTTATGACATCCTTTACAATTATGACCCAAACCTTTGTTTAGCTGTAGTGAAGACTTTGTCTGTGGGAGTCCACAATGTATACCCATAAGCTTTCCCTCTTTTGGGAAAGGCATTTGGATATTGATCAAATGTTTCTTACTAACTTTCAGCAGAGGGCAGTCCAAGCATTTCAGTGGATGTAGTCCTAATGGTCCACTTGTTTTGGATTGATTCTCATCTCCAAAACTTGGATCGCTTAGTTTAATTCAGGTGATACATAAAGTTGTAATTCATAATTCAGTTTAACTGGCCAGATAATGATTAACTTGTGACATGCAATGTACAATGCAATATTTGTCTGTGGTATAGGAACATACAATACTGTTACAGCGTAGCTTGTTAGGTTCACTTTGACATTGGGATTGTGAGTTCATTGGTGCCACACAGCTTTTATTGAGAGTAGTGAAGGACGTTCTTGCGCCACCCACACACACACACACACACACACTCCTTTTTTACTCCTACCGAGGCTTGATAACTTCTGTAGTAAGTGCAGCTCAGACTTAGCACGTTAAAATCAATGTACAAAATTTGACACACACACACACACACACACGGGCATGATAAATCACAGGCAGACATCCGTCAGTTGTCCTCCTCATTCGAGACCGTAATTCTGGTCTCCTCGGTGGTGAGGTGGTTGTTCGTTTCACGGATGGTCCACCATAAGGTCACTTTTCCCGTTTCTTCTCCTCCAGCCTCTCCAGTTGTTTCTGTCGTCTCTCTAGTACCTCTAACCGTTTGGCATCATTACGTGCACGTTCCTGAGCTCGAATCTCTTCCACGTCTTGGAAAAACAAATGTCTTAAGAAGATAAAGTCACATTTAGTTACAGACAGCAACAATACTGAATACCACGTTATTCTAAAATGTAAAATAATGGGGGGGGGGGGGGGGGGGGGGGTTATATATTATATACTAACGGCTTCACCTTTAACTAGCTAACGTTAGCATGTTTATCTTTACAACTCCCGTAACCGTCATGATTATTAGTTATCAAATTAAATAAAGAATAATACTATTTATTTAACGTTTGGTGAGCGGTTCCTGTCACAGATAAGGTTAAACACCCTTCAAGGTTATGAATACATCAGGTTACATTAACGTACCTGTTGAGGAACGCTGTAGCGAGACCTACGAACAGGGTGCCAAAGAGAATCGGTTTTGTAAGACGCTTTTTTGCAGATAGTTTATGTTGATTCATGTTGCAGCATGAACTTCAAAACTCTTTCAGGCGAAACGGCTGATGTGGATATCCAGAATAATTCACTAAACGTTCACCAAACATTAAGATAATGTTTCAACCGGAACTATGTGTTAAGATTCGGGGAAGGCGATTTAGACGGACCGGATGTTTACCCGCGCATGCGCGTTAGTAACTACCAGACTAATCCAGATTTTAAAGTTACGTTGATATAATAAAATAACAGTAATAAATTAACTTGCTTGTTATCCAGTTGTCTTCGAGTTTGCAAAAGAAACCGACAGCTGTATTAATTTGCTAGCTACACATGATGTGATTTTTGCAGGAATGGATCGCTTCAGTACATCGGACAGGTTTGAATACTTGCAGGGGCTGGTAACCGAGTTTCAGGACACTGATAGTGAAGGTATCACACCGTTTAAAAGCATTTTCTAGAAAACATTGCAGATGTTGTGTGTATCTGAAGAGTAAAACAAAAATAAATAATACAATGTTTATGTAAGAACATGTTTAGCCCTTTCATCCATTCTGTCTAGATGCCAAAGAGCAAATCTTGGCCAACCTGGCCAACTTTGCCTATGATCCACGTAACCTGGATGCCTTGCAGATGCTTCAGGTCACTGAACTCTTCCTGGACATGCTGACAGAGGACAATGAGAACTTTGTGGAGTTTGGAATTGGTTCGTATAACTGAACACAACAGTGGATATTTTACATGCACAACATGGCCAGCAGGGTCGAGTGGATGTAGACACATTTTTATATGGTTTCAATGAAGTCACAATGGCGTCATGATTCTATCTTTTCAGGTGGCCTTTGTAACCTCAGCATGGACCAGGAGTGTCGTGATCAAATTTTGCAGAGCGGAGGAATTCCTTTAGTGACGGGCTGCCTGTCGAGTCACAGAGATGAAACTGTTCTCTCTGCCATCACTACACTGATGAACCTTACCACACCAGCGTCACGCTCCCAAACGACCGACAGTGCAGTGGTGCAGTGCATGCTACGTTTCTCCCTTACACAGAACCCTCGTCTCTGTAATCTGGCTGCTGTCTTCCTGCAGGACTTCTGTTCCCAGGAACAGGTGGACAGAGCAAGGGAACTAATGCAAGGACATTCCCAGTCAGTAGTTGGTATTCCACTCCCAAAAGACTAGAAACCTTTAACTCAAGTGTATTAGGTCAGAGCTGTTTTATATCTTCAAGCCTCATCTGAGGGAAAAAAAAAAAGTGGAAGTGGAGATTTGACGTTGCACAGTTCTTGAAGAGGTGTGGAAATTTGGAAAAAGTATATCATTTAAGATAACTGATTTCAACGCCTCAAAAGGTATGAAAATTCTCAAAATTGTTTGAAAAAGTATTATGTTATTTTACATGGGATGTGTTTTGTGCACTCTGGTTGCTTAAATGTGAACTTTGTGTGCATGTCCACATTCAGAGTATTCAAGGAAAATTCAGTCAAGGTTTGGTGAACGGAATATCTTCTGAGTATCTGATGCCACTATTGCAAGTCTCTTTAGAATGTCTAAGTTACAAAGTATTAGGTGAAGTGCAATTATTGACAATGCTGACAGTAACAAGGATTATGTCTTAACAGGACACTGATGGACATGAAAAAAATGTCTGAACCATTTGAGCACTTAAACATTCACCAATTTTTCAAGTAATTAAAATTACTCTAGTTAATATGGGCATCAATACATCACTCACATCACATTCCTAATTATGATAACTCTTTAAGACGTATTATATACGCATTATTTAAGTATTTAATAAATGCTGTGAACTAAGAATAATGATTTGTCTGGGATGGTTAATAGTCACTGGACCAAAGTCCAGTGAAGTTTTTGTTTTATCAGGAAATTCTACTGCAGAGTAATAAGACAGTTGTGTCTGGACAAAAACTCAAATGAGGTTGCATCATGCAGTTTGACAATAACTCCACAAATGCAGGATTAATAGTGGCAGGACAGCTCAAATTTAAGACATTACATCTTTTTGAAAAAGATCTTGAGTTTCATGGCAATGCTATGGTATGATCTGAAGCAGGCAATAGCACTGTACTGTACATTACTTGATCCTGTGCAATAAAGATAATTGTGTTCTTACAACTATGCTCTATGATTAAATTGTGATGTTGATATAGTGAAAGTAATCAGACTGTCCAGATACTCTAAAGATCCAGTATTGCCATCAGTATGAAAGTCTCAAATGGAATTAGAGATCACACTATTACCCAAGATAGTTGTTAAAGAATGATGAAAAAGATTTTAAAAAGAGAAACCTCTATATGTGCCATATTTTTGTCAATTGTGATTTTTCACCACAATCGAAATTTGTCCTCTGTTTTTTACCCATCTGTGCAGTTAGAACACACACACACACACACTAGTGATTATTATGGGGCTGTGGATCACACATGCCCAGAGCGGTGGGCAGCCCTAGCCCGGCGCCCGGGGAGCAGTTGGGGTTAGGTGCCTTGCTCAAGGGCACCTCAGTCATGGCCTCAGGTCTTAGAATCGAACCCACAACTCTCCGGTCACAAGACCAGTTCCCTACCACCAGGCCATGACTGCCCCTGAACATCGTGAACATCAGGCCTACACAAAGCTGAGGAAACAATCACCAAACTGAAACTGAACACAATGAGTTAAACAATCTTATTTAGCTAAAAAAAAAAAACCTGTATGGACTCTTCACATAATCAAAACAGGAAATGTCAACATGCCAAACCAGCAGGCTGGAGTCATAAAAGGAAAGACTCCATGACAAATTAGACACCAACTAATTCATGTGGGACAACTAAAGTGCCAGAAGGGACAGTTTCCCCTGCTGCTGAGAGGAGATGCATCTTCCTGTATGTAAATACAACTGGAGGGAATGAAAAGGATAAGGGAGTGCACCTGCAAAAAGCATTTCTCAAGTACAATTAATTCTCAGGTTAACTCCAGAGTAAATTAAAGAAATGTTTTACAATGGAGCTTGATTGTTGCCAGATTTATATGGAATCATTTGTTGACTGGAAATGAACCACAAACATATATCTAAACATATTTGCATCTCAGATTTATATGCAGTTCTGGAAGCTGGAGTGGTTTATCAATTATGTACTCAGAAAACTGAAGAGGCCAGGCTCAGTGATTGTTACTGTTTACTTTTTGCACACCTTTGTTTGTTGTAAAGAACAAAGGATGAATAAATGAGAACTTTGTCATTTGATACATGTATATTCCATTATACATTCAGATACCTCTAATATAAAGGAAAGTATTCTTTTGGCCACAGGGGTCATGGATAACCTGCTACAGATGTGGATGTTCACTACGGAGGTCTGGTTTCCAATATGCTGACAGGAACAAAGAAATAATTTGTCATAATTATACAAAAACATTTTAAAGCTGAGAGATGTGGCCAAACATGTCCATTATCATAATCTATATCAGCCTTCAGTTGGTGTAAGATGCAGTATTCTACACTGGCATAGGGAGCTGAAATCAAATGAAGAAAATCACTGAACATTCAGTCAGGATTGTTCATGCACAGAATTACCTCTGGGCTGATATGTTACAGTTATTTGAATGGGGCCATGTTAGGGTTTCAAAGACTGTAGAATGTTTGTGAGAATATGTTCATAATTCATCCAGGCATGTATGTAATCACATGCCTATTTTATTAAAGCAATATACAAGAAAGAGGCAGGTAGGTAGTGTGCACGTCTTTAGTGAGACAGCCTAACATACATGAATACGGTCAGGGGTCTAGACCACATCTAGCCACTCAGATGTTTATCCAGTAGAGAAGCTTCCTAAGAAGTAAAATGATATTGAACTTAATAATAATAAAATCTGCAGCAAGTGCTACTTTATCTGTGTCTGAAAAATTTTTCAAGCTAAAGCAAGTTAACTATACCCAAAGGCTGATGCTTGTATTAACAATATGCAAAGTGAATCATCAGATGTCAGTTTAAACTTGAACAAAGTGGTTATAGGAAACCAGATGCCTGGCTAATAATGATCGATATTATAGAACAAATTCTCATAGAATGAGTCTACAAACAAGCAAATAGATAGTGGTAATTCACCCTGTTCAGTAACTAAAGTCATTTTTATAGCTCAGTATAGCTAAGTGAGGTCCTGTTTACCAAATCTTGGTTGAATCAAGTTTGCTGGTGCCACATGGGAAGGTGTCCCCAGTCTGGAGTACCACAGCTGGATCTATGATGTATGACAACCAAGACAAGTATCTCAAAAAAAACCTGGAAACTCTGAGAAATAGTGTATCTGTCTTTTAGTAAACGACTGATGGTTAAACCAGTTTATGTTATAAAAAATCTTACATTTATTCCACGATGTTTTAAAGTTTCAGGTTTTCAGATCAGTTTCCTAATTTCAGTGCTGCCATAGCAACAACTGGTAATGCATCAGATGCATAACAATTGAGCCTTTAATGTCATTTTATGATCTATTAACATCTAGCACATCTAGAGCAGGTACAGGCTATAGTACCACAGTTATTATTGGACTGGTCATTTATCTCACCCTTGATGAATATGTCTTTGATGTTTTTGTTTTGTGTGTAGGAGATCAGTAGAGGATCCTCAAACAGGGATGTGGTCTCTGTATCATTCTGGTGGATTTTGGTATTAGTCACTGTTTTGATTTATTTATAGGATTATAAGTGATCTACAAAGGAATAAAATTAATTGGAAACACACCAAGAGGGGAAACAATAAACTCATGTTATGAATCAACATGCCTACAAAATATGTGAACATGAACAAACATTTGACCAGTTTCTAAATGTATTGGACCTCCTTTCACTTGGTAAAGATCTCAATAACAAATATACCTATATGAAATCTCAAGAGCGATTTCAGTCTTTAATTAATTGAAATACCCAGGTGCTCAGATAGCTATTAGAATGGCACAGGGTGTTAAGGAAATCACTGTTCCCATATTTAAAACCTGTTTTAACCATTTTGTAATGGGAGAGACCCTCCCCTTCTTACAATGGGGCCTTTAACTCTACAATGCCAAAAAGGGCAAAGATAATCTGATTTTAATTCTAATAAACTACTAAACATCCTGAATAAAGATTATAAACTATATGCATCATTTCAGACTAAAGAGGTTTGAAAAGATGCGACTTAGTAGTGAGGATCAAACATTGTTTATAAGAAACAGAAAAAAACATGATAATTTATAGTTGGGCCTCCATATTAGTGATTCTATAAATAAAGGGGAGAAATACAATCCTTTTCATCTTAGATGCTTAGATGCATCTTAGAGTGTCACGATAGAAGACAGGAAACTAAGTGTAAAGTGTCAGGTATTTGAAATAACAAGTGACAATACAGAGGGGCAGACCCAGACAGCAGAAACTAAAGGCAGACCCGGTTCCAAACCCAGAGAGAGGAGAGCAAAAGAACAAAAACGGCTGACAGAGACAGGGCTCACAAAGAGAATCAAAAACACCTGAGAGATAAAAGACCAGAGAATCACTCAGTATGACTAGACAGAAACAATACTTCACAATAAGGAAATGGGGAGGAGAGGGTTAAACAGGAAGCCAAGAGACAATGACAGGTGCGGAACATTAGTATTCTGGACATGATGAATTAGGTGGGCATGGTTGATCGATTGAACAGGTTTATTCAGTTCTTCTGGGAGTAGAGTGCTTTGCGGATGTTACATCACTCTCCCTCAAAGGGGTGTTACTTTGTATTTCAACAGCAAGATGGCAGGGCTCACCTCAGTCATGGTGCTCAGCATGGAATGTGTGGATGAGTGAGGGGTCCAAGGTATCCCAACCAAGGACCCATGGATTCTTCTCTTCTCTGGGCCTTCCCAGTCAACTATGCACTGGAGAGTTCCACAGTGCCTCCACCAATCAAGTAAGGCCTGAACCACAGACAGACAGGCAGACAGACTGAGAGAGAGAGAGAGAGAGAGAGAGTGTGTGTGTGTGAAGTGCTTCTGACTGAGACGTTTTGGTTGTAGCCTGCGTGCTAGTCTGAGCTGTCCGGTAGACGAAGTAAAGATGCGTGGTGGTAAAAACACATTAAACCCCTTTTGTTACCCCACATGAAGTCGTCCTTTGTGTTTTTGGCCAGGACACTACAGAGATAAGTTTATTTTACTATCCACCATTTTTTCTCCTACGTCGTCACAATGGTGAATCCAGTCTTGAATAGTTATTGATGCCTTAGTTAGTCAGTTAATTAGCCTGAGGAGTTCAGCACCACTGTGACTGGTGTTTTAAACAGCTGGTGAAAGTTGTTGCTTTCAACAACAAACATCGAGCAATAACATATAGTCAGGAATCCTTTTATCAGTGTTCTAATGACTTTGGCCTTTGATATTTACCGTAGACATGCTGTAGTACTAAACTGTAATGTATAAGAATTTACATTTTTTTGGTTAACAATTTACTTTTGGTTACTTTTTGGTTAACAATCTACTTTTGGTTAACAACATTATGCTTCTTTGTATGTGATTTTGTGTGCTTGAATGTTCATCACTGGGTTACAATATTTTCACATATATTAATAAAAGAGACAAATCAAGCTCGTATTTATTAATTTTTTTGCATTGCTATACACTATGCAAACATACCTATTTACCTTCAACAATGTTGGAGATCATGATTACATCATTAACAGCTTAAGAGAAACATCCAAGTCCATGCGTTCCTTGTAAAAGTGTTTAACCAAACCTTGTTAAGTACACACCAGAATTGCCATCTCTTTCCACAGTACTAACGGATAACATTGCCATGTGGCATATGGTGTTGATTTCAAAATCCTACCACTGGACAAATAAAATAATCTCTTATTTAATCAAACTGACCTGCATGACACATTAGACACTGAAACCTGAGATCAAAAGGAGTGATCCTATGACAACTGTCCTGTATTAACAATGAATTGAAACTATAACCTGTCACAGATACAACATGGAGTAGTATGTGTGTGTTGATCAGATGAAGCATCTGTGAAATGTACGGTAAGACAGAACACATTTGTTTCATCCATTGTTACACTACACACTAACATATGATTAAATCTATTTGTGATTTTCCTATTTGTGAGAAAAATAAATTTGACAAAAAACGGACAAAGAAAATCTATTAAGGACCAAACATCTTTGGTATTTTAGACCTTTGGACTATAGACTGCCTTTATGTAAAAACAAAATGCACAAACAAAAATACTTATATGCTAATCTTGCCACAGTGATGATATACATATTGTATGTTATACATAAAAAATTGGTTCACTAAAATATTTCAGAGTAACTTTCTTGCCCATTCATAAGACAACATATTAGTTTCACACATCTAAAAAAGCTGAATGAATTCAGATTCAGTGGGACAATAAGAGGTTGGATAACTGATACATTATACATGATACAAATAAGATACTGTAGTGAAGGTAGACATGAAGATCCTACAGAAGCATAACGAGGCTGCCGACCCACATCTGGCTTTTAAAAACACTTCAAGTCTCTTGTATTCAGAGTCCCAGCTGCTTCTCCATCTGCTCTCGCAGTTTGTTCTTCTGGATCTGAAGAAGGTGAAGAAAAGAAACAACCACAATGCTATTTAAGGCCTTAATCCTTCAGCTATAAACCACAAAGCTGAAGGAGTGTAGAGACAGCTGCCCCTGACTACCGCTGCAGCCGATTTTGTGCAGACAAGGAAATTGCTCAGATTTCTCCAGTCTAGAGATGGATGTGATTAGGTCCAAATACACACCACCCTTACATTTTTTACATTTTTTCCAAAGTGTGTCCATAGAGACAAATAAAAATATGCTGACCACAAGGAATTTGTAAAGGTAGTTTGCTTAGACTACAGGTCTAAGTAAATTATATCCATGGAATGAAATTAATTTTTCTAGTCCTACTTGCGTTTATATTCACTCTAGCTATGTTGTAGCTGGTAATACAAGTCATGCCTGTGGAGAGATCGATGCCAGGACTACACACTTACCTTTCCTGAGCCCGTAAGAGGAAAACTCTCAACAAAAGTCACATAACGTGGGATCTTGAAATGGGCAATCTGCAGATGGACAGACAGAAAGATGAAATCAGGTTATCAAGACATGACGTGAGGTGTGCTATAAAAGCTGATGTGCTTTTGCCGTTAAAATGTAAACACCTGGCCTCTGCAGTAGCTCCTGATCTCCTCCACGGTGCACTCCTGCCCGGGCTTCAGTCGGATGCATGCACAGATCTCCTCACCCATCCTCTCATCCTTCACCCCGATCACCTGCAGGCAGGGAGAGAAGTGGGACGCTGCAACCACGTGATGCTCCCTCGCCCCCCAAAATGGTTGAACAAAAACAAAATGGTTGAACAAAGATTCAGCTTCATGAATCTGCTTTCTACTTTCCCACAAACTGTTCTGGCACAGAACCAACACTTGGTGAAACAACTGGTTTATTTTTTCACCTGTGCCTCATGGACTTTGGGGTGTGTGTGCAGGAACTCTTCGATTTCAGCAGGATAGATGTTTTCTCCTCCCCGGATAACCATATCTTTGATGCGTCCCTCTATTTTGCAGTATCCAAATTTGTCCATGCTGGCGATATCACTGTGAAACATGGTAAGCAGACTTTCGTGAAATCTCATCATGCTTCTTATGTACTGGTTTTCTGGCCAGTTTTTTATCTCAAAGTAAATATGCTGCTGGATGCCTTGGTATTCACCCAGTCTTATACCAGTTATCTTTAGAGATAACCTCTTTGGTCTTGGCCTCGTCCCCCCAGTACTCCAGCATGACACAGTAACCTCTGATCATCAGCTCTCCCTGGGATCCAAGTGGAACTATTTCCCCTGTTACAGGGTTAGCCACCTTTGCCTAAACACAATAGACATTAGTCATGTATCTATAGTTGCCAAAAGAGGGCCTAGGGAATATAAAGCAACAGCACATACGTCCACACGTGAAGAAAACTGATGCACACTGTACCTCAGTATGGGGGCAAATACATCCCACCGTCTCTGTCTTTCTCTCCAAGTCATCAAGTGGGTAGCCACAAAAGGTCACAGGACTGTTCTCAGTGGTACCATAGGCGATCTGTGACAACATTAAAAAAATGTATAAATCATTTACATTTACCTCATTAAGCAGACGCTTATCCGGAGTGATTTGTACAAGCGCTTTGTCGTCTAATCATAGAATGCATCTAAGCCAGTCCAATAGCACTGGATACCGCTAGATACAGGAGTCGCTAGATACCGCTAGATACAGGAGTCGATGTATCAAACAACACTAAGCCCATGTTCAAACACAAAGGTCCCATGGTCTTTCTCAGCGCTGTTTTCCTGTGCATCCATGCTTCTGTTCTCAGATAAGTAGCTAATATACTTAGTTAATATTCTGTTAATAATTATTAATATTGTTAATAGGACCAATTGAAAGCTACTTGAGTACTTTACTCAAATGTGAGGTCTATGCCTGGACCCCAGCACCCACACCTTACACATACCTACAGTAGGCCTTGGTAAAAGTGGCAAGTCCATCAACAGTCTACCGTCCTGCCCAAACCGGCCCACGGGGGGGCAGCCGGCCATGCCAGCATGTGGTGGACACCGGGCATGGAAGGCAGGTGAGGTATGTTGTGCACATCTGAGAACTGACTCACCTGCACCACTGTACCGTAGTCCCCCAGTGGACCTCTCCATCACACACACGACTAACTAGTCATGCCTGTTACTCTGCTATTGAATCAACAGACCGAATCAAAAGGAGTCATTAAAAGAGGTGATTAGTCGTAATCACTTGACCGATTGGCCATGTTGGTCATCAGTGTAAGAAAGATAGTGGTGCAGGCTGACCTTCACAGGGGACGAGACTGAGACCGTGTGTGAACGTGTACCTGACATCCTGAGAGATATGCTTTCTCAATAAAACGACAAATCTGTTGAGCAAACACTAGATTCCAGCAACCTTGAGAGCAGCTGCCATATTCATATTCAAAGCCTCAGATGATGTGTGCCCATGAACCACTGGCCATCCCTAGCTCTAGATTGCCAGTACTTCAAATGTTTAAAGTTTAAAACTCTGTGCCTCCCCATTAGAACGAACACCAGCATATTTCCTGTGGAAGACCCAATAATCCCAGTAATTAAAATAAATACAGAAACTGGGTGAAGGTCAAGATCTCTGCAATTCACTGGTGGTTTATGAAATACTTTACATACCGACATATGTGGTATTTCTATAGAGGAATGTGCAGTTGTTGTTTTATTCTTTTTCTTTCCTCTTTTTTAGACACACTGAAGGAGAAATTCATTTCTATTGTTGTGACTTGACTCGAGCCAAACATCTGGCTATGATTATGTGTTTTAAAACACTCGGCTACCTCTCACTCGGCCCTGTGTTATAAACCGCTGGCCACACAGGACGAGCTCCCTTTTTTCCACACCACTAAATTCAAAACAATGGGAGGTGTGGCGAGACACCACAGTCCTGCTTCAACCTCCCAAACGCTAGAACAGCATCTCAGTCCATCCATATTTAATGAGGTTCTAATAGCAGATTTTTTAAAGGGTGTTGTTTTTGAAATGTTGAAGCAGAAAACCACTTTTGTGTCCATTATATTTTATTTTGTCAAATTCCACATGCGGACCAAACGTTCACAAAGCCGTGTGAAAAGGAATGGCCGCTGGAATGGAAATGATTTTGTGGCATGAACAATAACTTTGCACAAGTTATTTCTTTATACCAAAACCACTCTGCTCTGACATAAAAGTGGCAAACGTTGCTAAAGAAGTTGAATGACTAGAAGCAAATTTTCTCAAAGATATTTCACATCCCCTAGAAGGCTACACCATAAAGCCACACACAAACACACATCGAGTCAGCCCCGAGCCCAGGGAAAAAAACAAATTTTTTTCTAGCATGAGTAAATATTATATGTCCTGCACTGAGATGACTGCCATTCCTCTGTAAAGTCTTACACGAATCTTTTGCACTGCCCTCTTTCCCTGTCACACACCCTCTCTCCAGCTCACCTCTGGCTCTCTCTTTCACCACTCTCACATTCTCTTTCTTTCTCTCTTTGTGCTCTCTGAGGCTGTGCATGTAGCCTTGTTGCTGTCCAAATACCTTCCCTTCTGCTAGACGGGCCCAGCAGACGGCAGGACGACAGGCAAAGGGTAGGAGACGGACAGAGAGCAGGATCATCATGCGGGTTATCAGGATCCAGCTAGTGGTCTGTGTGCAGGTTTTTGCATATTTCATAGTAGCTGTACAAAGCCAGTGTCCTATTCCATGTCACTGTCATGGTGACCTACAGCATGTCATCTGTGACAACGTCGGTCTGAAGAAGATGCCACGCATCTCAGAGGCA
Organism: Brachyhypopomus gauderio; assembly: GCF_052324685.1. NCBI lineage: Eukaryota > Metazoa > Chordata > Actinopteri > Gymnotiformes > Hypopomidae > Brachyhypopomus > Brachyhypopomus gauderio. The sequence goes on along the minus strand of NC_135213.1, from coordinate 11,601,636 downwards.
ACTCGTCTCCTCAACATGCAGCGCAACAACCTTGGCATGCTCGCAACAGGAAGCTTTAGCGAAATGAAGGGGCTAATCTCTCTGCACCTGCAGCACTGCCAGATACGGGAGATCGCCAGCCAGGCGTTCAAGGGACTCAGGAAGCTCATCTACCTGTACCTGTCCAACAATGAGATCAGCACTATCAAAGCCGGAGCCTTCGAGGACCTAGCCGAGCTCACCTATCTTTACCTGGACGGCAACCGCATCTCGGGTCTTTCGAAAGGCATCTTCTCCCCCATGATCAACCTGTTTATCCTGCAGCTTGATAACAACAAGATCCGAGAGCTGCAGCCAGGCACTTTTACGGGCGCCAAAGACTTGCGCTGGCTGCACATGAGTGGAAACGACCTGAGCTCTTTGCAGCCGGGCTCATTGGACGAGGTGGAGAACCTGGCGGTTTTCACCTTGGACCAAAACAAGCTGTCTACCTACCCCATCCTGGCCATGAGTAAGCTACGCGTTATTGAGGAGCTTAATTTGTCAAAGAACCCACTCAGCTTCATCCCCGATCACGCTTTCAGAAGCTTTGGGCGCTACATGGAGAAACTGCATCTGAATGATATGGGTCTGGAGAAGGTGAGTTTCTCTAGCATGCAATTAACTATAACGCTGGTTCCATACTTTAAATTAGGTTTGGCTAACTAGAATTGATGACAGTTATAGATGTATTTTAAACCAGGCACACATTATTTTATTGGCTATGCAGATAAATCACACAAGTCTGGGCTGGACACAAATCATTATGTAGGTTCTTCTCTACTACCACTCTGTAAAAATCTGGCTGTATGACGCTTCGCTCATGTTTGGTTTCCTTGTGGTCTTTCATTGGTAAACACCAAGTGTACATACCATATTTCTGAGTTAATGAGGCTATTACTTTGAAAACTAAATCAAGTAATAACTGCCAAAATCCCAGAGAGTAAACATATTTAAATGCATTTCAGACTTGAAATTGTGAAAAACAGGAAACTGGCAATCTGTTTATTGACTAAACAGTCTTGACACAGACTGACCAGTTTGCTAATCATTCTCTTGAGGGGAAACTTGCATTTTTACATTTTGGTGTAATTCAATATGTTTAAATATATAAGCATCAATAAATATATTTACACAATATTTAAATCTAATCTAGTTAGCATTTGTTATGTAAAGCACAACATCCAATGTTTCAAGCACAACCTATTTTCACTCCCTCACTTTAATGAGGTCCTCCTGAGGTTGACCCCATGACCCCATGCTCCTCTTGCCCTGAGGCCTTAGAGGAGTCACATGTGCTGAGATCAGTAGAATTCCCCTCTCCTGCCTCTGCAAGAGGCCTTACATAGAAGGACACCAGAGCTCTTTGCTCTATTAGAGCTATATTTCCACACAAAGTCACTTCTGTCATTAATACCAGACAGAGAAAGCACATTTTCTTATCCAAAGACCATTCAAGATCAATCTAAAGCATTATTCTTGTGGCAAATTGAAGGGCTTGTACCAAATACAGAATCAACATATAAACCTTATACTTCTTGCTTCAGAGCGAGAAAACATTCATGTCAGCTAAAGTTCAGCAATGCCATGAATAACAGATGCTAGCAACTGCCAGTACACTCTGGGGTCTGGGTTCCCACTAGAACCAAACATAATATGCAGTAAGGTGCATCAAGCAGCAACAGAGGTTGCCTTGTTCCTCATTTAAGTTACATGCGTGCATCTATGTCATGGTATGAAAGGAAGCAGTAGATCTCACTGGGATATTTTTAGCATCTGTTTGTTTGCCAGCCACCATCCAAACCTGTCTCGGTCTAATAATCATACGTGTCCTTTTGAGCTCTACGATTTCCCCCCCACACATGAGGCAGCCAGGAATCCAGTCATTTAGGGTTAGCAGAGCACTAAATGGTGGCAGGGTGTTCTGAGGCCCCTAAAGAGAGGTATTTTTAGTCTGGAGTTTTCCCACCTGAATGCACAGTTCACTTCTTCAGAGACATTTTTGGCAATACAGGGTGTCTGATGGTGCAGAGTAGAGAAAGAGGCTGCAAAAACAACCCTTCCATGCTGGAAGTCATCCATCTTCCACAGCCTCAAATTACCAATCTCTCTCTCTCTCGCTCTCTAACTCTAACTCTCCTTGAGTGGAATTTTCCAAAAATGACTTCTAAATAAGCGTATCTCTTTTGCTCTTATATAACACATCCAAACCAACTCCTGCTCCTGCAGCCCGTGTGCAATGTCTGCTCCCAGAACCACCCTCTTTTAATGCTTAGGGTTACTACCTTCGCACCAAGCACAACCGCTCCTCTAGCACCTCTGTGCAGTTTTTCACAGCCTAGCAGTTCCTTCTGAAGTGTAATAGAGGGCTGGGAAGGAAGCTTTGGTACAGGTGAAGGCATGTCAGAGCTCACTCATGTGAAAAGAAACCTTTACAAAACCAGAATAAAGAAAAAGGCTCAAATAAGGAGAAACTGAATATCAAACGCACATTCTCCTAAGTGACACAAGAAGTGGGGTCCATCTAGAGAAATTCCAAATTAAGAGATCCAGTAGGATACAAGGCACACTTTTTACAGACAAGAACCAATCAGAAAAGTCCCAAATCACGTGTTTTCAGCTACCTTGGATTGACACAGTTCAAGAGAAATGATGTCTGGCCCATTATTTTCACCCATCTAGTTCTCCAACGCTGCTTTTGAGGGGGTAACTGCTCTAAAGTCTCTGCATCTGGAGAACAACAGACTAAAGACATTACCAAGCAGTCTCGTGTTCACCACCATCCAGAATATGACCCTGTCCAACAACCCATGGAGCTGCACCTGTCAGTTAGCAAGCCTTAGGAAGTAAGGACCTACTTTACTACACCACAGCTATTCCATTGTTTATGATGGTATAAATTACTTTTATATCCCAAGTTGTTATGAAAAAGACAAATACTGGGTACTGACAAAGTCAATGCAACAATGCTCATCATGTATTCAATGTTCTTACTAGCATAAAAGCTCATAAAAGCTTATTTTTTTCAAACATCTTCGCATCTCTAGATGGATGGACTCCACTCGTCTTCGCCCTGAAGCACTTTGTTCGTCTCCTGGCAGTCAGAGGGGCAAACAGATAAGAGACAGCACTGCTTTTAGCCGATGCAAAGTGAAGACCAAGAGAGAGAAGAAGGGAGCACGCCTCTGAGGAGGTATTTAAGAAGGGAGCGCGCCTCTGTGGAGGTATTTAAGTGATGTAAAACTGTATGGAGCTTGTGATCTTAAGAACTTACATCACTAAGCAATGACAATGTTATCATGACTTGCAAACATATCACAAAAAAAATGCAATAATTCTAAGAATTTGATCTCGAATTTCCATGTTCTCCGCTCTCTCACAGCATCAATAAGAGACTCATTCACAGGACAGGTTTACAAACACCATATTTAACTGATTTCCTGAAAAGTGTTATTCAAAAGTTCAACAGCAACATTTTGGAGGTATTGGAGGACTCATCTAGTCCTTAAACAAATACTTGGTTACATTCTTGGCTTCTGTATACAGAAATTACATAACTCATTTCCTTAAACAGAAATTATTAAAGAAAATTTAGTGAAACATATTCCCCAAAACTAGATTTTTATCAAATTTAATTAAAAAAAAAAAATTTACATAAAGTAAATGGTCAAAGATGACTATTAAAATTCATGATTAAAATTACTTTGCATGGCTCTTTTAGTCAGGCCCTGGATTTTGTAACAAATGGTGGACATTTTTTGTCAGCCTACCATATTTATGAATGGTAGCTGATCTACTGTAGTTTCCACTCCCCACCACCCTTCTCATATTTCTTTTAACAAAATATTCTGTTACTCATCAAGAAATCAAACATCATTATGTTCGTCGACCTGCCATATATTTTCTCTCATTATTTGAAGAAGATGAATAGTGATACTATTATTGTGATCACAACATGGTCTTATGTTCCCATCTTGTTTTGCAGTAAATTACTGTCTTTTATTCCCCGTCTGTCCTCCTCCTTCTTTCTCTGGATTGTTCTAAATTATTCTTTGCCCTCTGGGCCTGTGCTTTTCCATTTTGGTTCTATAGCTCTGTCCAGCACCGAGTATCACAGTCGTGGACGACCAGTGTGGTGCTAGGCTGTTTGACTCGGCTGCTTTCTTTGTGTCTTTACAGAGGAGACGTCTGTCCAGGAGACACGTGCAGTGAAGGGAAGCAACGCTACTTTCTATTTCAGGACATTCCGCTCTTTTCTTTTCAATTCTATGAAGTGGCACGCAAATTTATGATAAATAAAACAAGAAACAAAGAGATATGTTTGGAGATATCAAACATCTGTTGGAAAAGCTGCAAATATCAAAGTAAAATTGTAGAGTACATGACATTTATTCCTACAGTGTTGGATACACACACTGTGCTCCAACTCTGAACATACAGTGTCTTGCGAAAGTTTGCGGCCCCCTTGAACTTGCCATATTTTGGGCTTCAAACAAATATATAAATTATTTGTTTGTGAAGAATCAACAACAAGTGGGACACAATCTTGAAGTGAAACGAAATTCATTGGATATTTTAAACCTTTTTAACAAATAAAAAACTGAAAAGTGCAAAAAAAAAAAAGGGGCGTGCAAAATGATTCGGCCCTCTTGTAGTGCTTTTGCTGCGATTACAGCTGCAAATCACTTGGGGTCTGTCTCTATCAGTGTTGGGGCATGTCTCTATCAGTGTTGGGGTCTGTCTCTATCAGTGTTGGGGTCTGTCTCTATCAGTGTCGGGGTCTGTCTCTATCAGTGTCGGGGTCTGTCTCTATCAGTGTCGGGGTCTGTCTCTATCAGTGTCGGGGTCTGTCTCTATCAGTGTTGGGGTATGTCTCTATCAGTGTTGGGGTATGTCTCTATCAGTGTTGGGGTATGTCTCTATCAGTGTCGGGGTCTGTCTCTATCAGTGTCGGGGTCTGTCTCTATCAGTGTTGGGGTCTGTCTATCAGTGTTGGGGTCTGTCTCTATCAGTGTTGGGGTCTGTCTCTATCAGTGTCGGGGTCTGTCTCTATCAGTGTCGGGGTCTGTCTCTATCAGTGTCGGGGTATGTCTATCAGTGTCGGGGTCTGTCTATCAGTGTCGGGGTCTGTCTCTATCAGTGTCGGGGCATGTCTCTATTAGTGTCGGGGTCTGTCTCTATCAGTGTTGGGGCATGTCTATCAGTGTTGGGGTCTGTCTATCAGTGTCGGGGCATGTCTCTACCAGTGTCGGGGCATGTCTCTATCAGTGTCGGGGTATGTCTCTATCAGTGTCGGGGTATGTCTCTATCAGTGTTGCACATTGAGAGACTGAAATTCTTGCCCATTCTTCCTTGCATAAAAGCTCAAGCTCAGTGAGGTTGGATGGAGAACGTTTGTGAACAGTTTTCAGCTCTTTCCACAGATTCTCTATTGGATTCAGGTCTGGACTTTGACTTGGCCATTCTAACACCTGGATACGTCTATTTGTGAACCATTCCATTGTAGATTTTGTTTTGGATCATTGTCTTGTTGGAAGATAAATCTCTGCCCCAGTGTCAGGTCTTTTGCAGACTCCAACAGGGTTTCTTCCAGAATGGTCCTGTATTTGGCTATATCCATCTTCCCATCAATTTTAAACATCTTCCCTGTCCTTGCTGAAGAAAAGCAGGCCCAAACCATGATGCTGTCACCACCGTGTTTGACAGTGGGGATGGTGTGTTCAGGGTGATGATATGTGTTGCTTTTACGCCATATTACGCCATACAACATATTGTTTGCATTGTGGCCAAAAACCTTCTTCTATATGTTTGGTGGCTTGTGGCAAACTTTAAACAAGACTTTTTATGGATATCTTTGAGAAATGGCTTCTTGCCACTCTTCCATAAACGCCAGATTTGTGCAGTGTATGACTGATTATTGTCCTATGGACAGACTCTCCAACCTCAGTCTCTTAGCTGCATGTCTGATTATTTACGGCATTTGGCAGATGCCCTTATCCAGAGCGACTTACATTTTTATCTCATTTTTATACAAGTGAGTAATTGAGGGTTAAGGGCCTTGCTCAGGGGCACCTCAGTTATAGCCTCAGGTCTGGGAATCGAACCCACGACCCTCCGGTCAAAAGACCAGTTCCCTAACCACCAGGCCATGACTGCCCTTAGTAAGACTGATCAGTCTTCTCCTTGTTCGAGATGAAAGTTTAGAGGGACGGGCGGGTCTTGGTAGATTTGCAGTGGTCTGATACTCCTTCCAATTCAATATGATCGCTTGCATTGGATCATTCAGAGATCCTCACTGAACTTCTGGAGTTTGTTTGTTGCACTGGAAGTAAAGGGCCCACTTTTAAGTTTTTTATTTGTTAAATTTTTTTTTTTAATATCCAATAAATTTTGTTCCACTTCACGATTGTGTCTCACTTGTTGATTCTTCACAAAAAAAAAATTATTTAATATCTTTATTTGAAGCCTGAAATGTGGCAAAGGTTAAAGTTCAAGGGGGCAGAATACTTTCGCAAGGCACTGTATCCTGAGGAACTTGCCAAGCTTCCTGTACTTTTGAGTTAAGCAAGCAACCTGCCTTCTCATTCACCTTCAGTCACCATTACCATTCAACTTCTCAAATCTCATGTGTTTTTTACATTAACAATTGTAATCATGCTTCACACTGGTGGTAATTATGATATCATGATAACCGATCTAGACTTTATCTTATCTTCAAGGTTGTGAATCATGTGATGGTCACAGACAGCAGCATTCTTTACAATGGTGAAGACAACAAAACCTCCTGCTTTGGTTACTTCCACCATCTACCCAACATACCATTGTATGAATGTTCAGGGACACTGTGGAAAGATGTGCAATACAAAGGGAATTAAAGGCCAAAAGATCTCCAGCTCCCATTGTTCAAAACGAGCTTATTTACTTGCTCTCTTCAGCTGTTCATTTACCGTTATCCTATCTTCTCTGGTAAAATGTATTCTCAAATTATACAAACAGTCTAATTCATGTGACCAAGACATAGACAACACTTAAGCATGGCCTCTTTTCCTTATGTTAGACCTGGGGGTCAGACCAACACGAGAGAGGAATCTTCTGACCTTTCCTCAGAGAGAACATAGGAAAATGAAACAAAACTGCTGAATAAATCTGGTACAAGATGCATATAAAAGGCAAAGAAGGTATATAAATGTGGCTCTGAATACTGTGGTGTGAGGATGGATTCACAGTAAATAATCCAAATCAGTATCTCACTTTGGCACATGTAAATCTGTTCCTGAAGACAATAAATATGGAAACTGACTTGTTGCTTTGCAGTGCTTTCAAATCAAATAAAAACGATCAATTTACTAAAAATATGTAAATATTTCCATACGTAATGAATATCAGGGAGATTTGATATGGGTATTGCCAAATAACTGCATGGCAAACAATTATGTACATTTACAAATTTTCTGTTTTCTTTAAACTTTTTGTAATAAGTGGCTTGTATCACTTTTTAAATAAACATTCAATACCTAAAGAACAAGTTATCTAGTCAATGTGTTTTTATTCATTTTCTTAGGGGGCATCCATAACGTTTTCTATGTGTTAGGAGTGTGTGTTAGGAATCTACCTTTAGTCTTTCAGATGACCAGTGGGCATGACCCTGTGTCTCCCTCTAGTGAATTATTATAAAATGATATTTTCATTCTTCTCTTTGTGATACATTATTACCTTTTTTATTTTTGAATAGATCACTTTCTCCAACATACAGATATAGCCCCCACGGCCCTCTTTCCACACCTCTTATCTCCACCTAGTAATTATAATCAATCTTCTCACATTAACACAACCCCTCCTTAACGATAGCTCATGTGGTACTTACTACAGTACCACAGAGAGGCTCTCTCATGAGGAAGTAAGCCAAATGTCTTAGGTTATTAAGCAATTGGGGCTTGTTTATTTTAAATTATATACAGGTCCTTCTAAAAAGAATTTGCATATTGTGATAAAGTTCATTCTTTTTCATAATGTTATGATAAAAATGTAACTTTCATATATTTTAGATTCATTGCACACCAACTGAAATATTTCAGGTCTTTTATTGTTTTAATACTGATGATTTTGGCATACAGCTCATGAAAACACAAAATTAGCATATAATGAAAAGGTTCTCTAAACGAGCTATTAACCTAATCATCTTAATCAAAAAACTCTAAACACCTGCAAAAGATTCCTGAGGCTTTTAAAAACTCCCAGCCTGGTTCTTTACTTAAAACCGCAATCATGGGTAAGACTGCCAACCTGACTGCTGTACAGAAGGCCGTCACTGACACCCTCAAGCAAGAGGGTAAAACACAAAGACATTTCTGAACGATTAGGCTGTTCCCAGAATGCTGTATCAAGGCACCTCAGTGGGACGTCTGTGGGAAGGAAATTGTGTGGCAGAAAACGCTGCACAATGACAAGAGGAGACCGGACCCTGAGGAAGATTGTGGAAAAGGGCCAATTCCAGACCTTGGGGGACCTGTGGGCTACAGATGCCACATTCCCCAGGTCAAGCCACTTTTGAACCAGAACCAGCGGCAGAAGCGCCCGACCTGGACTACAGAGAAGCAGCACTGGACTGTTGCTCAGTGGTCCAAAGTACTTTCTTCGGATGAAAGCAAATTTTACATGTCATTCAGAAATCAAGGTGCCAGAGTCTGGAGGAAGACTGGGGAGAATGAATTGCCAAAATGCCTGAAGTCCAGTGTCAAGTACCCACAGTCAGTGATGGTCTGGGGTGCCATGTCAGCTGCTGGTGTTGGTCCACTGTGTTTTATCAAGGGCAGGGTCAATGCAGCTAGATATCAGGAGATTTTGGAGCGCTTCATGCTTCCATCTGCTGAAAAGCATTATGGAGATGAAGATTTCATTTTTCAGCACGACCTGGCACCTGCTCACAGTGCCAAAACCACTGGTAAATGGTTTACTGACCATGGTAGTACTGTGTTCAATTGGCCTGCCAACTCTCCTAACCTGAACCCCATAGAGAATCTGTGGGATATTGTGAAGAGAAAGTTGAGAGACCCAACACTCTGGATGAGCTCAAGGCCGCTATCGAAGCATCCTGGGCCTCCATAACACCTCAGCAGTGCCACAGGCTGATTGCCTCCATGCCACGCCGCATTGAAGCAGTCATTTCTGCAAAAGGATTCCCGACCAAGTATTCAGTGCATAACTGAACATAATTATTTGAAGGTTGACTTTTTTTGTATTAAAAACACTTTTCTTTTATTGGTCAGATGAAATATGCAAATTTTTTGAGATTTTTGTTTTTTCTTTACTTTTGGCAAAATCATCAATATTAAAACAATAAAAGGCTTGAACTACTTCAGTTGTGGGTAATGAATCTAAAATATATGAAAGTCTAATGTTTATCAGTACATTACAAAAAATAATAAGCTTTATCACAATATGCTAATTTTTTTAGAAGGACCTGTATGAGTGTCGATGTTGTCAATGTCGCTCGTGTATGTTGAGTCTACCCTACTTTGAGTCTCGCTCTGTTGAGTGTTATCAGTGTTATATTGTGCTAAGCACTAAACTGTGCAGCTTTGTCTAATAATGCTACCATGTTATTTTCGCTTGTTTCAGCATCCTGCATAACACCCCAGCATTACAGATAAATGTTGCTGCCCTAAAAAACACAAATGGCTTCCAATTACTTTCAACCTCAAGTAGAATTTGTGAATCTGAAGGAAAGCTATGAAAATAAAGACACAAGCATGTGGATTGTGTGATTTCCAGTACTCTTTGACTTTTAGTGGGTTACTACAATATTTTAGATATATTCTTGTTGCAATAGTGTCAAGAGTGTTAGAAGCGTTATAAGGCTGTTGTTGTTTAATAGGTTGCCATCTATTTTTCCACATCTTACATAGATTCTTAATTGCAAGATCAGGTGGTCCGAAAGATAAGGCCAGAATCATGTAGGAGTGGTTAAAAACCCGGTAAATATTCTACAATGGCCATGTCAAAGTCCAAATCTCCACCCAGTCATGAATTTGTGGTACCACCTGAACATAATCCAAGAAACCTATGCTAGCTATCTAAAAAGCTGTTATTGCATCCTAAGGTGCTTTTTCAAGTTTTACTCTAGTTTGAAGCAACATAAGTGCTGAATACTTATACAAACAAGATTTTCAGTGCAATTTAATCTGTGTTAAGAGCATATTGGTTTGCAATAAAAATGCCGACTGGAACAATATTCCTTTCATTCTGAATGAATCCCATGACTTCTAAGGGGGACAAACTTTTGCAAGGCACTAACTATAAATCAATAAATCAACAAATGAAATCATATGAGGCCAGATACATTACATTATTAGAGTTACTCACTACCAGTTCCTTGATTTGCATGACGTTGATGACTTTCCTCATTATTTCAGGAGGGCAGGGGGAGCCAGCCACGATTGCTTTCATAAGTCAAAAAAAAAGAAAGAAAGAGAAAAAACATATATACACCATGGCTGAATTACTACTACATCAGTGTCACTGTTGTTCCTACATTCAAATACAGGCAGCAATGGTCCTGTGAAAGAGGCTGGCTGGCAATTTTCTAAAGGCCAGTGAGTGAAGGATATAGGCAGGTGTTTCTAAAGGTTCAGTTAGTATTCCAGTTATTTAAGCTTATGGGTCTTTGATGATGAGATGATATTTTTGGTTATACTAGATTACTCACCTGCATCAACAGATGACAGGTCATACTTAGCCAGGTCAGGCTGCCCCAGCATGTCTATGTACATAGTAGGAGTGCCGTAGACAAACGTACACCTGGACAGGTACAGTCAAATGATGAGAAATGCAAGATCACAAATGGTAGCCATGTACATACAACAGTACATTATTATTCATTTAAATGGAAAAAGTCTCAGCTTGTTTAATCAAATAATTTTAAGTCACTCTTTAGAAAACAAAGACTTCGATTAGATTTTCAATTTGAATATATATCATGTTATTCTAAACCCTTCCTGGAACACTGCCCTTCTTTCTATGATTGTGTTAACAATTTCAAATTGCAATACTTCTTAGGAAACATTCTGTATATTTACACTGGCTGTCATACATGTAAAGCAGTGCACATGATGGCAATGTAAATCACTGAGAGAACCAATATCCTGCAACACCATGTGGGCATACCTCTCCTTCTGCAAGGCTTCTAGGTTGGCATGGCCATCATATGCAGTGGAAGGAAAGATGAGTGTACACCTGTGCATGGCCAGCATCATCCCTCCTCCCACCGACCCAAAACAGTGGTACAGTGGCACGGGCAGACAGATGCGCACATTCTCCTGAACAGAACACGGACATGGAGTCAAACCGTGCACGAATGTCAAATGTTTCTGGCCCTTATAAATGTTTATTTTATTACGTATATGAGTAACATGGTTGGGATGCTTTATAGGCTTTAAAAAGACACGACCATTCGATCAAGACACTGTACATACCAATAAACTCAAGAAACTGGCACTAGAGTCCAAATTCTAGCACACACCCTACGCATGTGCTCACCCTCCAGTCATAGCCCACACGCAGGCCGACAAAGTAGGCATTGTTGACAATGTTGTGGTGGGTCAGGGCGACGCCTTTGGGACTTCCAGTGGTTCCCTGAAATCAGAAGTACTGTCAGCTTTTAATGCAGCATTTTTGTCAAGCTATATTCTATTAATTAGTATAATCACTTGACGGAATTAAACACATGCCTTTATTTTTATGGTTTCAAGTCTACATTCCTGCACAATATAAAGAAAGATGTTGAATTTTGTTTCTATCAGCATGTACTGTGATCTTGATAAAATAACACTATACAGTGCTGAACCCTGTGATCCTAAACACCCAAAGAGCACTAAAATCCAAGATTGGTCAGTATGATTATAAACAACATAAACAATGGGATTTGTTAGATTTATATACTGAAGCCTTCTTCAATATCATTATTGTAATGGCCAACGATGTGAGAACAAGTAGCGTGTGGAGCCGTTTTCCTCCGTACCGATGTAAACTGAATGTTAATGGGGTCGCTGGAGGAGAGTTTCTTCTGGAGGCCCTGTAGCTCCTGGTAGTGCTGGCTTTCCCCTGCCTGCATCACATCACTCCAGTTAAACGCTCCGGGATGCCGGCCGTCCGTCACAACCACCACACGCAAGTCTGGCAGACTGAACAGACCAACAGAGACTTTGGTACTTTTGTCTGATTATATACCTGTGGCAAAATTGAAAGATGAGGGACATTTACATGTAAAGAGGCACTTCATTAAAGTGTAGAAATAAAAATCCATGAAAGAAATCTGTAAAGAGAGAAATCCACATGTCTGAAGTGGAACTTTCTGTCTTCAGTTCAAGGTTTGCCCCCTGGTCATTATTGGTACAAGAATGCAGTTTTGTTTAATCTCCTGTTACATCTGTATTCAGAGTGAATATATTTTTCAAAGACGATCAACCGTTTCCTTTCATAAACATCAGAACATCTAGGACTATAGACACATGGCGGTGGGTTAAGTGAGTGGCAGCTTTGTATATTCATGCCTGCGTTATATGCACCTGGAACTTTTTAGTCCTCCAGGGCATGCAGTATCCAACTCAGGGCAGAGCTGTCTCAACATGCCATAGTATCTCTGGGTCTTGAACTGCGATGGACATACAATTGCTTTGCATTGCACCTAAACCAAGAAAGAAAATATTTGTCTTGACACAAGCCTGGTGCAAAATACGTCAACAGAACGCACTAATAAGTCTACTAGGTGCACCTTTCTCAGAACGAATTCCAGTTCATTCAGTTGATACGCTGGATTGACCGCCACCTGTTGGATGCCAAGAAATAGCAAATACCATTTTCATTTGATATTTACAGCTTTTGTTGTGTATGTTTATCTAGATTGGTTTACATATGTATCATACTTATTTAGATTTACTAATATGACACCATTTAAGTTTCCTGGGAGCAAAACTCATTGCTGTTGTGTTGCTAGCACTTTAAGTTACCTGCTCTACCAGGTGTGCTAACGGAACATATAATTACTAGAGAGATTAGCTAGATTGCATTCCACAGGGTCTGTACGCAGTGTCCTTGTTCAGTACATTCTAATCCGCCAATGTGGGTCAAAGGAAATGCAATTTATCACAACATGCATTTTATTACAAATGCAGTTTATTACAACAGCACGGTCAACATAAGCTAACTACGTAAAAGATAACCAGATGAATTAGACTGATTGGGTAACATTTATTTACAATAAAAAGATACAAAGTTTGAAACCTTGTGTAGTCCACTTCACAGTGCACTGCTAAGGCTGCTGGAACACACATGTTCATAAAGAAAAGCAGGACCTCACCAAAATGATGCCAGCCTTGGATGTGGCGAACATCATCAAGATCCATTCATAGGAGTTTGGGCCCCACATGCCCATGCGATCTCCTTTCTCCAGTCCCAGTGCCAGCAGTCCTGCTGCAACCTGATCTACCTGCATCAAAACAATACAGAACCTAATATGAGCCTCGTTATTATACCGTTTCTTCCTTCCCCTTTATTATATCCAAGTAACTGATAGAATATTGCAACATATACAGTATTCAAATGTTGGATTAAGCATAATGAATGGCTAAATTTATGTAAAATATGCATGGATTAACTAGACCGAATAGCAAAGAACTAGGAGATGAACTTCTGATTGACAATGTACTATAAAAGAGGAAACCGTGAAAAGCCCCATGAACTGTTTTATCATGAATATAAGTAATGTGCAATTTTGAGTGAACAATCAACCTAACACACGTTTTTGGACTGTGGGAGGAAACCGCACAAAAAAAGCCTCATTACCCAGTGAACCCTGGGATAAACAGGGTACTATAATTATTCCCAAGTCACATTTGAACTTTGAGTGTTTAACGTTTCAAAGTTAAAATGTTTACCTTTGTAGTAGCTGATAAAAAGAAAACAAAGTCCAGTTTATAAACATGTCAGTCAACAGAGATATCCTTTAGTTAAATCTGGAAGAGGTGAGGTGGAAGATATTCTTAAACAGGTGACATGAATTAAATGTACAGATCATTCAGTGTTATTTCTCCTAGTTCGGTGTAATGTTCTGCTCAGTCAGATCAGTCAGATCATCAGTCATCATAAGTCACCAGTAAGTAGAAAAACAAAATGGGAAACTCAATCATCCTTATACTGAACTAACTGCAACAACTAAGTGGTTTGGTTGAGTGTGGCGTTCTAAGCAGAAAGAACCTAGTTCACCTGTACAAGCTCATACATTTCCATTTCAATTTTCCATTACTTCTTTCTTAGTCTGTACAAAGCATTCAGCACGGGATAACAGTGAATGCAATATGAACTCTTCATGCACATGCTTTTGCCAAAAACCCATGCAAGCAAGACCTCACATCATGCTGGAACTGAGCAAACGTCTTCCTGATGTCATTTTGTGAGAAGACGACAGCCTCTCGGTCAGGGCAACGCTCCACACTGGCCAGCAAGGCCTGACCCATAGTGAGAGGCAGCAGGGAGTAGGAAGACACTCCGTGGGCATAGCTGGTAGTGAGAGCAGGAACACTGGGAGGACCGTCTACATGGATAGCGCTGGGGAAAAGTCCAAACAAAGTGGAGAATGTTTACATCAAATATTCATATTGCTTCAATGTGTATTTTTCGCGCGTAGTGGTAATACGTAAATAAAACATATTTGAAATACATATATAAATTTTCATTCTTCTTTGGTATATCTTACGACATCATACGAACAACAACATCCGAACATTACACAACATCTTAGTCCCCAATGTCTACTTGCACGCCATAGTTTAGGAGAAACTTATTTCACGCTACCACAGCTTTTCACACCAAAATGAACTCTCGAAAATATGTAACTGTCGAAAAAGTACATTTAAATAATAATAATAGTTTTTACATTTCAAATATTTTTTTCTAAAACAAATGTAAACATTAACAGGAAGTGTAAAATGTGGTCGGGGGAGGTAGAGGTTTTTATATACCTATATATAATATTGCATATACCACATGAAAGCTAAAATGGGATTTGTGCACGTCCATTGACGGTTTTCTGAAATTACCTATTCAGCAAAATGACATAAACATTGTTGTGAGTGAAACTCACAGCTGGTGCTCACCGGTTCTGATGAGCCCACTGTAAAGGGGTCCAGAATCTTTGCACAACCCTCGAGTTCTTGGAAGAGAGGACGCGTAGATTTGCCACAATTCTCGGCAACATTTCTCTATCTTAAGCTGAACGGGAAAATCCCCTCAAGAGTTAAGAGTATGTCTTGCACAACACAAATAAAAACTGTAAGGCGATTCGCGAGAGGAATGTATCCACATGCAAATCGAAAATCAAATCGTTGTAAATTTATCTAATCGTCCGACTTAAGACGAAAATACGGTTGACTGGGCGTTGGAACAGTTAAACTTTGAACTACCAGTAAAAGCTTTAAAACTAACTTGATTTTGCGTTTGACCAGTAGGGGACGCCAGAGTTTCTTATATGTTTCTATTTAATTATTTATTTTTTGTGCCCCAATCAGCTACATGAAAAGATGTTACTTACACTATGTAAGAATCCTGTTTCCTGACCACGAAAATATATCAAGTATAGGGAGGCCGTGGGAGGTCAACAACACAGCAGCCGGACCGCTGCCACCTCCTTTATGCAAGGAGGAACAGGAGGAGCAGTGATATCCATGTTTCTGCTGAAACTGTCAGAAACAGACTCCAAGAAGGTGGTATGAGGGCCCGACGTCAACAAGTGGGGGTTGTGCTTACAGCCCAACACCGTGCAGGGTGATTGGCATTTGCCAGAGAACACCAAGATTGGCAGATTTGCCATTGGCTGATGTGGTCTTCACAGATGAGAGCAGGTTCACACTGAGGACATGTGACAGAGTCTGAAGACGCCGTGGAGAATGTTCTGTTGCCTGCAATATCCTCCAGCATGACCGGTTTGGCAGTGGGTCAAGAAATTGGGAGGCATTTCTTTGGAGGGCCACACAGACCTCCATGTGCTGACCAGAGAGGTACACTAACTGCCATTAGATACCGGGATGAGATCCTCAGACTCAGACTGTGAGACCATATGCTGGTGCAATGGGCCCTGGGTTCCTTCTGATGTATGACAATGCTAGTCCTCAAGTGGCTGAAGTGTGTCAGCAGTTCCTGCATGATGAAGGCATTGATGCTGTGGACTGGCCTGCCCGTTCCCCAGACCTGAATCCAATCGAGCACATCTGGGACATCATGTCTCGTTCCATCCACCAATGTCATGTTGCACCACAGACTGTCCAGGAATTGACTGACGTTTTAATCCAGGTCTGGGAGGAGATTCCTCAGGAGAACATATTTATCAGGAGCATGTCCAGGCGAAATTCATTGAAGTTGGATCAGCCTGTCATTGGATCTTCCACTTTGATTTTGAGTATAATTCCAAATTCAGACCTCTATGGGATAATTTTGATTTACATTGATAATTTTTGTTATTTTGTTCTCTACATAGCATTCCACTATGTAATAAATAAAGATTTTCAACTGGAATCTTTCATTCATTGAGATCTAGGATGTGTTATTTTAGTGTTCCCTTAATTTCTTTGAGCAGTGTATATATATTTCAGTACATGTGATTCATACTGCATGCAAACTCTTGTGTTTTCAGTGCTTTTCTTTCAATGTATACAAACCTTTTGCAAAAGCTACTACCAGACCATGTGTGTTTGTCGTGTGTTTTTGACACTGCTGTATCCTCATACTACCTATTTCAGGGGTGGCCAACCCGTCATAGACCAAGAGCCACTTTTCTTACTGTGTTACGGCAAAGAGCCACATCGTACATGGGCGAGTGTAATCTGTTGAGCGGGGGGGTGGCGAGTGTAAATTATTAGCTGTGAAGACAGTCAAATGCGTGTTTTCCACTACGCCAGTTTTAAAAGTATTAGCGGCTCGCTAGGCTTGTAAACTAACCGCGCAGCACGAAAATGTCGCAGTGTGTCGCCCCGTTTGTGCAGTTGAGCACGCGGACCGGCTGGGGAGCCGCATGAAACCAGGCAAAGAGCCGCATGACCCAAAAGCTAATCGCTTAACACACCAGCAGATGGCAGAATATAACATGTGTAGCTCTTTAGGAGTGTGAGAAGAAGAGGACGATTCCCCCCCATAGGCCAACTAAACGAGCGCGCAATTCCTGATGTTTGTAGGTGCAGAAGAAACTAGAAAACAACGAAATGTCAAAATATAGTTAATGCTCAAGACTATATAGTTATAGTCATTAATTTCATTTAAAGGAAGGACACCCGACGTGAATGCCCGTGAGGTGAGGTTATGGGAACGGTCAGGTGCTCGGTGGAGTGTTGGGCAGATGTCGGTGGTTTACTCTCAGGGACTGTCATTCGTAACGGGACAGACGTGTTCGTGTCCACCGGGGACAGGGACGTCCTGGGCTTTAATGGACAAGAGAGGAGAGTTGAGGTACGCCTACTGGGTTGGAACATACTAAATTTGTGATACTGTTTCAAGGTTTGTCAAGATAAATGACAGGAGAATGTTTCTTTTCAGACCATTCTGCATTTTAATTCTCCGGTGAAGTCCCTGGCGCTGAGTGTTGACGGGCGTCGTCTCTATGTCCTGTGTGAGAATGATGGTGTCTATTGTATCCCTGTCACTCTGGGATCCAGGTGGGCTTAATACTGCATTTTAACAACATTTACCTGCGTCAATTTAAGTGAATGACATCTTTACATACTGTTTTTCTGCTTTCCTTCTAGCTCCCACTCTCACTCAGGAAAATCTGACATCCCTACATTATCTACAGTATCCAGAAATGATGCTGTGATCAAAGATGGCAAAGTGCAGTCTTTCATAGTAGTCGAGGGCATTTTAGTTACTCTCAGCATGCAAGAATCGTTCTGGACATTTGACCTATATGAAGTGCCAGATTGTTCAGAAGGAGCTACGGTCTATCGCCGAATAACCGGTTTCCAGGTCCCAGCTGTTGCAGCAAACATCTCTCAGAAACAGATAGTGGATACAGTGGATTCGATGACTGGAGCTCCTGCACTGGCCTGCATCTACCCCAGCACTGACGGTCCACCAAAGAGACATGCACACCAAGGTCACCCTTTTCTTGAGCCTCTCCTTTACAGGCTCTTATTTGGAGTGGATGCATCCCTTGTTCATTCTCCAGTCATCCTCTGTGGATTAACCGACGGGCGTGTTTGTTTCTTCCCACTACTGCTCCCTGTGCTGACCAGTTCAAGGGGAGAACACAAGCCAAAGGTCAGGATGCTCCACAGTCTGGAGCAGCCGGTGACCTTCATTGGAACGTCTGTCACTGGGGAGAAAGGTCCACAGTGTCTTGTTGTGATTGGTCAGAAGGGTAAAATTCTGATTGCAAGGGCCAATCAAGGGGTTCCTGAAGGAAAGCCAGCAGATTATAGTGAGTTCTGTAATGATGTTTAAAAGAAACTTAAGAATGTTACTTAAACTACTTGCTACTGTATTATTTATCAACTAATGCAGAGCATGTTCATCTCTTTATAAAGGTTTCATTGAACATGCTGTGCGGGGACCGGTAAAGTGCGCGTGTGTAGATGGTGAACGTCTGTACTACAGTACTTCAACAAACCTGCTTGCCCTGTCACTGACCACCACCTCAGCGTCCCCATCATCGCCTCCGTTAGCAGCAGCAGTGAGAGAGACGCCCAGCGATTGGCCAGAGAGGCCTGCCATCTCCTCTCAGACTGCTGTCTGCTTAAGTGTGTCCCGTGTGACCGCTCTGGCTCAGTCATGCAAGAGAACCTCCGCAGGTTCAGGCCACGTTTACCTTACGAAAGCATTACACTGATTTTTTCTTATATTTTTTGTCCGTTATCAGTGACACTGTTTTATTGTCGTGGTCTGTGATTTTGTTTGTGTGTTTACAGGATGTGTAGTGCTTCTGGCTCTGTCTCTGAGTGGTAAACTCCTTCAAGTGACTCTACCGCCAACCTCGGATAAGGAGTCCGTGTCGAGGCTTGCTTCATCACAAGCTGGTCAGAGAGTGAAAGACCTCCTGAATGGAATTGCAAACGTTTGGGAGAGGTGCGTTGATGTAGAATAACATTGCAATCTGTAAATATTGGGAAGTGATTTTTATTACCATTTTCACTTTTAATTCCCTCACCAGAGCATCATCACTGAAACACCAGCTACAGTTGAAAAATAACACCCTCCGGTGTCTGAACCATGTCTTCAATGTCTGCCATCTGCTTCTGAATAGTCACACGAATGATCAGGAGGTCTGCAAACACAAGCCACCAATCGGCTGCCGAGCTGTAGCCAACTGGAGCACTCTGCTTCAAAAAGACTCTTTAATTCTCACGTGTGTATTAGAGAACTTAAGTGAGTGTGCTCTGGAGCCAGGATGGACACTCTGCATCGCAGTACAGTCGTCCTGTTCTCACGCTGCAGATGGCAGTTCTACCTTTTCATTTGCTTTAAAGAAAGTCGACTGTGGTGAAACGGTAGAAGTGACGTTGCCTCTGGACATCGACGGGGAGGTTTTTCTACCAGTCAAGATCAACTGCTCCCTTGTCTACTCCCTGCAGTCTTTATTTGACCCGGCGGACCTCAGACACCCCTCAGCCATAAGCGACACGCCGATATCTCAGCTGCTGAAAGACTGTGGCTGCATCAGTCTGGCTCTCAATACTTTAACACTGGACTGGCTGGATTGTTTGAGGATACTAGAGCCAAACTCTCACGCAGATGTTCCAAAACAAATCACAGCATGGGAAGCCACCCACATCTTCCTGAGTTCCAGGCAGAGTCACACGGAGTCCCAGCCCATACCTAAGCCTGGGCCCCACACAGTAGCAGTCCGAATCTCCTCAGAGCTCCTTAGGACCAGGCTCAGCCTCCATGACTGTAGCACCGTGGTGCTGTGCATCTCTGTGCTGAAATGGCTGCTTTCAGGAACTCCTGAAGCAGGGCAATATAAGCTCATGCAGACTCCAGTGGTGTGTGCCCTTGGGCCGGGTAGGCAACCAGTCAGACTACTGACCAAAGAGGTGCACATGTGGTTGATATGATGGCTTTACTGTTTACTGTATTGACGTTTATAGACTTGATTGGGGAACTATTGTGATGTGTACATGGTGTGTGACTTTAGAAGATCTTGCAGTGTCTTTAAAATGATTTGTGCTGTTTTTAATGTCTCATCACCAGGTCACAGTGAGTGGCATCAGCTCTGAGGGGCCTCTGTCAGTAGTGGAGGTTCAAGTGGAGAGTTCCTCCATGGAGGCGCTGTGTGGTTTACATCATGCTGTGCTGCGCCGTGTTCAGGTAAAGATGCACGTGAGACTCTCCAGCTCACTTTGAAAAAGCAAGCTGAGCGTGTCAGATGAACAGCACCGTTTTTGTCCGTCAGGCCCTTCTCAAAGGGGCCCCTGTGGGCCAGGGGACCGCTGCCAGGCTGAGAGGGGAACACTTGCGGGAGGTTGTGCAGCATACTGAGGTAACAGCCGGCCTCCAGCACACCCAGAGGGCACCTGCCATATCCTGTCTGGGTCAGCCAGGCAAGTGAAAGAAAAGTATTTAATCCCATCAGATTAACAGCTTGTTTCCTTGTTCAGTCTCTTCATAAGGACCTGCAGGACTCTCGCACTCCAGACACATGTGGTGGAGTGATGAAGACGAAGACCTCCGAGTTGTTATTTCAGGTCTACCTGAAGCTAAGGGAGAATCCGTTGGTCATTCTCTGACTAGTTACAAGGCGAGTTATCATACATTATTTATTTTTATGGATCATATACATATACAGGTTGTTGTAGAAATCCCTGTCCTGCTGTAATGTACAAATAATTGTGTAATTGTTGTTAATTCTCTCTCTCCCTCTGTGGCTTTTGTTTGTGAATGCAAATTTAGACAATTGTACAGTATGTAGGAATGGATTTAGAATATGTTACAAAATAAAGTGATGCGTCATTCTTTATTGTCCATGATCATGTAGTGTTTGTTACATTTTTGTGATCAGAATCATGAAGGTCTTGAGTTTTGTTCTGATTCAGATGTCGTTGTGATAATTAATACATATGAACAATCTTTTCATTTATTACATTATTCATCAAATGTGTAAAATTCACAACCCATTCTGGGTATTTAAGAATATCAGATTTCACATAAACATTGTAGTTTTTGTGAATCCATAAAAAAAGAGGCAGAGTAACTGAAAACCACAGCAATGTAAATGTAGCATTGCTTCAAGTTGACCTCATCACCTGTATCAGGACTAGGGTTGCAATGGTATGAGATTTTCACGGTATGATAACCGTCTCAGAAAATACCGCGGTATCACGGTATCACAGTTAGTTTGTATATTATTAAAAGATACACTGACCCTTAAAGAAATTACAACAAGTTATTTTTGTTCAATTAACTATTTATTGTAGAAACCTGGAACTATTGTATACAAAATGTGTCCTTTAAAAAAATAAGCTGTACACATGTTTATATAAATACTGCAAAATTAGAGAAACCTAAATCATGGATTTCAGTACAATTATTTAAGTTTAAATTATTTAATATCTGATAAACTCAGCCGGGGTCACTGTCTGATCAACAACTGTTGTAAACGTCCGTTGTACTTCCAAGTTAGAATATAACCACAGGGTTGCCAACTCTCACGCATTGAGCGTGAGACACACGCATTTGACCGTTTTCACACGCTCTCACGCCACACTTTCGATATCTCACGCCGAAAAAAAATATCCAGTTTATTTACCTCAGACCCACATATATGATTCAATACGTTACTAGTTCGCTAGCTCTGGCGCCATCCACCGGCGATATAACACTGAATCTATGTCCATTTTACGTTCGCCCCCCCACACCCCCCCCCCCCCCCCCCCCCCCCCCCCCCCCGCTCAACAACTTTCGTTCGCCACCTCCCCCGCTCAACAAAATACACTCGCCACCGGCTCCGGGTAAAAATCTCACTCCAAGCGAACGTCAAAAGTTGGCAACCCTGTAACCAGATACTGCAGATAGAGAGGATTTATTTCTGACATGATCCTCACAATAGAGATTTCTATTTTAAGGCTTTCACATCGAGTCTGGTTTTAACATATCAAAAACAGGCACGTTAGAATTTGAAAATGAACGCATGTAAATTAATGGCGTCTTTCACATCCAGTGAAAGCAAGGACCTTAAAAGGCTAGGTTTATACTTTCACTAGTGACGCGACTCCGCACAGTTCTTTTGTATTACGTTAACAAATACGAGCCTCTTGTAATTCCAGGACGAAACATGAGAGAACGTGAAGGCGTTAAGATTGGGCGTTTTGGAAATAAACAACCATTAAATAATGTGATAAAAAAAGCGAATTATTTCGAGTATATGTATAAATATTTAACTTAATTAGGTTTAAGGTGCTGGGAAATATTGAAACGGACCTTTAAAGTTACGTACAAGTACTTTAATTCCACCTTATAAAGGTGTATGAACCCTGCAAACATGACTTTGTTCATTGCGCTGAGGCGCAGCGCGCGCAAAGTTACAAAATTCGAGAGGTTCACGACCTCGCGAATCGACAGCGCGCGAGACCCTCGCGCACGGGCGGAGCCACCGCGATTGCGTCATTTTCGCCGCTGATTTTAGTTTAGCTTTTTTTTTGTTAAAAAATTTGTTAAGTCTGACGCACTTTCTGCCATTCTCACCGCTGTGTGCTGAGTAGCTGAACCGGAGCGGAGTTGCGCATGCGCGGGTCAGTTTCTCCGCTGGCTTGCTTTTTACCGGTAATAAGCAAACGCACACGATATGATAACCGTGCATTTTAATACCGTGGTATACCGTGAAACCGGTTACCGCTGCAACCCTAATCTGGACAACCATACAGTCCTTGTCATATGACCTTAAATTTAGTTTGCATTTTCTAGTTCCAATTTTCTGTGGAAGGATGGAATGTGTGGATGAAGAAGTAGGCAAAAATACTATTTATTTGTGGTATGTGAGGTATGATCATATCCCACATGAAACATAATTTCTGTTAGTTTAGATATGGATATGTTAATGAACTACCATTGTGTAAAACCATGGCTGAATTAGCAGAAATGTAATGGTGGCTGTGGGATAAAGTAAGACAGTTTTGTGGGTAGCCTAAACCCAGAGCCTTGTGGGTAGGTCAAACCGGTTCTCCATCTAACCTCAAGTTTACAAGTCAGTGTTTAAATTGATGTTGCATCCTACCAATGAGTAACTGACATATTTCATCTTTTATGTATTGCATCTGAGCAGCTGACATACCACATAGATAATAACAATAGAAACACACAGGGGTTCCACATCCCTGGGGAGCAACACCTCATATTTCCCTGCAACCTACACACATGGAGTGTTGAATCATTTCTGTAATTTTCTGTGACTGAGTGCTGACATAACCAAGCAGGCCTAATTTAGGGTGTTAGATCAAACATACAGTTGGGAGTCTGTACTGAATGTGAAAAAGGTCTGTAGATGTTTCTCAAAAAAAAAAAGAAAGTTTCATTCAGTTTAAAAATGTCTGTTTCTTAATCCTAAAGGTTTGGCAAAGCATAATACCTAGACAAATAATTAATTCATATTTATTTAATGAACACCAACACTATCAGTGCTGATAGTGGGTGATTGTTGATGGGAGATTTAAATATTAAGAACAATATTTGTCATTATACTTTAAAATCTGGTTACTACAACAGCCAGCTCAACCTACCCCTAACATGGGGGCTGTTGAGACACAAGAACACTTTTTGGGACCTCATATTTTGTTGTCTAAGTTAAGTACACTTCTAAGGTTTCAATCGATGGCACATATCCTCAAGTTGTGCTGCATGTGGTAGGTTTATCCTGTCCCTCGGCAATAGGTCAGTTAAAGTAAAAAAACATTTTTAAAAAACCCAGCTAATTTGATCCCGTTCTCCTCTATAATACAAACACTTGAATCTCTAAGACTGATGTTTTGAGATTTTGATGATTCCCACACATGAACAAAATTTCAGTTTTGCTGGTCTGAGTCCTGTGTAAACAGTTTCTCCTTAAGCTGGTAATAGCGCCCTCTTCTGTCCATAAGCTGTCCATGAGTTCCTTGCTCCATCACCATTCCATTCTCCATGAAGATGATATGGTCCGCTTTCTCTATAGTCTGCAGACGATGGGCTACTACCAGGACTGTCTGACCTGATGAGCCAGAGAGAGCTTCCTGAACCTGGGAACAGGTATGAGCAAAGATTAGACTGCAGTTCATACTAATACGTGGCTTGCAAAAACACATGCACATTAACCCTGGGCTAAGGTAAAGCCCACAAATAAGCTTCTATACCCATTACAGTACAGACAGGTCCTTTGATGTATCAGTTTGTTATCCCCCCCTCATTCCCTCATTTTAAGTGGAGCCTTCAGGACATTCATGAATCCTGGTCCATAAGCTTCCTGAGTTTTCACTTTTTAGAACTGAATCATGAACAGATTAAGGACTACCCAGGTATGCCTTTATAAACAGAAATACTTGAAACATAGTAAATGAAAGTAAGCGTGATAAGATCAATGGTTTGTGGACTGTGTGTGTAGACCTACTGCATGCTGGGTGTTGGCATCCAAGTAACTGGTGGCTTCATCCAGAATGAGTATTTTGGGATGCCTAATAAAAGCTCTGGCCAGAGCAACACACTGCTTCTGTCCTGAAGACAGCTGCTTGCCACCTTCTCCAACATCTGCAGCACAGAGTTGGACACCAGGATCATGTGAACTTACGTTACTGTATTACTGGTGTAAAAGTACGGACAAAAGTCAAAATAAATATATAATGACTAAAATGATAAATGTGGAAAAAAGTGCCTAATCCTAGCTGAAGTGTGTGTGTCACCTGTGTCATAGCCTTGTTTCGATCTGCTGACAAAGTCATCTATGCTGGCTTTCTTTGCTGCATCCACAATATTCTCCATGGTGTAGCCATGTAGGCCATACTCAATGTTGTATCTTACAGAGCCAGAGAAGAGCTCAGGATTCTGGGACACAATTGCCATCTGAGCCAAAGGAAAAATTACAATACTCCTTTCAGTTAAAGTAGAGAAGTGAAGTTTGGAATAACTCACTGCTAGTGTTGGGAACGTTACTTTAAAAAAGTAGTTAGTTATAGTTACTCACTACTTGTTCAAAAAAGTAACTGAGTTAGTAACTGAATTACTTCTTAATAAAAGCAACTCGTTACCAGGGAAAGTAACTATTTGCATTACAGTAAAAAAAAAGTTATATGCCAATGAATAAGGATTTTTTTGAAAAAGCAGTTTTCAGTCAGTTGAAATGAGTAGATCAGAAAGGTGTTTAACTTTTGATATATATTGCACATCAACAGACCAGTGCAGGATAAAATCCTTTTAAATCCCATATCTTTGTGTAAAAAAAAAAAAAAAAAGCAAAAGTAAACAGTTACACTATATAAAGTGCATTTACATCTATCAAATTAAATTAAATTCTCTCAACCTGAGACAACTGGTTTGTTCACAACAGAAGTAAACTTAACAATAAAACCTCTATTCTTAATTAAATAAATCAAATACCCAGTCTGGTAGACATTCAGGAACTTCAAGTATTTTCTTATAATGTTTAAATCGCCACCTTGAAAATGCTAATTTTTCTTCGGCTTGCTCCTGATTCGCCATTTCTGCCTCTTCTCCGTTTGTGTCGTGTGTCAGTGGTGTGCTTCGGCACGCGTGTAAAAACACTGGCTATGATTGGTTACCATAACGCTGCCTTAGCCAATCGCTTACTGACTTGTTAAGTTAAACAGGTGTTACACCGAGAACTGTGACCTATCGAGATCTGTTACTCCTCACTAGCCTGGGCAGCGGACCGCTCGGATTACTGTTAGTATATCAATATATAGTAACGCACCGCTTTTAATGACCAGTAATGTCAACGGCGTTGTAACAACAGGAAGAGTAATTAATTATATTATCCCGTTACTGACAAAATGACGCCGTTACCTAACGCCATTATTTTTAACGGCATTATTCGCAACACTGCTCACTGCCACTAAAGATTTTTAGTTGTGCTTTCTTTACACATTTTAGAGTTACGCTGCTTGCGGTACAGTACCTGTTTGCGCAGGTACTGGTGTTGGTAGTGATGAAGTGATACACCATCCAGCAGCACCTCTCCCTCCTGAGGCTCATAGAACCTCTGCAGCAGACTGATGCAGGAACTCTTCCCACCACCAGAGGGCCCCACTAAGGCTGTCATCTTTCCCTCACTCAGCTTCAGACTCACAGACTGAAGTAACAATTCACAGAATAAGTTAGCTTTAATAATTTTTCCCCCTGCAATAACAGTGGTCGACTCGAAAAATCGTAAACATTACCTTAAGTGCTTTCTCATTAGGACGGGAAGGATAAGAGAAGGTGACATTTTTAAAGGCGAGTTCACCCTTCAGTTTCTCAGGTACCAAATTGCCTGCTTCTCTCACTTTTGGCGTTCTGTCCAGCAGCTGAAACACCTTCTCTGCTGACCACACTGTATTCAGTATATCTCCATAGACATATACCAATTGCTAAGAACACAAAACCAACAAATGGCAATATGTCAGTGTTACAATAACACACACAAGAAAACATTGAGTATGGAGGAGCTACACAGAACTTGCAGCATGGTCTGTGAGGTGAAGAAAAGGATCTTCATTGATGGTAGTGTATTGAAAGTGGTATTGAACTCACCCTCATGTTAGTCACCATGTCTTTTTGATAGAGCACAAATGCCAGGAGGCTCCCACTGCTAAGCTGGCCCGAGGAGATCAGATGGTGTCCAAGAAGCAGCATTGCCACTCTCAGTCCCACTGTTACAAACTACACGGGGACGCAATGTAAGATGTGGTGTGGCTTAACCTTGCGGGAGGCACAAATAACTGGACGGCGTTTGTTGCGGACGGGCAGTGAATTTGTGGCGCTATGTGTGGGAGGTCTTACCCTGCGCAGAAGGAGGTGCACTGCACTGTGCATGCCTTTGCGGATCTGGACCTTGAGCTTCTTGTTGAGGGCTTCCTCGTAGCCCTTCTGCTCCTGGGCCTCAGCCCTGAAGCTGCGCACGGTTCTCACAGCCCCAATGGCCGACGACGCCAGCTGCTCGATCTCAGCCTTACAATCCTGAAGCTCCCTAGAGGTCTTCTGCTCATTGCGACATTGATATCAAGCTGAGGTTCAAACCGAGAAAAGGCAACCAATCCCAGTTTGATGGCACTTTCGCAAGGGTCTGGGGAAAGGACATTACCTGGTAGAAGATATTGTAGTAGTTCTGCAGTAGAGCGAGTATTGGCATCTCCACACACGTAAGGAGTGTGAGCTGCCAGGAGAGCCCCACCATGAAGACCAGCATGGCGCAGGTCTTCACCAGGCTACGCAGGAGGACGTTCACGTTCATGGCTACAGAGCGGCCCATCTTATCAGTGTCTGAAACCAGCCGAGAAGTCAAGCTTCCTGCAGGGGAAAGGAGCATATCGCTGTGATAATATAAGGATAAGTGGCAAAACGTATTGACTGCAGTTCAACAGTGCGTCTGCTGCAGTGCTGTAACAGCGATCTTTCCAAATGCAATAACATTTAAATTAAGCTAAGCAGATAAACAGCAGACTGCAGCTGTGGACAGTCATTTATATTTGTGCATTACCTGGTTTGTTTTCTTCAAAGAAGTTGATTTCCTGTTTCATCAAGTTCTGGAACAGCAAGTGTCGTATTCGCTTATTGAGTCTGCTTAAGCTACACATGAACATGCCCCCACGCAGACCCGTGAAAACAGAGCTAAAACAAACACAAAAACAAACAATACATAAACTATATACATCATACACACTATGCTTGTACACGTTCAGAATAATGACAACAGATAAAATGCACCTACCTTCCAAAAGAGTAGAATGACATGAATCCAATAGCCCACAAGAACTTCCCATGCATGTATTTTCCACTCAAAACATCAATGACTTTCCCCACATAGTACGGAATACGCGACTCAACTGAAATGAGAATTGCAATGTTATGGATCATTATATCCAAACAATATATTTGCTATATTTAATTGATGCATGTGCAAAAAAATAAATAATCTAAAAACTAAAAAAATCCATCCATTTCTTATGCTAAAGTGGATGCTTAGCATTTCTGGTATAATACAAGGCTTGCATAAGGTTACATTAAGTCAAACCACAGAGGCACAGTAGCAAAACTTACATAATGCTGCCAATATAAGAAAAAGGAATGCAGCTGCCAGATGAGGGATATCCGGTCTGGAGTAGTGAATCACTCTCACCAAGAGAGCCTTAGCCTCTTGGTCTTTCCTCTCCTTTTTCACATCTCTTTTAGCTGACCCATTGGATGGAAAGGCCATCTCCCATACCAAATGCACCAGAGTGGCCAAGACTGCGTTCAGGACCACCATGCCTGGGTCAGGCACAGGGGTGAATCCACGCTGGACCCCTGGCACTAGTGTTTGTACAGCACCATAGGCGGCAGGCAGAAAGCACAACAACGCCACCCAGCGCCTCAGCACAGGCACTGAACTTCTGTCCGCAACCACAGAACTAACAGAATCGAGCACGGCCCAACTGACGGTCCTGAAGCACGACAGCCAGATCAAGTCGAGTGTGAATGTGCCTTCAAACCACAGTAGTCCCGTGGACAGTGACAGCCAGAGGATCAGGTCGCAGCAGAGCACGGCTCCGTGTGCGCGTGCACTCGCGCGCGCCATCGAAGCTGTTTGCCTATCTTCTCACGCTCCTGTAGGAAAACACGAAATAACGCTGCGAATAGGTGTGTAGTGCAGCTGTACTCTACACAAGTTTCGCGTTTGGTCGTACGTTTACGCAGTAATTCACATGGTCGCAATAACGCCATAAAACCGGTAATCTTACCGTTGTGTCTTTCCGTTTCCAATCTTGGTCAGTTACGGTTTTACTTTCACTTTCACCCTCACAACGACACAGCTGCAGTTATACAACGGCATAGTAGGCTAACGCAGTTTTAGCAACA
Organism: Brachyhypopomus gauderio; assembly: GCF_052324685.1. Classification (NCBI taxonomy): domain Eukaryota; kingdom Metazoa; phylum Chordata; class Actinopteri; order Gymnotiformes; family Hypopomidae; genus Brachyhypopomus; species Brachyhypopomus gauderio. Next base: position 11,572,572 of record NC_135213.1, on the reverse strand, counting down.
GACGTCGACGAAAAAAAACAAATAATGATGAATATCCCAAGAATAAAGTCGCGTCTTTTCTCAAAATGCCTTCACAATTACAGCTCAAGGTTGTAATTTATAACTGGCTTCTTGGTCTTTTGCCTGCCATAAATTATTCGAACCATTAGAGGGCGATCGCGTGCGACGATAAATCGACTTCCGCCTCCCACCCTAACACGTGATCACGAGACGTGGTAGTCTTGTTATAGTAGCCTGCAATGTATTTATTGTGAATAGGCTGCATTAGTTTGTTAAATAAAGAACTATTTATTTTTTGTTAGCTTCTATGAAAAAAAATAGAGTCTACTAAATAAACATTATATACGATACTTAGCCCTTTCTTCCTTTATAGACTTTCAGCTTTGGAAAATGGCAAACTGAGAATAGCAATATTTTAAATAAAATGAAAAAAAAAAAAACATTTTTAACAATGTCGATACTTCTGCTAGTTTACACTCAGTGAAATGCACTGTAACCAGCAGCATCTTTGGCCTGTAGTCCAGGATTACAGCTCTGCCTGAATGCTCTCTTTCAGATAGCATGGGTTTGTGTACAATTCAGTGACACCATTAAGCAAACAATTAAAATTGAATTACATTTAAACACTGGGCAGCAGTGCAACGCTGACATGTGGTAAATTCTAATATCCTTGTCTTGTTTGCTATATGGGGAGGTCAGGAACTCTGCAAAGGATATGTAATGTTAAAATGTCCAACATGGAGAGTAAATTTGATTTGTCATAACACAACTTCTTAACTCACTGTGCAGTTTTGCAGTTCAGATGAAGGGATTTAGGACCTTCATATTGTGCAAATTGTGCCATGGAAGATATATTATGAAATTCTTAGCGCCTGAAAGTGTATCTAGGTGAAAGTGCCATGCATAACTGTTAAGTCTGAATTCAAGATGCTAATCCCTAATGTGACATTCAGAATCAACAGACAATTTTTCCCAGAATGGTTGGTATACACAAATCAAAGTGTAACTGTAAGCAGTACCACTGTTCTGAGACTTTCTTCCCTTTCTTTTTTTGTGAAATCATATGGATAGATATGTACAGACATCCAGTAATCCAATATAAGGAAATGATCAGACATGAGCATATAGCTTTACATCGACTGATATGGGCAGACTGTGAATACAGCACATACAAACTGGATGATGTTTAGATATTAACCAGTGTCAAATAATGATTCCAAAATATAACAAAATAAACATTTGTAAATACTCAAAATCTGACAAATCCTACATAATGTATCTTTAAACAAAGTCACAGAATAGCAAGTGAAATGATCCACATATACCAATTCTGTTTAATTGAATTGAATTGAATGTGATTCAGCAGTATTAAAAAGTGTGTGCATATTTATCCGGTTGATGTAGCCCACACACCCCAGACAGTAAGATGGTCATGGTGCAGACATGGTCACTAGTGACAGTTCAAACACTAGTGACACGTTCTGTTTCTATGGAAGCATGATCGTCCTTCCCCTCCATAGACACGTGGATGTACTGGTATTTGGGCACCGGGTCGTGCGGCGTCTCCAGGGCAGGCAGGACCTCTTTCTGTGCTCCATCACGCCTGTCCAGACAGTAGAAGGACACCAGCAGGAACAAGGCAGATGAAGCCACCGTCATACTGCAGGCCAGGAACACGTACGTGTACACTCCAGTCCTGTCTACCAGGCTGCCTGAATCATACCAACATCCAGAAACATACATCAAGTCAACTTAGTGATATACTGTATCACAACATACTAGACACATGACAGGTTCGTTATTAAGCAGCTGTAGGCATGACTTTACATTACCTTACATTACCACTGAATATGTTTTAAAAGTGTGAAGCACTGGATAAAATGTTCTCTGCTTCCACTCAACTTCGTCATAGGTTAGGTGGAGCTCATATTTGAATGATATCATGCTTAAATAAGCAGACCTATCTAGATGAAGGCTGATAACGCATAACAGAAAAAACTGTGTGTACACAATGGAAAAGATGTATGTAATGGGTCAAATGTCATACAACAATTAGATATGATTGTTTTCACAAAAAAACTTAATATGTAACTAATTTTAAAAGTGTAGGCAGTACATTCACAGTGTATCTTAAATACACACTGAAGTGTGAGACTTCATCATAGAGCTGGTGGATGGTGCTGGGTTACACGGTTGATATTTTAAGTCAGCATGACGCTTATACCAGGGAGTCAGCTGCCTGGTCAGTCTCAGCGGCCTGGGATTGAGGAACTGGCAGTAATCCCAGACTTTTGCCCTCCGCAACGTTCCTTGCCTTCACTGTACAAGGAACATTCCATTCCCACCTACAATTCCTGTCCACATGTGCGCACACATGCAGAGCACATGCATAAACACAAACAACTTAAAGTGCCTAATGCTTGGGGGTGAACGGACTTACCTGAATGCATGACTGAACAAGCAGGTCCCATTTAGAGTATAGGGCTAGGCTTAATTTACAGACCAAACCAAACTATTTTAATCATTTAATCATCCAGGCAATCATAACTGTACTTCTATGGAATTGAAAATGCAACCCAGATCTGTATCACTTGCCAAGCTTTTTAATAGAACAACTGCACCCAAAAGGTTTGTGAATGTACTGGGTTCTAAAAGGCACTTGACGGATGTTTGATTTAACCGGTGCACCTCCGTTCTGGGCTCTTATCACCCTAGCTCTCTCATGCATGGGTTGTACCGACCGGATTAAAAAGAGTGCAACAACCATTGATGAGCAATCACTTTGGTAAATTCAATGCACTGTTGACCTTAGTTAGACAAAGACAAATACATTCAAACCATTCATACACTCATTAACTCAGATTCATGCACGCACAGGCACCTCGGCACACATCAGGTTGTCATGCTACCTGCGAGGGGCGGTCCGATCAGCAGAGTGACGCTCTCCATGATGGACAGGAGGCCAAGTGCAGCGGGAAAACGCCTCATGTCCACAATGTCCATCAGCACCGTGAAGACCAGCGAGCCCACCACGCTCATCGTCAGCCCGTAGCACAGGACGTAGACCAGCAGCACAGAGAAGGTGGGCGCGATGCAACAGATGCTGTCGCTCAGGCCGTTCAGTAGCAGCGCCACTGAGAACACGTAGACGTGGCGACCCTTGAACCACGGCAGGCTGAAGAGCAGCCCCACGGGCGGCCGCACGAAGATGTTGATGAAGCCCATGACGGAGAGCAGCAGGGCCGCCTGGCTCTGGTCCATGCCGTGGTCGGTAGCGTAGGGCACAAGGAAAATCAGTGGCACCACGAATCCCAGCATCATCCAGGTGATGGCCACCGAGAAGACGCAGAAGCGGTGGTTGCTGCAGAAGAGGTCGAAGGCCATGTGGCGGCGGAAAGACGTGGCCAGGCTCTTCAGCATCGTCCGCGCGCGCTCTTTCACGACGGTCTCTCGTGCCGCCGCCGCGCGTTTGCTCGGCCCTCTGGGTAAGCGCGGCACCACGGGCCTCATGACGGCACCGCAGACGCAGCTGTTAAGGAGCACGGCTCCCAGCACTAGGAAGCTGCCCCTCCAGCCCAGCTCGCTGTGCAGGTAGTGGCCCAGGAAAGGCAGCGTGGCCAAGCCCAGAGCCGTGCCCGTGGAGGACAGGGCATTGGCAAAGGCACGCCGGCGCACAAAATAGTGGCCCAGGATTGTGACAGCAGGCTGGAAGCTGAAACAAAAGCCTAGACCTGAGGCAGGGGGGTGTTTAAAGTATAACATAAATTCAGTGAGGTAATCTGTAACTACATGCTGGATCACAGTTTGGCTATTTAGGGACGACTTGGCTCATACTGACCTGTGATAACCCCTGCAGTAATGTAAAGCCCAATGATGGAAGTTGTAAAGGAGCTGGCCGCCATTCCCATGCCACTCAAGACTCCGCCCAGCATTACTGTTGCCCGGCAACCAAATCGTTCCACTAACACGCTGCATAGAGGACCTGGGAAGGAAACGTGTATTGTTAGAATAAACACCAAAGGAACTCCAAAGGATTAAACATTGTAATCCGGCCACCTTGGTTGCTAAAGCAACTCCTGTAATTAGCAATTTAGAACAATGTAGTGTTTAATTAACACTGATTAATAAAAAGTACTATACAGGTTGCAACCTAGTAGCTTTTAGCAAATCAGCCTGGCACAGCTGTGTTTCCAATCACTGCACTTCATATTTCTTCATATGTTTAAAATTAGGTATTACTTTATACAGAAACAACTGCTTACACACAGACATGCGCACGCACACACACACACAGTCACAATACACTCACACGCACAGACACAAACACAGACACATAGGTTAGCTCCCTGCCCAGAGTGCTAGGTCTAGGCTGAAAGGCTAACTACGCTTTTTTACACTACATGTTCAATTGTGACTAACTTAAAAAATATTTTTTTTGTGGATGGCCTGAAATAAGTTCCTCCAATCAGCAAGAGGTTAAAATGTGTAGTGACATCAGTGAGAATGTTAAAATGTATTTATTTATTTATTTAAATTTGTTAACCAAGAATAAGGACGAAAACTAAAAATAATATATAAACTAAATAAACATAAACTAAACATAAATATAAAAATATCCTGTAATTGATGTTAACTCTTAACAAAAGCCTTAGAATGGTCTTGTGCTTGTACACGTCGCCATAATTCTGCATAAACACCTCACAGCTACTTAGCTACTGAATGGCAGTACAATCAAAGTGCAAATCCTTGTAACACAATCATCTTCTGTGTCAGAATTAAGGGCGTAAACACGGAACTGACAGATTTTTTTTTCATGTGTAAGGCTGTAAAGTGTCCTTGAGATCATAAAAGTTTCTATAGAAATATCACTTATTATTATTATTATTATTATTATTATTGTTATTAATAATAATAATAATAATAATAATAATAATAATAATATTTGTTTTAAAAGCAAATACCGACATTTACACGCTCTCTCCCATAAATCCTACCTAATGCAACTTGGTATTTATGGTGTTTGCTAGGAACTATAATCAATAAACAAAAGTGTACTGTCATGTAGTAGTATCATGTGAGTTTATCTTTAAGAGGTACAGTATCAGCCTTAATTATCAAAGCAGATGTGAGCTAGAAACCACAGCTTCCTGTTCACTAGAGGGAAGTGTCTAGGTTAGTGCTTGCAAGTCAGGCAAGTTTTCTAAGGAACAATGAAAATAATTAAAAGAGCTTGCAACACATGTTTATGATAAAGTAGTTGCTCTTCAGATTAAAGGATGTAAATACTAACTGATTGCACACATTCAGCCAATATTCAGAAGGGTAGCTTGAGAACTGCTTCTCTAAATCTTTACCTCCTGCATGTAGCACTGCGATCATTATAGATGGCACCCAAGATGTCTCACTGTTGCTTGCATCGAACTCTGTCTGAAGGTCTGTGTAGAAGATGCCCATACAGGACGGGAAGGCCAGTGTCAGGGCTAGGACCAAGATGGTGGCAACCAGAACCACCCAGCCCCAGCCCCCGTCTGGCGCATCAAAGGATGGTTGTGCTTGAGGAAGGGCCGGGTTCGCCTTTCCTTCATCCTCTTCCTCTGACCTTCGACGGCATGACTCTCCTGACTGCTCCTTCTGAGGAGTCATGTCTGCTACCTGAGTTAATCACCTGACTGCCACAGCTTCCCTCGTCCCTATATGGGCCAGGATGTTCTGGGCTGGTCTCTGTAATTGTTCGTTTTAAAGACAGGCCTACACATGTCCATGTATGCCGTGTTGGCTTGGCTCTTCACAACTCCACAGAATCTATATGGGACAAAATCATAAAAAGAGTTCACTTGATTAAAGTTTGTTTCCTGTTGTAACCTGTCAATTTAAAGCCCCTGCTTAAACCATTAATATAAGTCATAATTGCATTATCAAAACATTTTTTTAAAAAGACAACAAAAACTAAAAACGTTTCATTAACACAACAGACTTGGCTTGCTGTGCCAAACTTAATAAATCAGGAGGCTGCCGTTTACATGAGGATGCTTTTATTTTACACATTATTTATTTTTATTATTTTTTTGTTGTTGTTTTAAATATGTAAGAAGAAATAGTGTGGATGTCAAAATGTCTCAAAATGTCACAATAGGACCAATTAAATAGATTCCTTTCGTGTGTTACAGCCTCTGTCAAAGACTAAAAGGCTTAAAGCATTTTAAGTTACAGAGAAGGGCTCTTGGACATGTATTCTGTACTAAAGTTAGCCTGCTGGATGGCAGATCAGTAAGCCTTGTAGGTTATTTATTAGATAAAATCTTTATCTCACAATTTGTAAAGTAAGGAAAAGATTCTAAAAAGAAGGAATGATAGTCGATACATTACAGTTTAAAATTAAAGGTAGTATCGCACTAGTGAGGTTTATCAAGCTTTCCTGTCCCAAGAGCATCACTACAGTAGTGAGTGGGGGATTTAATCAGATGTTCAGTAACTTAACCTATAGCAGTCATAAGGCAAATGTTAAACACACTTTACATGTTTTATTTCCGGAAACATGGTAAGAAATGCGTTTTAACAAAAACAGACTACGTGTTGCAGTTGTGTAAGTCGATTTAAGGCCATCAACCAAGATCACAGAACTTCAACCATTCTTGCTGTAGGTTTAAAAAACACGCCTGAGAAATATTAGTGCAAACAGGCGAACAGTCTTTTAAAAAAAGTCGTATGCACCACATTTGCACTTTAACTAAAATTCGTTCGCCACGCAGGCTAAGCCGGAATCAAAACAAAGTAGTTTTGGTGAGATGCTTTCTTAGGTTATCGCCTGTGGTGACCCTCCTGACCGCCGAGGCTCGGACACCCGGTACCCTACCTTCAGTGACTCGACCCGCCGCCTCGGGTGGCCATCGCGTCCCCTTCTGATGGCGCCGGAGCCGTGTTGGCGAACATTACCGGCGGTGTATGTACAGTATCGTGTTCGGTGTGCGGTGGGAGGGGACAAGACCATCGTCGACGTTTTGAAGAAAGGCAAATATTAACACATTGTTAAGAACTGACCGAATGCGCTTTTGTTCCCAGCATCAAAATGCGATAAGAGACTGTAGGGAAACGTAAGCCGGTGGCTCCTTTAACGACGGACCGAGGAAATTTGAGCGCCCCAGCGTTGGTATTTCCCACCACGGTCACAGCCACGTCCAGAGCGAATAAATGAGTATATCAGTTTGCGTGGCTCTGGTAATACATGTAATACTTTTCAAACAGTTGCTTCTATATGCTTGGCAGAATCATATTATTTTACCTGAAGAGTACAATATAGTATTGGTAAGCCTTCTGCTTATATAAAACATTGTTTATTCAGATATGGTGTACATACATGCTCAGTTCTCTGGTAAACAATTGCAACTCCAACAAAGTTTTGTGATAAAATGAGAACTACAACAAGATTTTGAACACAAATACATTTTATGATAAAAATCAGACACTTTCCCCCTTGTTTTAATATGTACATTGAAAGAAACTGCATCAGAAGACAAACTTCAAAAAAAAAAAAAATTAAAGGACAGTCTGACCCAGACTATTCATTTCCAGAACACTTAGCTCCACAATCTCCATTTAGACAAAAGTCACACTTGACATCAATACGGTTGATAACACGCAAAACATCTGGTGTAAGCAACAGGTTTTTAATATGTGTTTAAATGCCTTTCTCTGTGTGCTCACATGCACACGGGTGTGTACTGTATATCAAAGCATGCAGGCGTTAAAGACTATTATGGCAATCTTGAAAACTAACTCCATCTTATGAATATGAATCTTTTTTTAATGTAAATAAACACAACAGAAGTCTGCATTCACCGTCAATCGGGTCACCTTTTAAATGACATTTAGTGCTACACACTTTTATCAAAAATTACTATGATAAATATTCAGCTAAGGTTTGGACAAGACGCAATGAAACAAATCAAGAGACAAGCTCTGGTGCCATGTCTAAGCCATGTTTCACCTCACACATCTCATCCAGTCTCCCTACCCACTGTCCATGCATCCCTTCACTCCTTTGCTAACACAAAGCCAGACAAAGGCCCATTATATAACATGATATACTCTAACACCATGCATGCGTTCATGTACCAAACACAAAGCACACCCCTATCCCCCCCCAACAGACTTATCAGTCTATTACTCCGGTCATTTTTCACCCCCCACTTCCCCTGTGAGAAACGCCTTGTGCCTCACCATCTTTGTTATGTGACCAAGGGGAAGAAAAGGTTATGAAGATAAGATTGAACTAAATTAATCCCGTTATGTTGTCTTTAAGATGCACAATTCAAATATTACAATGTCTCAAAATTATATAAAACATAAAAAAGCAAGCAAACAAATAAAACATGTTACTGTGATATTACCATTATGTGAACCCCAGGTAGACTGCAAAGGCTGCAGTGACATGGCGTTTTTGTGTAACACATCTATGAAGGTCAGAAAACTTAAGACATGGACATACATAAAGTGCAAGTAGGTACAGGAATAAGAGCACAAATGAAAAGAGTGTCCTTAGGACATGAACAAAACAAGGAAATAAACAGTTGCACTGGCAATAGGGAAAAACAACCCTGTACTTAGAACATATGATATGAGGAACAAGGGATTGGGTCAGAGCCTCAGAACATTCAGGCATTCCTGTCTAGAAGGCCGTAATATACATATGGAGAGTGTTATGTAGAAATGTGCTGCACATTACTAGGTTACGAGAGAAAGACAACTGCAAATCTCCAAATCAAGTACAAATGATTAAGGATTAAAGACAGTGCCACAGATTAAACGATATCTTCACACAGGGAGAGAGATCTACACGAGACCCATTATAAAAAGTAAAATTAAATAAATAATCAACTAGGATTGAACAAAGAATCATGTCTGAGGGACAGATATCGGGAGATGTTTCAGTGGGCCACAAGAAGAACACTTTTAGCAGAACACATGTGCTTGTCTTTAACTAACCTGCTAACTAAGACAACCTGTTTAGAGAAATAAACATTTCAAATGAAATTAAAAACTAACAAATGTTCTGGCCTGGCATATTTATTTAGCAACCTGCTCCTGTTTCTCCTTTCTCAAGAGATGAAAACCATTATGTAAGCATAAGGCAGTGTGGATAAACACTCTGAAATACCTCTGAAATGAATTAAACACACACTGTAAAACAACAGTTTGCACTGACACGATATACATCATGCTGACTCTGACTCTCCAAATGATATGATCGACATAACCTGTATAAAGGCTTGTAATTATATTTACTATGTGATGATAAACAAGAAACTTTGATCAAATATTGTCCACATGTGATAAAGTACACATTTCATTTTGTTAGCAGATTTTTAGCAAGTTTTACATTTTTAAAAGTGGATTATTTCGTTTCCAAGTTAGTCTTAATTGGCCGAATGTCATACATTGAGGGCAATTAATTCAGTGTAAAAAAGTACTATATACTGTCCCTTATGTCAAAACATGAATTTAGCAGTTTACCTTAAGTCATACATTATATATTGACATAAGGACAAGCATCTCAATCCATGAAAAATACAGCCCTTAACATTAAAAGCTATTCCACTATAACTTTTAGAACTTTTTTATATGAGATAGAAACAGTTAAATAGCCAAGATATGATAATTTACTAGGGAGTACTACAACTGAACGTATTGAGTCAAACAAGTGAACGATCATATTTCAAAACCAAGGAAATAGCATTGCCCTGACTCAAAATAATGGGCAGTTTGTCTATCTAAACAGTCTCACGGAGCTCGTGTATGAAGATATACACTTCTGTAACGTGAAACAAAAGCTTGAGAAACAGTGCGATATAAGACCATGGCCACCTCTTGTTTTCCAGTCACATGTGAACAGCTGGAAGAAACACAAAACGTGAGCAGGCACTGGACCAAGTGTATCATGAGCATGGTTCTACTCATAACCCTCCCCAGCCAAATAGTGTAGTTCATTCCGTTAAACATAAATGACAGCTATGGTACAGATATCAACAATTACATGACTTGCAATCAGGCTCTTTTCAATACACATATTTGTATTAATCAAAATCCTTATGCGTCCCAAAATTACATGTTTCTTTTGTTTTGTTTTTTTGTAAATGTAATTTGAATGCATGAAATGTCCATGGCAACGAGAGCAAGGAAAGAAAAAAGATGGGTGGGATGCCCAACCAGGAAATAGCGAGACTGTGTCCTCCCTTCCCCTCTAGTCATTTCTGGGCAAAACTCCAGGAGGGCAGAGAGACTTAAAGAGAAAGACACAGCCCTCTGGAGACGGATGCTGCGTGTTCACGGGTCATCTTCTGTGGGCCAGCCGTCTTGCTCCGCGTGGCTCTTTCTGCCAAGCCAGGCGGCAGACAGTGAAATGATTATGAGCTGCTCGCTCATCGGCTCACTTTCTGCAGTTACTTAAGGGGGTTGTTTTGAGCCGTGGAGCAGTGGGGAGGGGGGGGGGGGGTTCTGCTCTTTCGTACCCCCTGGAAGTCCTGAGGAGATTTCACCGATGTAGACAGGGTCTAGGCATACCTTGCAACAAGCATATCAGCAATAATGTAGATTATGATCAGGATGCAATCGGGTTCTGAGGCTTTGTGGGAAACTAAGGTTATAATGGATAGATAAAATCTCAGGGAGCTTGGCTTGAACTCCCACTTGGCCGTCAGCGGCAGTCTCGGACGATCACGGATTATTTAATCTTGAAGGTCTATCATTTCAGATTGGTCAAGAACAGCAGTAATCGCTTGTGACTGTGCTGGGTGACCAGTTCAGCGGCCTGCTGGGGAGGGAGGGGTTGGCATGTGGAGGGGCTGGGGGAGGTGGGTATCATCGAGACACCCCCGCTGCAGAAAGGCACAAGGGAGGATGGCAAAGGAAAGGAAGGAGGAGTGTGTGAGCTGATGGCCCTGTAGACTGCTGCATGGTGAAAGAAGGACAGAAGACTGAAGGAGGGGTGCTGAAACATCTGACATCTGCATCAGAACAGCTAAGAGCTTCTCCTCACATCCGGGAACCTCTCTCCTGAAGGATCTGTAACACACAGCAGGCAAACAAACAAACAAACAAACAAACAAAAACAACCAGCCATGGATGAGATGTTGACAGGAAGAGGCATAGCATGTCAAATGATACACGTTACTCTAATTGAATTTGGAAAGAGCAATAAGAGCTGATGAAGACATCAGCTATTTGAAGAGACAGTTGCTTCAATGAGGACTATCTGTTTAAACTGGCATGAAGATCATTAAGAAATTACAGCATACAGTTACAGGAGCTTGACCCCAGACAGAACACACAAATTTAAAAAATCTACTGACTTCTGTTTAATAACATAATGATGGAATAAGTGGTAGATCATGGGCAATATGATGCAGATATTAGACTTCTTTTACATTTCTCATGACATTCTCTCATGTGTGGTCACATTGCTCATGTATGTTCTTATGTATGCTTTTTATCTCACCTTAGCTTTCTCCGTTGGCTCAATAACAATCCCATTAGTGGAGTTGTTGAGCTCCCGGGAAACCACACACAGAAATTCTGCCTGGTCTTCATTGCCATAGTTGTAAGAGGAGCCAATGCTAATAAGCTGAAAGGGTAAACAAATTGAATCACAGTAATTACATCATCATACTTATGCCAAAAATCGGTTGTTATTAATTGATAGATACAAAGAAGCAGAATACATCATGTTCATCTGGGTCACAAAACAGTTTACATCAAAATCAGACCTTCGTGCTGGACTGTATTCCTTGACAAGGAAAATGTGAGACCTGTATGAATTTGAAGTCTGAAATACACCTAATAAGAGTAAAGTGGATGCTAACTAGAGATTTATAGTTTAGCAGATTGAATGGATGTATGCAGTTTCCGTTAACTCAAACATTCAATTAAGCAACAATTCACTTGTGCTGAAATTACAGCTGGGTGCTTTCAGTTCAACAAATGCTTTCAAAAGAAATTAAGCAAAAGGCTGAGGACATTCTAAGTTAAGCACTCTTTTCAACAGGCCTCCAACATTCACAAAGTGATTGGCTCAGACCGAATACCTGCAGCATGGAGACAAAGGACCGCGCACTCCTCCAAGAATATAGCAGTGAAAGGAGGACTCACCTGTTCAAACTTCCAACCGTCTGACATTGTGGAGACCATCTGGGTGAGCTCCTCTTCCTGGCACTGGAGTACACGATACACATGCTTCACGGGGCCCTGCGAAGACACACTATGAAGATATCTCCACCTCTTTACAAGACATGTAAACAATACGCCATATCACATAATGTAGATCTACACCAGGGGTAATCAATTAAATCTTTCCGCGGTCCATTTTTGGCAGATAGCTCAGACCTTAGGTCCGGGTCCGTGGTGGCGAACGTGCCATGGGGGGGGTTGCGAACGAAAGTTGTTGAGCAGGGGGGGGGGGGGGGGGGGGGGGGGGGGGGGGGGGGGGGGGGGGTGTCGAACGTAACACTCAAATGAGTGGTGAACATAACACTCGTCTGAAAATAAATTCTCCGGTTTAAAATATAGTTTCCCGTTAAAATTTTTTTGGCATTTGGGTCCGTATCCAGTTAATCAGGAATGTGATTGGGTCCGGACAGGATGGCGTTCGGGTCCGGATCCGGACCGCGGTCCGCCATTTGGTGATACCTGATCTACACCATACTGCTGTGTGATATTCAGGGAATATGGAATAAAAATGTGTTAAATATGTCAAGAGATAAGGTGAAGAGCAATGGTATATTGAGTTTCTTAAATGTTCAGGCAATTACACAGAACCAATGACTGAGCAATGTAATCCAGCCATAGGAGCTTACATCCGTTATCGCATTCTAATTTGGTATGAAGTATACCAATCCTTCTCACATGCACTATTATGTATTCTCTTTTAGTCCCTGGGAGGTCTTGGATGAAGGCATCCCAATGTTGTCTAATGCTCATTATTTTCTCTTATTCTAGCTTTTGAAGAAAGCGTAATACAATACTCAGTTATGGTATCATAAAACATGTTTAATATTTTATACTACGCTCACTCTAAAAAGAGATTATATGAATGAATTAAAGAAGACAGTGACACTTTACCTAAGGTGCCCAGACTGGCATAAGAATAATAATCTTCCATGTCAAACATACATGCACTAAAAGTACATTTGGCTGCACAGGTGTGGTGTTAGTTTGTTCTCTAAAGCACCCCTCTAGCCCGTTGGCACACCTGGGATGTTCTGTTCTCATTGTCTCGTATCCTCTCCTTCACCAGCCTCACCAGTGATGCAATGTTGTAAAACTCTGCTTCCTCCAGTACACCTGTTAAGGTGAGACAACACTTCATAAATAACAAGTCCTGAATGTTTGGGGAGCTGCTATGAAGGAAATAGCTACCCATCCATTAAACTATCAAATGGTTTTGAATTTAAATTAATTTTTTAACAGAAAATTGCAGCCATTTTACCTATTACTTTCAGCATCTGAAAGTAATTAGTTTATTATTTTCAGGCAGTTTTTTTTATGTAACCTTTATCAACAGTCCAATCCATTTATATAAATCGCTCCGAATTCTGGTTCAGATACTCCATTAAAGAATGTGTTTTATAGAAGAAAAAAAACAAGAGAACAGTAACACCAATGTAGTAATTAAAATTAGAAATCCTTGATGTGGTAATGATATGATTTTGAGTAGAATGACAGACCCAGTGCTCTGGATACAAACTGTAATTTAAAGAGGTAACATTCTTTCACAATTTCTCAGCTTTATCTTTTAGCTGCCAAGGTTGTAAGTTTTCTCTACAATAATTGTGATTGTAAAAGCAACCACATAATAGCTGTTATTATGTTGGATCAAAGACAGAATATCCAGACCATCTCACCCTCCTCCGCAAGGTTCTTATTGATGATCAGTTTTCCATGTCTCAAATAGTTCAAGATGGGTCCAAAGTATGTGGGGTCCCTATCAATCAAATAAGCTCCTGTCTCATCCTGTGCAGAAAGACAGTGATGTGTTATGGTCAAAAACGACCACAGATCCAGGCAAAGTCACACTTTATGAACGGCTGTCCATCCCCTCAAGTTCATAAGTGACCAATGTTTCTTAAAAATATTAAGTTCTCTGAAAGCATGGCTTTGGTCATTCTTACAACCCATCTACTGCTTTGCTTTTATAGTCTTTAAACAAGGCTTAAAACACAGAATCAAAGAAAGCGAACATCAAAGTAAGACAAAGAAAAGGGCCCAATAATTCAGTTTGACGTGTTCGTGTTAATTACAGACACATCATTTTTGTAATCATTATCTACATATTAAAATACTCTCTATTCTTTCCCCCTTTTTATCAAACAGACAGGTATCAACTACTAAGACTCTCACCATCTGTTGGATTTTATAGTTTGTATGTGCAGAAACCCTCAGTAACACTTATACATGTTCTAATCTAACTTATTAGATATTCTATTAGATTTACTAAACATATATATTTTTAACCCACCTTATCTGAATCCAGATCTGGATCTTCCTGACATAATCGATACAGAAACGACTTGGGGTCCCTGCACAAGGTCTGTTTGGTCGTGATGAAGTAGGTGCCCCCGACGTTCAAGCGAACCCATCGAGATCCCGGTTTCTCTGTAGGTTCTGATGGGGAAGTGGGGTTGCTCTTCATGGGGAACCCGAACACAGGTCTGGACCCGGAGACCCCCGGACTGGACGAGCCGCTCCGAGTCGGAACCACGAGAGTGGGCGAGGGGAGCCTCACGTTGACTGGAGCACGAACGTCGCTCTGCTCCAGGATGCCAGTTGCATTGGGTTCAATATGAAGCTCGGCCATATTTTAGAAATTACAGCAATAACAAGCCAAAACAACGATATATTAATTAATAATACACACTTAACTAGCTAATTATGTAAACAGTAGCTAGCCAGGTAGCTAACGAGCTAGCTAGCAAGGCAGCCACAGATTGATTTTTGGTGACTGTTCGTAGGGCGTTGCGAAATAAAACAGATGCCTAAACGCATAGATGACGGCAACGAAAACGTTGTGATATGTTAGCAGCGCTGAATTGAGGCAACATAGTTTATAATTCTATATAACACGACATTTATCCGCCTTGTTTATTCAAACGATTCGTGTAAGATACCTACAATTATTATGAGGGAACTACGGGTTATCACTTCCGGGTCGAAACTACTCGGTCTTGGAATAATAAAAGCATGTATGGTGGTTTGCACAATAGTAGCAGAACTGACTTAATGTATTTAGGATAATTGCTGGGATAATTGTTAATACATTGTAAGCACGATGATTGACCAGAACACTCTGAATTAACCATCTCTATGATTGTCCTCATAACGTGATAACATCTCAATTTTCCTGAAATTCAAGGTCTAAGACACTAAATCTCTTGCAATATACCTTCACTATAATCTAATTTCATGTTGGTAGGAACATAACATGTGAGTATTCATATTGATCGCTTATGGTCGATATGATGTTTTAGTAGTACTCCATTATCAATTTGTCATTTCCAAATAACATAGTTATTGAATATTATATAGTAATATAGCATATGAATGAATTATGAAAATATTAAGTACTTACATATTTTAATAGGCATTGCATATGTTGCTACATTAGTAATCAAAATTAATGCTATGTTACCATACACACACACACACACACACACACACACACACACACACACACGCACACACACACTCAAATCACTTAACATTACTAACCTTAACACTAATAACCTTGAGAGTAAATAACTGGTGTCCTCTGGGACATAGCCTACAGCCTTTGGCACTCTACCTAGGACGTAAATCAACAACAATCCTAACAACAGCATCCAGCCACCATGCTGCTAAATGGAATTATTTACATTTAATTTGAATTTTAACATATTTCAAAACAATTCAGAAATACATTAGGCATTCTTCAGTTTCATTTCAGTTTCATTTCTGTTAAAGTCACTGCCCACTTCAGCAGTCATTCACAGAGAGTCCCATGTCCTCCATAACAGTGTGGACATCATTCAGTATGTCCTGCAGTGGTTTCAGTACTGGACTAACATGCTGGGCGACCCATTCTTCCACTGTTGTGTCTGGGTAGAGTAAGTTCATCTCCTGTCGCACCTCCTGCACCTTAAACTCTACAGCTTCCACAAACCTGGGGGATAGGGAAGGGGTTTTGCCTTTTATTTTGATATAAATAAGATATAATTATAAAATGCTATCACTGCATAGCTCATTACACGCAAAGCAAATTCTGTTGTTTTATATTGAATTACGTCTGTCTGCACAAAGTGCAAAAGAAAACTAGAAGTAGAGTTTAGAATTTTTTTAAGAAGCTTACATTTTAGCTTGTTTTTGAATTTGCTGTGCAATAAGTGGGTTGACAATCTTTTTCTGTCTGTGGTAAGGAGAGAACCAGCCTCTCACATACCTGTGGAGTAATTTTGTAAGAATACAAATCTTTCATTTAAATACATGTCTTGTTTATCATTCTCCAACATTCCCTTAATTATCACTAATAAATCAGTATGTTTTACCAGAATTCTCAACTTACATAGTGCTCTCAAAATGCCTGAGCTCTTGAGATTCCAATAGTGCCACTAGCTGTACAATAACCTCAGCTAGTTTCATTCCAGGGTAGGAGCAGGCATTACCCTTAGATAAGCTGAAAGACACAACAGACCAACCTTAAAGGAATATCTGAACCAACTATTATACCTTCTTTAATGCTACTTTTGGCAAAACATACATTCCATGTAAAATTGACAAAAAGACAACTTTATAATGTTTGCACAGTGTTTGATTTCTTACTGTAATGTCATTCTACAGTGATTAATTAATGCATTGTTCAGGGATGCCATAGATAGCCAACATCAGCTAAGACAGTAAGATTAATATGCTGATATTTCATGATTTTCTTGATTATACAGTCCCCACTGTCTATTTACATATTTATTTAATCTTCCTATTTCATAATCCTACTAAATCACTTATACGTAATTTTGTTCTATAACAGTGGGGATTTTTTAAGTATATGAAAAAAGCTAATTTTCCATTAAATGCTTCTTCAGAATATGAGTGTGAATGTGTAATACCTCCCTGTGTCTCCTACATCAACTGTTCCCAGTGTCTCCATTACCTTGTTTTGAGCTTCTGGAGTAAAGCTTCCTAAAACATAATCAATTACATTAGAATTTATAGATATAAGAGACCTTCAGTTTTCTGAAGTTGATATATAAAATGTTGTAGCATCAAAAATGTTTCTTAAATTGTTAAAAGTTATATATGGAAACATTTTGCATACACAATAGAAAAAGGGGCAGAACAGTAGGCACCGACCATGATGGAGAGTCTGTAGACATGAAGCAAGTGAGTGCACACTGAGAGGCATCAGTTCACATAAAACAGACAGGTGATCATATCTGTTGCAGAAGACATGCACAAAAAATATTGTTGAGCCATGAAAAAACCTGACTCACAAATTTCTGTAATGACAACTTAAATGTCAAAGTACCTTTGCCACCCAGTGAGCGCAATGCCCTGAAGATCAATGCCAGGTGAGAGGCCAGAAGCCACTCTTAACCACTGAAGATGATTGTCCACATGCCTCTGTGTACTAGTCACGCAGGTGTACACGGTAGTAGAGCCTTTGAAAGAACTCGCAATCCACTGCTTTGATAACCCTGCCAATCTGTATTTCTCCATTAGCTTAACTGGATCGGGAGATGGGAGAAAAACAGGAAATGAGGAATGTCAACCAGCGTTGCCTTTCATAAAATCAGAACATAGCAAAACACTGAACTGTACTCTCAGATCATTAACATATTTCTACTGAGAAATAAACATATAGCAGTTTACACTTACTACTGTTGTCTACATCCAAAACCGGGCTGTAATCCCATATCATGGGTTGCACCAGTCCAACAAGATCAGTTTCTAAATGGAAAGATTATCCTAAATATTTGAAATGAGTGGATACTTGGCAAAGGAATCAAGATGTACTTTGTGATTTAATTACACCATTGCTTTAACTTCGTTTTACTCTCTGCAAGCTCTACAGCAGACAGAATGTTTATTGAATGGTCTCCTCAAGATAGCATAAGACCCAATGAAGGTTAACTCAATTTTACGCCACCAATACATACACTCAATAAGCAAAACCAAAGCAGCATTGTTCAAACTGTTTACCTTTTATAGTTTCAGAGCTCATTCCCCTGAGCATGTCATCCCACATTATAACACTGAGGTTGGGGTACCTCTCCCGAATGCGTTTGGTCAAATTTGTAATGTAACTGAGGAATAGCGTGTGAATATTGTGCCCTGGGTTGTTAAGCCACTCCTTAGATTGCTTTCCTTCACCCAGCATGTAAACCTATGAAGAAATTTGCACATACCTCAACCCAGGGTATCTTATAAAAGTATAATCTCATACAAATAGACAATAAGGAATGCAACAATATTTTCGTCATTTGCAGTGTGCCCCGTTTCCATGGTATTTAAAAATGGGGTTGACCAGTTTTAAAATCCCTCCTGCCCAACAAGAAGTTATTATACATTTATAGTGCACAATAACACCCATGACATTATATACATGTTTCAGTATTCACTTTACAGGCCTGAAATGTACCTCATCTGCCCCAATATGCAGAGCTGAACTTTTAGGGTGGAGCTCCATAACTTGGTGCAACATCTCCATGACGAGAGTGACCCCTTGATTGGTGTGGGGATTCAGGGTGCCCAGGCAGTGGCTTACCTCTCGTAACTTCTCAAAGGTGCTATGTTTCAGGACAAACTGGTTAGAAGAATGAAAAAGAATGTTCAGACACCATGATGTGTCATTATCACAGTCAGGTTGCATCATATGTAACTTTGAATGAATACAGGATTATCATCTAGCGTGATTATATGACAAATATTATTCATCTCATTCACTTACTTCCAGGTGTCCAAATGTCTGCACCAAAGGAATTATCTCCAACCCTCTGGAATGGGCAATATCTTGAATAGAAATTATTTCTTCGCGGCTGTAAGCAGATCAGTGAGGATTTGAGACATGCTTTCACCAGCATTATGTGTACATAAAATGCACAATTTAATGGTAGCATTCTGAGGCACCTAGTGATTCATTTACCTATAGGGTGGGTGCGCTTTTGACTGAAGAACCTTCAATTCTCCATCATAGGGGAACATGTCCTCATATTCAATGAGTATGCCATTTGCGCCAAGATCAGCAAAAAGATGGATCAGCTGAAAAGACATGATAATGGTATAATCTAGAGAGTTTTATTGAGACTAAACAATGTTGATAACCCCCACGGGACTGCTGAAGTTGTACCTCACGTAAGTAGCTCATTCGGGGTGGAGCACCCTTTAAATCCAAATGGACCAATTTTTTGCCTTTTGATAAAGCACGGGGTTCCATATCGGGTCCTAAGTTAACTTTTAACAATGTATGGGTGTCCTTACGTGAAATTCACATTAAAGCTATAACCTGCACGGTACCATATGTAAAAAAAAATCGATTTACATTAACGTGAACGCAGACAGTCCTACTATTTTAGGGAAACCTAATGGCCACCGGTATCGGCTCCAAAGACAACAACCCTCTATTAAGCGACTTTGCGCACCCTTTCTCTGCTATTTTACCCACTATTCGCCACCTGTCAAGCTATCTTAACAAAACCGCCCGAGCGTGCGACCTCGTTTCACGATATCGACATATTTCCACTCGCAGCTTCGCACTGTTTACACCTATGTGCGATGACGTCACGAAGCGAAAGTCTTACGGATCCGGACGTGGACGTGGCACAACGTCGAAACGCTTCCGGGTCAAAGGCGATTGCGAACGATCTGCGACGACGGGACGGCGGACGGGATTAGCGAGAGGCTGCGGCGACACTGTTCCCGGCACACGACGCTCTCGCCCTCGGCTTCCTCTTAACGGACCGGCTGCCCACCTCGGTAATCCACTTAGAGACACGAGCGGTCGTACTGTTGGCTCGTTGGGTTAAATACATATATGTACTGGACGTAAGTGTTGAGAAGCTAACGCTAATGTCGCTCACAGCAGCTGGTCCACCTCGGCTAGTTAGCGTAGCTACAGCCGCCCGTGTGGCCTTAACGCCGGGGCCCGGTACCGGTACCGTCCTCACCGGGCCCGTTGGCCGCGTCAAACACGCACCGTGTACGTTAAATAACGCAGTCAGCGTAAATAAAGCTGGTTGACGTGTTTACCTCACTTGGAAAGTTCTAGAAAAGCCCGTTAGCCGTGTGGCTACTACACGTTAGCCGTGTGGCTACTACACGTTAGCCGTGTGGCTACTACACGTTAGCTGCTGGGCCACAGCCCCCGCTGGACGTGTACTCCTCCCCCCGGGCTGAAGTGTGTTCTAGCCGGGACGGTGTGTGGAGTATCGCCTACACGGGGGGGCTACAGTTACGGTGTCGGGTTCGGTTAATTATTCACAAGCATGTTGTGTTGTCAGCCTTGTTGTTACTGTAAGGACCGTACGACGTTTTACTGCCCAACCCAGAGTACTGAAGCGTTTTACAGTAAGCTTATTTTAGTGTTATAGTGTGGAAGACATTGTCGTATTGGATATACCAGGCCCGCTTGGTGTAATGAGTTGAAGCGATTAGTGGTTTTGTTGTCGATCCGTGGTATCCTTTGTTGACTGACTTAAATTGCTGAGACTTACTTGGTTATCGGTTTTTAAAATGGTGATGTTGGAGATGACTGTAAATAAGGACAGTATTTGAATACTAGGAAAAGTCTGTTTTTGAGCTGTAGCTGTAATACCAAGATTTATTTTTGATTGTCGGTGGAGCGTAGTCTGAACGTTATTTGAGCTTTAGTTGACTTCTGACAGCACAGTTTAGATGAAACCCACAGTTACACCAACAATGTTTTTCTTCGTTTCATGTTTGTGTTTATACGTACATTCTTTTTTTGTTTGTTTCTTAACAAAGACCAATTGCATCATTTAGTTTGTTTGTAGGCGTGCCCTTGATGTGGCAATTTCATTTCACAATTTTTTGCATTAATCGTTGTTTGAATTATGAGTTGTCCTAATATGTCTGAAGCCCAAGTTTGAACATAATTGAAACTGATAATGAGCTTGATAATTAATCTAGAGATTATACGACTTTTCTAAAGAATGCTCGGCTGGTTTGTTCACCCTTTTTCTACCTCTCCCTGTCCCTCAGATTTAGGGATGAACTGAAAATGAATGTCAACCAGCAACCTCACACGGCCTCACCTTATGGGCAGCCACAGTCTGGCTACCAGGGCTATCCGCAGAGCGGTTATGGGAACCAGCCTGTGCCAGCCGGCTATCCAACCCCATACACAACCCCGTATAATGGGCCTGCCTCTGCCTTCCAGTCAGGCCCACCTCAAGGTGATTGTGTGGACACACGTTACTGCTTATAATACTTCTCTTGCAGTTACTGAAGTTTAGATCACAGCCTGCATACTTTTTAGGAATCGATTCCCTATAAATAGTGAGGTGTTGACTAATGTGCATTGGTT
This sequence comes from Brachyhypopomus gauderio, assembly GCF_052324685.1. Classification (NCBI taxonomy): domain Eukaryota; kingdom Metazoa; phylum Chordata; class Actinopteri; order Gymnotiformes; family Hypopomidae; genus Brachyhypopomus; species Brachyhypopomus gauderio. The sequence continues at coordinate 11,551,010 of NC_135213.1, read as the reverse complement.
GGTTATAAATAAATTTGCTGTGTCAGGAATGCAGTGAATCCTTAGTAGAAATGCCAGTCAAATTAGAATCATCCCACCTGTGCCTTCCATCTTCCATTTCTCGCATAACCAGTTTTTTCACTTCTTTCTCTCCTTTGTATTTCAGGATATTCTCCTTATTCAAGCTTTCCTTCTAAGGCTCTTGCAGCAAACTTAGTCTCTGACCTGTCCTCTTCCACTCCTCTTGACTTGGGTAACTGGTTTCATTCTGCTTGGCAGTTTGTTCTTTTCCATGTTCCCTGTGGTTCATAGTGACTGGTCAGGACTGCGGGGTCATGTCTCATCTTAAGGCTTACAGAGACAGTGGGATCCCATTACAGACCCATGTCCTTGAACAGTGACCATTACTCATGGATGACCACTGTCACCAAGTCATAACTGCAGTCCCTCACATTTACCAAAAGTCTGTCTTTCTATCTTTCTTTCTTTCTTCACCTAAATAATATCTGGCAAAGCTGGTGACATTGTCATCTAGTCACATAATCAGATGCAGGTGGGGTTTTGTTTAATCACCATACTCAGAAGGAAGCACACGCAGTTCCATACTTGCATGATCTTGAATAATTGTGAAGTAAGCCTGCTTCAGGTGTTGGGGGAGTAGAATGTTTGAAGGTGAATGTCTACGACACGGCCACCCTTTTTCTGCAGGTATGAGAGGACCCCCCACCTCCGGGCCTCCTCCAGTGTCTGGTGCTCAGGCGTATTCCCAGTTTGGGCAGAGTGAGGCACAGAATGGACCACCACCTATGAGTGCTCCACAGCAAAGGTCAGCATTGAGCAGTCAGGCTGAGAGCTTTCTTCTTCAGTCTCTGCTTCTCGTAAATGAAAATTTCATGAAGTGCTATTCTGAATTCAGCAGAAATGGCTCTTCCTCAAAGGGCCATTCCTGACAACTGTTCTTACTTTCTGTTCTAGGCACAACGAAGACAGATTCAGAATGTTTCAGAATCTTTTTTGAGATAGTTGTGTTGCTTTTGGAGGCAGGCATTGCGATTTTTCAGTAATCTTCAGCTTGAAATATAAATATGGACTATTTATTTAACTGTGGATTGAACTGAAGAATATAACCATTCACACTAAGTTTTTATTAGTCTTTTGCAACTGGACCATTAAACTTTCTTTTAAATTGTGTTGGTTTCCCATGGGTCAGTCTACATCTTCATACATTTAAATATAATTCTAGTTGGTTAGGCAATATGTAACTATTTGATTTCTCTTTAGTGTAAGATGTTTGAATATAATGAATGTAATATAACCGCTGCTGATTGGTGCATTAAGCATTTCTATTCCTCTATTCAATCAACTTCCTTTCAGTGTTATTTTTTTTTCATACGTGAACTTTAATATGTGGATTTCAGCAGTAATTTTTTTCCATTCCAAAATGTTTTAAGAATTATATTGCTTTTTTGTACTATGCTTCTAAAAGTTTGTTAACTTACTACTTTGGTGCTATGACAAAAAACATCAGATTCTTATGATTGTGTACTTGCTAATTGCAAAGCCCTGATTTGACATTATTATTCATTTCTTTCTTTTTCTTTTCCGTTGTTTAGGCCACCAGTGTCTCAGCAGTACACCCAAGGAACACTGCACCCCTCTGGCCCCCAGCCTCTTGGGGCACCACCCTCCAGTATGCAGCAGATGACCAATCAGATGTCAGGCATGCAGATTGGGTCCACTGTACCCTCCCCTGCTGGCCCAGGCTATGGTGAATACTTCTTAGCGTACATTAGTTAGACGTAGAATTTGTTGAAGTGGATGTTTTGCTCTTTATTAAAGATCAGTCTCTCTTATCCCCCCCAGCTCCTCCCACAGTCTCCCAGGCTTCTGCGTCTGCTGCTTATACGCCTTCAGCCCCTTCCTCCTTTACCACATCATCTGCCCACGCTCAGCCTCTGCCCCCTGACGGAGTGGCTCAGACACCCCCACAGCCATTTTATGGGGCTCCTCCTCAGCAGCATTTCCCAGGTGCTGGTCCCGCCCAGCACCCTGGTCCCACCCATCCCCCTGGCCCCGCCCATCCCCCTGGCCCCGCCCAGCCCCCCGGTCCACCTCTTGGCCCTCAGCAGTTTATTACTCAAACTCCTCTTCCCTCACAGCCTCAGTTTACTTCAGCCCCACCCCCAGTTCCCAACGCATCCTACGGAGGCCCACCTCCCACAACACATGCCTCTCACCCTAGGGCACCGCCTCCCTCTTCCCAGCCTTCTGCCTTTCCCGGAGGGCCCCCGCCCACGTCTTCTCCGTCTCAGTATCCACAACCCATGCCACAGCAACCTCCAATGTCACAGCCCAACCCTTTCCACTCAGGACCACCTCCGCCCACCTCCGCTGCTGGATTTCCACCCCAAGGAGGTCCTCCTCTCCAGGCTCCGCACCCAGGTGTTCATGGGCCCCCCATGACGTCTCAAGGACCTCCAACATCCCAAACAAACCATGTAGCTCCCCCACAGCCTGGTATGCTGCCTGGACCTCCACCTGTAGGCATGGCAGGACCAGCAGCACAGTCCGGTATGCAGGGCTATCCACCACAGCAGAATGGTGAGTACCCAAGCCCCTTTTCCACTGTACGGCTGAATATCTCTGGATATGGACAGTAACTCTTGGCAAGAGCATTAAACTGTGTTCAGAGATGCAGAGTCATTCTGGTGATAGCTTAATAATAAAACAGTTTGCTGATTCCTGCTATATTTGTGTAACTTGATCAAAACACTACAGATGTTGGGTTTGTTACGCTGGCTTTTGTAGTTCCAATAAGTAGCAGCTTCTGCCTGATCATTCAGAAAGAGCTATACATGTTTAGGAAGTTTTTAGCGTTTTCTTACCAACTACTTTTGCTAGTGAACTCACACCAGCAGTTTGAATAAATTAGTTAAATTAGCTTAAATCACAGCAAAACATGAGCATAAATTACTGTCATAACATGCCTATGAATTATTAAACATTCATAAAATGTGGATAAAATTCAAGTTCTTGTGTAATTTTCTGATGTGCGAATAGATCTCGCTGTAGATGTCAAATCATTGTGTGTACACGCGTGTTTCTCTTTAGGTGCTTTTGGCCAAGTGAGGGGTCCTCAGCCAGGTTACGGTGGTCAGTACTCTGGTCAACAGAGTTATGGAGCGCCACCCCCTGGTCAGGCACCTGCCCCCGCACCAAAGAGGCTGGACCCAGACTCCATCCCCAGCCCGGTATGTGCCTGATCTGTGCACACATACACACACACACGTTCACCATCTAAAACTGTTAACCATCAACATCTAGCCCTAAGTGTAATTAGTAAGGACCATTGCATAGTTGTTGTCACACATGCATCAGTTTTGTTGTTGTTGTTGTTGTAGCCATGCGTTTATGGGGGTAACGAGTGACGGTGTGTGTAGTGGTTTACGTAAGCAAGGTCGTGCTCTGAAGTCTCCTGTGTTTGATGTGCATGCACTATGGCGAGATAACAGACAAACAGCCTGTCAAGGCTTAAAAATGGCTTTGCTTGAATATCGCATGCATCTCTGGCAATATCTGCATCCACATTCACTGGTATTGCTCTTAATGTGATTAATCATCGTATACTAGTCTTTGAAGCAGAGGATCTGTAACTGTGGTTACACTTCTGGTTTACCTTTTTTCTGCTCTTTTTCTTTTTTCTTTTTTTCTTCTTTGTTTTGACTTTTCTCTCCTACCTTTAATTTGCCGGACTAAATTATTAAAATATAAAGCAAGCCTCTGATATACAGCCCGTGCAGAAAACAAGACATAGAATAGACCCAGACGCTATTCCCAGCCCAGTAAGTGCCCTGCGTCTCTCTGCACGTCCGTGTTGTTGCAGTAATCTCTCTCGTCTGTAGTCATTTTCCTTCTGGCCTTCTTCACACTAATACCAATGACCTTGTCTAGGGTCAGGGTTAGACTGATGGGTTAAAAGTAGATGTGTGTTTTAAATGAGTAATTGGTGCAGTGGTGATTTCTGTCCTATGTTAACTCTGTGTCCTCCCCCCACATACACAAGCAGACGGTGTTTCTGCACTTCATGCTAATTCGGTGTCCGGCTGTCCCCCTGCATACGCAAGATTATAAGGGAAATCTGGTGTCTTCATAATGCTAGGGATTAATAGTAAGGTATTAGCAGCTCTTTGAGCTATGGCGTTATGGTGGCTGTCTGACACCATCGACAGGTCATTGGTACCCACCCAGTCCACACTCATCTCCTTGCATGCAAGCTAGTTTCATCCTTTGTACGCCTGACTCACAATCTTGAGTTGATAAATTCACATGGTTACTCGTTTACATTTATCTCTGTAGACACGTCTATGTTACATCCAGTGGTGAAATGTAGACGGGATTTTCTCATTTTCACATGGGACCGGCTTTGAGTCTCTATATGAGTTTTCAGGTGTTTGCTTAAAGTGTTGTTTGTGATTGGTTTCTCAGATTCAAGTGATTGAGGATGACAAATTAAACAAAGGCAATGAGCCTTTTGTTACTGGGGTCAGAGGTCAAGTCCCACCACTCGTCACTACTAGGTTCCAAGTTAAAGATCAAGGTGAGAGGTGTTGGTGGAGTGTTCACTTTGTTCATCTTTCAGTCATTACAGCAGGATCTGCATTTTCCCAGATCAGCACAGTATTCCCAGAGTGAAACCACACGTCTATACAACAACATGGAATTCAGTTTGGAGTTAGAGAGTAATTGCAGTTTTATTTGCAATCATATTGTCAATAGTCTTGTAGGGAAAGTCACCGTGTATGGAAATGCTTGTTATAAATATTTAGCGGTCACATTTAATATTTTTGTGCAAGTCAGTTGCAAAACAACAAACTAAAATAAAGTGTAAAATGCTGTTGCATAATGCAGGGGATATATACAGGTGCTGGTCAACGAATTAGAATAATCTGAAATAGTGCAAACATGAAATTCTTTGAATGCATTTTTTGTGCAGAAAGCAAATCAGGTGTTCACCGCACCTGTCCTACTCGTTAGACTAATCACAGAACTCGTTACCTGTAAAAAAATTTGCTCAGCTGAGCTTTCCAAAAGGCCCATTTAGGCCATTTAACTGTGACACTGTTGTTTTATTGAATTAGAATAATGGAAAAACCGTTTAATTGAATTAGATTAATTTTTATTACAATTACAATCATCACTTTCTCAGTATTTTGTGGCTGCCCCCTTGGCTTGTATGACTGCCTGAAGTCTCCGCAGCATCGATTTGACCAGCTTGTCGCAAGTTTCCACACTCACAGCTTCCCAGGCAGTGGCGATGTTCTGCTTCAGTTGGTCCAGCGTAGTAGGCTTTCTGTCGCGAATTTTCCGCTTGACAATGGCCCAAAGGTTTTCAATGACATTGAGGTCAGGCGAGTTGGCCGGCCATGCCAAAACTTCAAGCTGTTTTTTAGTGAACCAATCTTTGGTCGACTTTGCCGCATGATCCGGTGCAAGATCCTGTTGAAATATGAAGTCTTCTTCGCCAAACTGTTCCTCAACAGTCGGAATCAGGAACGTTTCCAGAACATCTTGATATACGGCAGCATTTACAGTCTTCTTGAGGAAGCAGAGTTTCCCCTACACCTCGAGCGGACATGCATCCCCAGACCATAACGCTCTGGGGAAACTTGACGGATCTTTTCACGCACTCGTGGTTGTAGGTTTCGCCACCACGACGCCAGACACGAGGACCTTGGTAACCGAAGGAGATGCAGAAGCGTGATTCGTCACTGAAGACCATTTTCTGCCAGTCTTCAGCAGTCCACTCGCAGTGTTCTTTGGCCCACTTCAGCCGTTTCTCCATTTGTTTCTTGTTCAGCATCGGTTTTACAGTAGGGAAACTCTGCTTCCTCAAGAAGACTGTAAATGCTGCCGTATATCAAGATGTTCTGGAAACGTTCCTGATTCCGACTGTTGAGGAACAGTTTGGCGAAGAAGACTTCATATTTCAACAGGATCTTGCACCGGCTCATGCGGCAAAGTCGACCAAAGATTGGTTCACTAAAAAACAGCTTGAAGTTTTGGCATGGCCGGCCAACTCGCCTGACCTCAATGTCATTGAAAAACCTTTGGGCCATCGTCAAGCGGAAAATTCGCGACAGAAAGCCTACTACGCTGGACCAACTGAAGCAGAACATCGCCACTGCCTGGGAAGCTGTGAGTGCGGAAACTTGCGACAAGCTGGTTAAATTGATGCTGCGGAGACTTCAGGCAGTCATACAAGCCAAGGGGGCAGCCACAAAATACTGAGAAAGTGATGATTGTAATTATAATTCAATTATTCTAATTCAATGAAACGGTTTTTCCATTATTCTAATTCAATAAAACAACAGTGTCACAGTTAAATAGCCTAAATGGGCCTTTTGGAAAGCTCAGCTGAGCAAATTTTTTTACAGGTAACGAGTTCTGTGATTAGTCTAACGAGTAGGACAGGTGCGGTGAACACCTGATTTGCTTTCTGCACAAAAATGCATTCAAAGAATTTCATGTTTGCACTATTTCAGATTATTCTAATTCGTTGACCAGCACCTGTATATATTAGTGCTGTCAATTCCAGGTGCAGCGATTAAAAGTCCTCACCAGGATTTTGCTCAAGCTTGCTAGATTTTCTAATTTGCAATCCAGGTAAAATTAGTGGAATCAACACAATCTAGGAAGCCTGAGCAAAAACCTGGTGAGGACTTTTAATCGCTGCACCTGAAATTGACAGCACTAATATATATATTTAACAAACCTTTGGTTCATTTACATTTGGATAAGCCCTCATATGTTACATTTGCCTGGCTTTAGCTGGAGACAGAAGAAACATGGTTGACATTGTTTGAAAGATTATTTGAAAGGGTTGATGAGTTATTAAAAGATCTTCGTACTGCTAGCAAGCCGGCCGAGATTGTGCAGTCTTTCTTTTTCTTTCTCTCTCTCTCTTTCTTTTTACTGTGCTCTTATTTAGTGAAACATGACACTCATTTTACAGTGTTGCTTTTTTTTTTTTACCCTTACTGATGTCATAGTGGTGAGGTCGGCACACCTTACTAGATAATTATGTTTGAAAAAAAAGATCTAGGATGAGCTAACTCAGGAATGTGTATCTGTCTTGAAATGTGTTAAACATGTACTACTTTGTTTTTAATTGAATGGCTTGCCATAGTCTTCGGCCACGTTGGTTTGGATATGTAAAATGAATAGTTCCTACTAATTTAGTAATGCAGGGTGATTTATTATGCTTGCTCATAGGGAATGCCAGTCCACGTTTCATCCGCTGCACAGCCTATAACATGCCCTGTACCTCAGACATGGCCAAACAGTCTCAGGTGCCCCTGGCTGCCGTCATCAAGCCGCTGGCCACCCTCCCACCAGACGAAGTGAGTCACAGCTTCACTGTACACAGCGTCGGAGGCACAGCCCTCTCCTGCCACAGCTTCACTGTACACTGTGACTTCACTGTACGCTCCCCCCCCCCCCCCTTCCAGCACGCACCGTATCTAGTGGACCACGGGGAAAGCGGGCCGATCCGTTGCAACCGCTGCAAGGCCTACATGTGTCCCTACATGCAGTTCATCGAGGGCGGCCGGCGCTTCCAGTGTGGCTTCTGCAGCTGTGTGACGGAGGGTGAGTCCGCCACTTTTTTATGGTCTTATTAGTCATCGCGGATGACACAGGCAGCATAACATTCACTTCAAAAGAGTGACCTTTGAATCAGGGAACTGATGAGCCCTTTGAATGACTTTGTTTGAGGTTTAGGTGTGACCTAACATGTGTGTTGGAAAGGAAACAGGATTTTCTTTTTTTTTTTTTTTGTCGTTGTCCCTCTCGGCTGTTGATTGTTTTAACCCTTTCTCGTCACAGTGCCTCCCCAATACTTCCAGCATCTGGACCACACAGGGAAGCGGGTAGACTGCTACGACCGGCCAGAGCTCTCCATGGGCAGCTATGAGTTCCTAGCCACGGTGGACTACTGTAAGGTGTGCACTCCCAGCTCGACTTAAGTGAATTACGCAAGTCACAAGAGCCCCCAAGAACAGGATTAAATGCTTTGGTGCTTGCGTCGATGTGCTTTGATTGATTTCTTTATGTATAGAACAACAAGATTCCTGAGCCTCCCGCCTACATCTTCTTGATTGACGTGTCCTACAATGCTGTGAAAAGTGGCATGGTGAAAATTGTTTGTCAGGAGCTGAAGACGTTGTTGGACTATTTGCCCAGGTGCCATTTTCATAAGAGATAGTCCAGGTTTTCCTCGAGAGTGGAAAACGCTTCAAGCCGATTAACTGCCTCATGTTGTCGTTTCACTTTTAGAGAGAATCCTAATTTGGAGTCCAATATCAGAGTAGGTTTTGTAACCTACAACAAAGTTCTGCACTTCTATAACGTGAAGGCCTCTCTGGCCCAGCCTCAGATGATGGTGGTGTCGGATGTGGCCGACATGTTTGTACCCCTGCTGGACGGATTCCTCGTCAATGTCGCAGAGTCCAGGGTCGTCATCGAGAGGTACGCTTGACCTTCACTGGTAAATTTGACAAAAAGATGATTAAAAAAAGCTAATAAAGATGATACTGTCCCGTAGTTTGCTGGACCAGATTCCTGACATGTTTGCTGACACGCGAGAAACGGAGACCGTGTTTGGCCCTGTTATTCAGGCAGGGCTGGAAGCACTCAAGGTATTTAAAGACTTTACACGGCTGTAAAACGCAGGTTTCGTCTGTTTGCAGTTGGTGTGAATACGATTACATACAATAACTTCCTATATTGAGAACGTACGTGTATATTTGTACGTCCAAATATATTTTGCATGTCCAAAAGCTCTTATGCCAAAACGTATAAATGGAGTAAGACGGCCGGTGGGTGTGTTGCAGGCTGCGGACTGTGCTGGAAAGCTCTTCGTTTTCCACTCCTCTCTGCCCATTGCTGAGGCTCCGGGCAAACTAAAGAACAGGGAGGACAAAAAACTAGTGGGCACAGATAAAGAAAAGGTAAGAATTAGTCTCCGCTCACGCCTAGAGCATAGTCCTGAATACGCAGGACAACTGCAGGACCTCTGGATGTCGCTGCAGATGGTCTACAAGAAAGTTTCTGGTTCTTGGTGGATTTTGGGGGTTTGGGTATCTCCATTGACTTTCCCCTCTTGTTCCCTCAGTCATTATTCCAAGCCCAGGTGAGTTTCTACGCTAACCTGGCGAAGGAGTGCGTGGCACAGGGCTGCTGTGTGGACCTCTTCCTGTTCCCTAATCAGTACGTGGATGTGGCAACGTTGGGTGTGGTCCCCACATCAACTGGTGGCTCCATCTACAAGTACACCTATTTCCAGGTGAATGGAAACCCGTGTTTTGTTCAATCTGTGAAACGGTCCCGTACACCATCCCATAACGTACTGCAGCTTTGCCCTTTTGAGATGGACGAGCGTGCGTTTGTGTGCACGTGTGTGTCAGGGCCAAGCGGACCAGGAGCGCTTCCTGAATGATTTGAGGAAAGATGTGCAGAAGCAGATGGGCTTTGATGCAGTTATGAGGGTCCGTACCAGTACTGGTGAGTGCTACATGTAAAATAAAATCAGACCTTTAGTTCTTCCAGTTTCTTCTGTTTGTGACCCGACATTTCTGCAGCCGTCATCTCAAATGGTTTGTGTGTGTGTGTGTGTGTGTGTGTGTGTGTGTGTGTGTGTGTGTGTGTGTGTGTAAGACGCAGAAAAGCCACCCTGGGTCTGTGCAGTATCTAACGGTGTGTTTGTGTGATCACGCCCCACCAGGGATCCGGCCCACAGACTTTTTTGGTTCGTTCTACATGAGCAACACCACGGACGTGGAGCTGGCAGGCTTGGACTGTGACAAGACCATCACGGTGGAGTTCAGACACGACGACAAGCTCAGCGAGGAGACTGGTGCTCTCATGCAGGTGCGTGGGGACCAATGAGGAGGGTGCGGGTGGGTTGACTGCCATGCTGACGCCTTTTTACTGACAACGTGTGTGTGTCGGGGCCCCTTCCTGCTGTGTGTGTCCAGTGCGCTGTGTTGTACACCAGCTGCAACGGTCAACGGAGGCTGCGTGTCCACAACATGGCAGTGAACTGCTGTGCTCAGCTTGCAGACCTGTACAGGAACTGTGAGACCGACACCATTATCAACTACTTTGCCAAGTACGGTGAGTGAGACGATCACAGCACACGTAACCAAGCACAATCCCTATTTGTGCCCAGTGCTCTATAAATGCCACAAATCCAAGCTAAACCGCGTCTTGTTTGTGTTAGCATACCGAGGTGTACTCAACAGCCCTACCAAGAATGTCCGGGACAGTCTAGTAAACCAGTGTGCCCAGATTCTGGCTTGCTACCGTAAGAACTGTGCCAGCCCATCTTCTGCTGGTCAGGTGAGTTCTGCCTTCACTTGTTTGTTTGTTTTTTATTGTTTCATCTATCTAAGAAGAATAGTAGATGACTTCTATTAAGTGTGTGTGTGTGTGTGTGTGTGTGTGTGTGTGTGTGTGTGTGTGTGTGTGTGTGTGTGTGTGTGTGTGTAGCTGATCCTCCCAGAATGTATGAAGCTGCTCCCCGTGTATCTCAACTGTGTGCTGAAGAGTGACGTCCTCCACCCTGGGGCCGACATCTCCCTGGACGACCGTGCTTACCTGAGACAGTTGGTCGGCAGTATGGATGTGACAGAGAGTCACGTGTTCTTTTACCCACGACTCCTTCCAGTGGTGAGACGCACACGTACACTAACATTTTGTAGTCATGAAAACAAGTATTCTAAATGTATTAAGGACAATACCCTCCTTCTTTCTGTAGCACAAGCTGAATGTGGAGGGTCACACCCTCCCTGTGGCAGTAAGGGACTCTGAGGAGAGACTGTCTAAAGGGGGCGTGTACCTGCTGGAGACCGGACTCAACCTGTTCCTCTGGGTGGGAGCCAATGCCCAGCAAGAGCTACTCCAGAACATTTTTGGCACCACTGCGTTCAGCCAGATAGACCCCAACATGGTATGGCTTTCAATAACCTACTCTCAGTATCTTCATTTACGTATTGTGAATGTAACCCACCTAAACCTTGGAATCCTGATATTTTCCCGTTAGACGTCTTTGCCGATATTGGATAATCCGTACTCGAAGAGGCTGAGGGAGGTCATAGAGTCTTTCCGTGCGGAATGCTCTCGCTACATGAAGGTACTGGCGATTTTACGTCGTCAGCAGCACTCTGTCCCCCACCTTCCCCACCCCCCAACTTTCAGACACGTCTCCCTTCACATTATTTTCCCGTTCTTGATTCCTGTAGTAGTGTTCCACCACCGCCTCTGTTATTACAGTGTATATTGTTAATTTTGCTCACCTAGTTTATCTAATTTTATGTATTTCATTGTACGACTCTTTTTTTTTTTTTTTTTTATTTTTTTTTTTTACATACCTCCATCATTGTGAAGCACTTTGTGATTCTGTCTGTGAAAAGTGCTACATAAATAAACTCTACTAACTTACTACTCTCTCTTTCCTCCAGCTGATGGTGGTGAAGCAGGAAGACAAACTGGAGCTCATCTTCAAACATTTCCTGGTGGAGGACAAGAACAACAGTGGCGGGGCGTCTTACGTGGACTTCCTGTGTCACATGCACAAGGAGATCCGTCAGCTGCTGAGCTAGGAACAGGGCGCCTCCTCCCTCCTTCACCCCGTTATTCCCACGCGCGCTCTCCTTTTTATTTGATGTAATAATAAACTAATCCCCCCCCCCTCTCCTCATCTCTTCTCCTCTAATATAATCTTCTCCAGGGTGAGGATTAAGCCACGTGTTGGAGTCAGGCGAGAATGCTCTGTCCCGTGTTCGGCCCCGTTCTGGTATCGGCATGGTTTTGGTTTTGAGGAGAGGGTGCAAGACGGTGTGCGCGTGCGTCCATGAATGCTTGTGTACATGATTTAGTATATATATATATATGTGTGTGAGATAGTTTTGATTGCCTCTCCACAATTAATATACAAACATATTATCCAGGACAGTAGTAAAGGGATCAGTTTATTCTGGAAAAAAAAAAGACTTGCAAAAAGAACGTGTCGATAGAGTTGAAGGTTTCTGGGGAGTGCCGGAACTGTGCTGTTGATGGCGGTTGGGGGTGTGGACGGGGAGCAAAAACGGACAGCATTACGGATCGAACCAAACCTTTGTACAACCAAGGAATGACTTCTTTATGAAATGTCAATTTTCATGTAACTTGGTGTTTTCATGACTCTTCAGTTAGACCCTTCAGCCATGGCCTTAGTCATACCGTTTCTCTGTTCCTTTCCTTATGATGATCTATTTTGTTACCATCGTTGTAATCTTTACTGTTTTGAAAGTGTTTTGTTTTTGAAAAACAAAAAAAAAACCCAAACTTTGACTAATAGGTAATATGGGAAGCTGAGTGTATTTTGAGTGTGCTTTTCGCTGTCCACACCAACATCTAACGCTCACTATAAAATTCTATGCATCAGCTTAGCTGTGGGTGGAGGAGCAGGCACCATACGAGCCTGTTGCCTGAATTTAGTAGGGATTTGTGCCCTTATCTATTATAGCCAACATTTATGGCCCCTTGGCCTCTGTTAAGTGGCCATGCATACAGCTGTGTTGTAGTGAGTGCTCTGATAATGCATGAAGGATTCTCCTATTGTGGAGAGAACATGGACCCTTTAGGATATCTTTCCGACTGGGCCAGAAGTTGTGGTTCAGATAAGCCAGCTGGACAGAATTAATTCAGTTGAGCTTTTCTAAAAGGGGATGGGAATTGTAGTCTAGATGGTAGCCATCTTCAAAAGAAGCATCACTACTTGGGCATCTATTATGGGAGCAGGACTGTGTGTACTGTTCCTGGTGTCTTAATTTCACCTTTTTCCCCCTTCTTTCCTAATCCTCTTTTGTTTAAATGTATGTTCCACTAGTGACCTGTACCATGAATGCCCTGATCATCATATGTCAGTTTACAATACAATATTTGTTTTCTAAATCTGTTTTGAAGGCTTGTGGTCCTGGGACAGGTGTAGTCTTCTGCTGGCTTCGTCACGGCTAAGCATGAGTGCTTCTCTGCTCCTGGTTTTGTCTTTCTAGTGAAACAATCTTTGTACGATGAACGCCTGCAGGAAGATGGGGGTGACTTAAGAACTGCCGCTTTCTGACCATTTTCACTATGAGCAACATTTTGGAGCACGTGGGATTGTGGCCTGAAAAGCAATCGACACTGAATACGTTGTCATCACATTTATTACGTGTACAGAATTAAAAACCACATTTTAAAACGACGCTCATCTGGTGTGCTTTGTTGGGTGCTTTTAGTGTTTACAATGTCCCCCTCGTACCCACCAAGGGCAGGAAAGGTCGCATCATCCCAGATTCACTTTCTATCTCCGACTCCTTTGTTTTGCTTTTGTTATTTTGAGACAGCTCACCCCTTCACTAGAGCGTTTACAAAGTCACGATGAGGTGGGAGACAGGGACAACTTCTAAATGTGATTTTCTGTCTTTTTAATCCTAATCATAACACTGTACGAAGGCGGATCCTAGTGAACTCCTTGAAGTGAGGGATCTGTCTTCAGTTGTATCCCTTGTCATTGCTTTGTTTATTTACTATCCGCTTCATTCCTGGCATGGTTCACTGAACAATAACATCACAGTGTCAGTGTATTCTGTAAAGTTTACAGTTTACACCTGTTCAATTTTTGCCATATAACCACAAATAAAGACCTGCATTTTATTTGTTGACTTGTGCCCTCTTCCAACTTGATTGCTTCAATTGTTACATCAGGGCTTGTAGAGACTATCAAGTGTACACTCACCGCCCTCTTTAGTAGTAACATTAGGATCATCTTGGGTGTGTAAATTTAATACAGTTCATCTTTTGCCATACACAGTATTAGCTGTCATCAGTGGTGAGATGCTGTCAACAAGACTGCTATTGTTTTGATATTTCTTGGTGGCAGACTAGCTATGATATGAGGACACTCCAGAGACACTGCTATGATACACTCATATAAGCATTACCCACTTCCATGTCAACATCACTGCTGCGGTAAGAATGGACCAGCACTCATAACATCAAAGCAATGTTCTGTGCTAAAGAAATGACAAGTGGTGAACAGGATGGAGGGTGGCTGACACATTTTGCATAGCAAATGATGAGCTTGTGTTTGTAATTGTACACCTACGTGATGTTTCTAATAAAGTGGGTGTAATGGTCTCGTGTGGGTGGGTTCGTGTTTGAGCTGTCACAGCTTTTCTCAGAACTCTTGCACTGATCACAGTGGAAGTGTGACCCTGACCCAGGAATGAGCATTATAAACATGATGTCTCATTTTTTACAGGCCTCTTTTAGAGGCCTGTGAGAGTAAGCGACTTCATTAAAGGATATGTTGATTTCTCATAGCACTCTTGCCTGTGAGTCACATATGAGCAGTTCTGTACCATATAGATGAAAGTGCTTCTATTTTGAAACCAGAAGGCTAAACATGCATTTTTAGAATTTGCAGACTAAGCTGGTGTTCTCTGGATGACAATTGAAGGACCCTGCACTGTGGTTCAAGAGCTTGTACCGACAGTCTTGCTAGGGTGTGCTAGAGTGCACCGCCTTGCTGTTCGTACTTCACACGACAGCTCTGCTCTGCTAAAGGTTTGGTGATGCCTTCTAAACTGGCACCTTAGAAACTGCCATCTCACGTCTGCTAAACTCTCCTTCTTTTACATAATGGAGGTTATGGTTTATTTTAAGCATGGACCCAACGGTCAGAACTCAGGTGTTCTCCACATGACTTTTGCTACAAATGGGCCAGACAGATGGTTAATTTTCAGAATTAAAACTAGCTTATCTGAGCTTCTAGAATAGATCAGGTGGGGGGAACAGAGATCCGGTTGTTTATTTTACTGACAGCCTTCTTCGGCATTTGGAAGTCTTTTGAACCAGATTTACTGGTGACTGACATGACCTGCTTTACAGGTAGCCTGTAGTCTTTCTCCCACATTCTAGTGTCAGAGCTGTCCCTCTTTACTGGCATTGTGAACTCTCTATATATGCTTGCATGGTGTGTTGTTTAAATGGTTTAGCTGCTCAGACTCTTTGCTTTGTCATCTGTAACGTGATCAATTTCATGCAAGGAACCATGCAACCCCATTTTATATTCATTACCTCCACAGACAATGTCCAATATGTATAAAAATCAACATTTAACACTCAAATACTTGAAAAATCAGTTTACCCATTTTGAATTATTTCATTTATCTTTCCCAAACCTCCCTTGCGTGCACAGTGTAGCCTGAAGCAACGAGTTGCAAATTAAGACTTTACTTACAATTTTCCTTCTGGAGGAAAACATACATCATTTGAATAATTCCAAATTCAGAAAACTGGCATACAAAGTGCTAATGTTATGTTTTGTTTTGTTTTTTGACGGTATGGGATCAAAATTGTCAACTGTCTCATCCTTTGTCATATTAACATTAATACAGCCTTATTAGACAATCTTCTCACACAGGGCATTCATGTCATGCTTTCTGTGAGACCACAGTGATTAGCTTCAGTCCCAGGGCATCACTGTTTGCTTATTTGAGTGAGAGCCATGTATGGTAGGCCTAGTTTCTCTTCTGTCCCAAGTCAGTTTTGCCTTTGATTAGCTCATACTCTGAGCTATTCACACTGAATTTATCATACTCTGAGCTAATCACACTATGAACTAATCACAGTCTGAGCTAGTCATTCTATGAACTAATCACACTCTGAGCTAATCACAGTCTGAGCTAGTCACACTGAACTAATCACAATCTGAGCTAATCACACTATGAACTAATCACACTCTGAACTATAATCACAGTCTGAGCTAGTCATACTATGAACTAATCACACTCTGAACTAATCACAGTCTGAACTAGTCACACCGAACTAATCACACTCTGAGCTAATTACACTATGAACTAATCACACTCTGAGCTAATCACACTCTGAGCTAATTACACTATGAACTAATCATGCTCTGAGCTAATCACAATATGAACTAATCCCACTCTGAGCTAATCACAGTCTGAGCTCTTCATACTGAACTAATCTATGAGCTAATCACACTATGAACTAATCACACTCTGAATAAAGTACCCCTGTACAGCTGTTTCCTTGTCATCATTTAAAAGACCTTAGCCTCTGTAATACTGCATTTGTCCAACAGGTGTCGCTCTTCTTACACACACCAATATACACACTAACCAAAACTTCTCCACTCTGTCTCTTCAGTACCCTTCATCATATCCAGATCACTATACATATATGCAGAAGTTTCCTAGCCCTGTCTTCCCTCTGGACACTTGCAGATGAACTTTCAGTCAGCTCTGAAAGAAGCAGAAGGGAGACAGGACTGGGACCATCTGCATGCGTGTGTGTGTGTGTGTGTGTGTGTGTGTGTGTGTGTGTGTGTGTGTGTGTGTGTGTGTGTGTGTGTGTGTGTGTGTGTGTGCGTGTACATGTGCATGCACGCAGGTATGTGTGCACACTGGTGTACAGAGAGACAGCTTTACCCGCCCACCAGAATGACCACCTGCCTCCGCCTGCATCATCACCTGTCAACTATGTGGGTCACTGCTGTGTGTGTGTGTGTGTGTTTGTGTGTATGTATCCTTAGTTACCTGTCCTGATTCTGAAAATTCTCAGTCTAACACTGCATGTGTTGTTTAAAACAGAAAATGCACAGTTGTGCTTTGATAGTGTCATCACGTCACACCTTGTCCTGATCTTCAGCTTAAGATGTGACTGCTCTGGCAGACAGCCACTCCATGAGCAGATATTGAGGCAAGCTTTGATCGGCCTCTACAGTCTTCGGTATGTCTGATAAATACACGCACGCACGCACACACACACACACACATTCTCTTTCACTGTTTGTTGCTGAGATGAAGGCAGGTGTTCATGTACTTGTCAAATGAGGTCAAAGGTGTACTATACATAGTCTGCTTTTGCACTAATGAAGAAAAAGGAGAGGAAGCCGAAAGGTGTGCGAGGGGGTCCGGGCCCCTCCCCCCCGCTCCCCACCGGCCCCCAGCTCGTCCATCACTTCGCACAGCACATGCAGAGGACTCGCCAAGGGGAACCCAGACGTGTGCCACAGAACCATTTCTTTCACTGACCTCAGAACAGTGCCTGACTCTTTGAGAGGGCTGGCCGCTACGCAGCCTGCTATGCAGGAACCTGAGTCCAAATCAGCTTTCAAACGGGGTCGCTCCTCTTTACGGCAGCATACTTGCACTGACCCACATTGTAGACAGCCCATGTGCACCACTGCAATAGAGGCTGGCTTCGCCTTTACCAGTTCTCCGTCAAGGGCACTGAAACGCCCATGGCTGATGATATCACCCTTCATAGGACAGGACTATAGGACTATATCAGACAACAATTTCAATAGTTCAAGAAGTGTTTACCAGTATTCAAAGTCACTGTCATTGCACAAATTCAGATGACATTAGAATTGCAGTTATATGAGGAAAATGTCATAGAAAAGTGTGTATAATATATAATTTTTAACATAAGTGCTTTAAAAAAGTCCATAAAAAAGGTGAAAGTGTCTAATGTTTCGTGTCCTTGATCCAGATGGTTAGCTGAGTGTATGTGAGAGGAGAAGCATCGTCTTCACCCAGCACTGCTCTCCCCCCACCGCCCTGATGCACCAGCTCCACCTGAGTCATCCATCTACACCTCTGCCTCATGGTGGTGGTGGTGGTGTGTGTGTAGAGGACAGATGTAGGAGGCTGGGGACTCACACTGTTGCCCCCACTGTGTGAATCTGCACAGCGTGAAAATAAAACCTCTTCAGAAATAGCATTTTAAGCTGGACAACTTCGGCCTGCTTACTTATTTGACTGACTTTAGAGACAAAACCATCAACCAAAAGCTAAATAAAATTACCTGTGTTCAGTGCAGGACAGACTCTCTCTATCTTAAGACCTATTGTCATTTTGAGGTGTTCTGATAACAGAACTCATTTAACTATTATTATGCCTTTCTTTCTGTTACTGTATCAATCACTTTTGACAGGACTCTCTTGCAGATTAAGCTCTCTTGCTATCAAATGAAATCTGGGTTATTTCAAGATCTGAGTCCTGAAATTCACTGGCATGTTTAAACAGATATTGGTTCTGCATGGGTGGATTTCGAATTATGTGTAAGATTGCATGCGTGAACATTTATTTAAAAGGTTCAGGATAAGGGTTTGGCTTAATTCAATCTGCCCTCAGAAACTCACTGACTTGGAAAAGCTGTAGTGTGTCCTCTTATTATTTCTTGCGGAAGAACATGCATGGTTGTTATCAAACGGGCCCCCTCCCAGGCACGCTGGTTGGCCAATTTGATTTTCCACCATTTTGCTCTGTCATACCATATATGAGGTTGGGCAGGGAAAGGGAGGCAGAGGAGAGGAGGAGGAGGCAGGAGAGAGGAGGAGGAGGAGGCAGGAGAGAGGAGGAGGAGGCAGGAGAGAGGAAGAGGCAGGGTCCTGTCTTTCTCTGCTCTTTAATAATTGCTTTTCAGTTGTGGACCATACTCACAAAATCCCAGATGAATAACTCATGAATCATACGTGTCAGTGTACTTAACAGTGAATTTGTTGTATTGCACCTTACACCTCCTCGTTGTATTCCATAACTACAAAAATCTAAATAAATAAGAAAAAAGAACATTGAGGGTTTAATCCATGACTTGCGTCAGTTTTATTCTAGCATGGGCCTTTGTGAGGGAGATGAGCCTTCTTGAACCATCTCAGACGATCATCTCAGACGAAAGCTTCACCCACAAAATGTCACAAACAAAAACACAGAGACGCAAACAAAAACATACACTCCATATAAAAGAAGAGCAGACACTGTCATGTTGCACTGCCTCTAAGGATCTTCCTGCGGTTGACAGTGTGGCATGTAAACACACACACACACACACACACACACACACACACACACACACACACACACACACACACACACACACACACACACACACACACAAAGTGAGCTACCCAGACTGAACTAAGATGTGATATTCTATTTGCTTGAGT
The DNA here is from genome assembly GCF_052324685.1 of Brachyhypopomus gauderio. Classification (NCBI taxonomy): domain Eukaryota; kingdom Metazoa; phylum Chordata; class Actinopteri; order Gymnotiformes; family Hypopomidae; genus Brachyhypopomus; species Brachyhypopomus gauderio. The sequence continues at coordinate 11,531,971 of NC_135213.1, read as the reverse complement.
GCATGTGCTTTCTAGTTCAGTCAAGGAAAATTGTATTTACCTTGTTAGACTGATTTGAAAAATTGTTCATTTTCTCATAGTCCAGTAGGCTAGAGTGCTGTGGGCTGCTGTGGTTTATCTGGAGTTTCTCTGAAGCTGACCAAAAATCATCCACTCAGACATGAACTCCCCACAGCCATGCACGTGCCACTCCGTCACCTGATTGGAGGAGAGAGAGTAAGAGTGACATTTGACATCTACGGGCTCCTTCCCGCATACACACATGAGCTCCATGCCTGAGACCTCAAAGACACAATAGTGAACATGCATAGACCATGAACAGAGACCATGAAGAGACACAATCATACTCCTAAATGTGAAATATGATTATCTTTACGCACACAGCCACAGCTAGGATCACCACGGGATCAGCAGGACTGGTGTGTACATGTCACCGGCTCAGTGCTCATAAAACCAAAGAAATATCCACAGCTTAAGTCTGCAGGCTACAGAGATCCCCAGAGAGTATAGCATATTCCCATTATGTCAGCATGACACAGGCCCCAAACACTGGTGCAGAGTTATGAGAGCCTTTGCACAACATGTGCCAGGTGGAACGCAAGGGACTGGAGCAAGCCTTAACAGGCAGCAGATGGGGAATTGCATGCACATTGCTCAAAGCCATTAGCACACAGCTATTAGCATTAGCCATTAGCACACAGCTATTTAGCTCTCTTTGCTCTCTCTGTGCTCTTTTAAAGTATTAGCATACAATTCTCCATGTGAGGGAGGGCTTCTCACTGCTATAGGAAGAGGTATAAGTAGTACGTTTATGTTGTATACAAATATACAGTATATACCCATTATATTGCCAAATGTATCGGAATTCAAAATTATCGAAATCAGGTATTCCAATCACTTCCATGGCCACAGGTGTATAAAATTAAGCACATATGGATGCAGACTGTTTTTACAAACATTTGTGAAGGAATGGGTCGCTCTCAGGAGCTCTGTGAATTCCAGCGTGGAACTGTGATAGGATGCCACCTGTGCAACAAATCCAGTCGTGAAATTTCCTCGCTCCTAAATATCTCACACTCAACTGTCAGCTGTGTTATAAGAAAATGAAAGTGTTTGGGAACGACAGCAACTCAGCCAGGAAGTGGTGGGCCACGTAAACTGATGGAGCAGAGTCAGCGGATGCTGAAGTGCATATTGCGAAGAGGTTGCCAATTTTCTGCATAGTCAATCACTAAGGACATCTAAATTTCACGTGGCCTTCAGATTAGCTCAAAAACAGTGCAAAGAGAGCTTCATGAAATTGGTTTCCATTGTCAAGCAGCTGCATCCAAGCAGGACTCTAGAGCAGTGGAGGCTTGTTCTCTGGAGTAACGAATCACGCTTCTCCATCTGGCAATCTGATGGACGAGTCTGGGTTTGCCGGTTGCCAGGAGAACGGTACTTGTCTAACTGCATTGTGCTAAGGGTAAAATTTGGTGTGGGGTTGTATTTCAGGAGCTGGGCTTGGCCTCTTAGTTCCAGTGAACGGAACTGAATGCTTCGGCATACCAAGACATTTTGGACAATTCCATGCTCCCAACTTTGTAGGAACAGTTTGGAGCTGGCAAGTTCCTCTTCCAACAAGACTGTGCACCTGCGCACAAATCAAGCTTCATAAATCCATGGATGGCAGAGTCTGGTGTAGATGAACTTGACTGGCCTGAATAGAGTCCTGACCTCAACCTGACAGAACACCTTTGGGATGAATTAGAGTGGAGACTGGCCAGGCCTTCTCGTCCAACATCAGTATGTGACCTCACAATTACGCTTCTGGAAGAATGGTCAAAGATCCCCATAAACACACTCCTAAACCTTGTGGACAGCCTTCCCAGAAGAGTTGAAGCTATACATACACATATATATATATATATATATATATATATATATATATATATACATATACATATATATATATATATATATATATATATATATATACATATACATATATACATATACATATATATATATATATATATATATATATATATATATATATATTGTCTTACAGTTAATCAGCAACTGATAGAAGTGCTGATCTGCTGACTTAGTCTGAGGTTCTTCTCTCAGTAATTGTTCCACTGAGAATATGAAAAATCCACAGGGATATGATTTTAATAGAGTGGTTACAGATTGATTGATTTGCATATATTTCAAAGAGTCACTATTATTAACTTTTAATTTAACCACATCCTTTTCTGACAGCAGTGATGACATGCATAAAGTTGGGTCATTTTGCACAAAGGAGTAACTTCTCTTGCTATAATTAATCATTTTTTTGACTTCTCATTTTCTAGTGAATATATTTGTGTTTGCAATTATCTGAGCCTGTTGAGCTGTAAAAATACTCCCATAATCTTCTGATGTGCAATTTTGTTGTAACGGCAAATACTGCCTCGTCATGGTTCACCCCTTGTCGTTTGACACCAGGAACCATTTCACAATTTTGGTGAGCCTGTGTGAATTGTAGACTCAGTTTCCTGTTCTTAGCTGACAGGAGTGGCACCCGGTGTGGTCTTCTGCTGCTGTAGCCCATCCACCTGAAGTTTCGACATGTTGTGGGTTCAGAGATGCTCTTGTAACGACTGGTTATTTGAGTTACTGTTGCCGTTCTATCAGCTCGAAACAGTCTGGCCATTCTCCTCTGACCTCTGGCATCAACAAGCCATTTGCACCAACAAAACTGTTGCTCACTGGATATTTTCTCTTTTTTGGACAATTCCCTGTAAACCCTAGAGAAGGCTGTGCATGAAAATCTGAGTAGATCAGCAGTTTCTGCAAAACTCAGACCAGCCAGTCTGGCACCAACAAGCATGCCACATTCTAAGTCACTTAAATCACCTTTCTTCCCCATTCTGATGCTCGGTTTGAACTGCAGCAGATTGTCTTGGCCATGTCTACATGCCTAAATGCCATGTGATTGGCTGATTTGACATTTGCGTTAATGAGCAGTTGGACAGGTGTACCCAATAAAGTGGCAGGGAAGTGTATATATTCTAACATAAACAAGCCCCAAGTGAACTGCTACCGAGATGCAGGTGAGACAGATGAACACACATACATTGAACCACACCCAAAGGAAATACATATATGGACAATAAAAGGATGCAGACCAGACATAAACACTCCCAAGGGAGGGGTCAGGGGCTACTTTGTGACAGAAGAGCTCTTCCTTTTCAAAACCATGCTTTCATCTGTATTAAATGTTTTTATTAGATTCATGAACTCTTACATCATCTGTGTTAGAAGATGCATGAAAATGCATGAAATGTTCATGGATAATCTAGAACTAGCAAAATAAACTGATTGATAGGCCTATACAGAGACTTCAGGGCGGAAACCTATCTAACAGAGTAGAAATCTCTTAGAAGAACACACATTTTTAGTATTTATGTCCAAGCTGGGGATGTAAGATTAATGGGGGAATTTCTGCTTTAAAAAATTACATGTTGCATATAGGATAAACTTTGTGGGTACTTGAAGGCAGTGGCGCAAAAAGGGGGTATGCAGCATATGCGACGCATAGGGGCGCTGCACTAGAGGGGGCGCCAAATCGATTCCAGAAAATTAATTCCTGAGTTGTTGGGGGGTGGGGGGTGGAGTGCGGGGGGTGCCGATAGTATGTTTGCATACACCTCAGAAAGTATGTAGTTACAACCCTGCTTGGTTTAGGTCCTCATGTTGACACAAGTCCCCACTTTATCGGTGTGCATGCTGGCTGAAGTACCCATTTTATATGGTTTGCAAGTACACACATACACACACTTAACTGTACCGTGCCATTCTCCTGTAGCTGGTCCTATGAATTTCTTATAGCTTCATTCCTTTAGTCCCATCTGCAGACTGCGCTATCTATCTCTCTCTTACTTTCTCTCTTGCCTCCACTTTCCCTCTGCTGAGCTCAGCATCTATTGTTCCTCTGTGCCGCTCCCTCTGGTGTGTATGTCTATGTGTGTATGTATATGTATAAAGGGAAGATGTATAGATGGAAGATGCTAACATGAAATGAAGAGCCCTGCACTCTTCCATAAACATACTATAAGAGGGCATCTTCCTGTTGGCCTTAGCTGGCTAGTGCTGCTGCTAACAACAATGCTAATGTTAATCCACAACACACTGTCCTCACAGTCTTCCCATTACAGCCTGTTCTCATGCCAGGCTATTTGATTCCTCAGAAGAAGAAGAAGAAAAAAACAGCTGTCACTCAAAGTGACCTTGCAAATAATGTATGGGGGGAAAAAGAATAATCTTTAACATGCTCTCAGTATGCTCATTGCCTGATCTTATCAAGTCATTAGTGTCTATGTTTTACACCATAGTCTATCAGGTGTTCTTTCCACCACTGACATCAGACGTATACACTGCCCTCTTTAAAACACCACTCTGCTTTTGAGGAAGGCTATTTCCCCTCTAATGGAATGGCCATCTTCTGACTCTACAGAACATTAAACATTTATAAAGGTTTCAACAGTGCTGTTGTCCTGAATGGATCCTGATAGGGGTTTTACTGAGCTCATGCACTGAGGGCTACATGACTGACATCTACTAGACTTGTTGGATACCAAATCAGGCTAACAGACATGCTGATGGTGCAAAAGAGATGTGTGGCTGCATCTGTGCATGAGTGAGTGAGTGTCAGAAGAGAGTGCATGAACTTTAACAGGTACTCGATTGAAGAAATAGATGATAAAGCCAGATGTCTATTATGTTAGAGATGTAGGAGAGTGCTAGTGATATTCATTTGAGTATTTTGACTTTCAGTAGTGTTTTATTAACCCTCTCCATTCCATTTTCAGACTTTACCAGCGGTGGACAGTAGCAAATTAAATGTAATTCGTTACTAAACTTAAGTATTTTTTGTGTGTTTCTTTAGTTTGCTAAACTTTTTACTTTAACTCCACACTACATTTCCAAGTCAGTTATTTTATATTTTACTCCACTACATTATGCAAAATCTGTTGTTCCTTCAGGCGCGTGTGTTCATAAAAAAAAAAAAAAAAGAACATGACAAACAAAAATCTGCGTTCGGTTCAATGGAAACGCAACAGCGAAAAGGTTATGTAGAACAAATCCCTAAATAAAAATGGAAGAAACTGTAACTTGCCACAAAACCCATGGCCTTCTCAGAGTGAAATTTTTGAGGTAGTCGAAAAAATACTTCTTCGTTTTCAAGTGCCTTCTCTGTGTGCCTCCGTCCCATAAGATTTTCCCATCCAATCTAAGGAAACACTATAGGTAAGCTAATTTCATAGGCCTACTGGTCATTTTCTTTAATGAGAAATCAAACAATATCTTGCAGCAAAAGGTTTCTTTCTGTATGTTAAAACAGTCCAATAGTAGCACTGGAAACCTGTCAGCTAGCTACCTAGGCTATTGCTAGTACACAACCGGAAACTGCCTTAGCAACGCATGTAGCTCTGATAGCTAGCTAGCTAGTAATCAATTATTAATATTTTTACCATAGTACTTGAAGCTTCCAGGTAGCTAAATGTATTGATATTGTGAAATAATAAACATTCAAACATAGCACATAATGTTATGTTATGAAAACAAATTCAATGTTGACAGGTATTACATGTGAAGCATGGTGCTAAATATTAGAGCCTTAACATTACTTTAAATACTTAAGTACATTTGAAGGCTAATACTTTTGTAATTTTACTCAAATAGAGGACTAAATGTAGGGGTTCTGCTTGTACTAGAGTAATATTTAACCTTGGGTATCTGTACTTTTACTCAAGTATATGGTTTGGTGTACTTCGTCCACCACTGTTACATTCACAGTATGTTGCATTAGTTTGATGCAAATAATCAATAGGAACAAGGGCAATAAACACCTCCCTTGTAAACCAGAATGAGCATGGAGCTTAGATACAATTGAAAACCTCTTTCACCTGTAACATTGCTATATTTTCATCATAAATGCATTATTCATGACCAAATAAACATTCTGCTTATCCACATCTTGGCCTTCATATGTCATGATTATTATGTTTCTTGGAACTATAATGCATTGATTAGTCAAAAGCCATCCATGAGGCCATTTATATACCTATATTATATACATTATATTATATAGGCCTACCTGTTGTGAGTATAGTCAGCTTTTCTGAGATCATTTATTTGATTAGGAGGTACTCAGTACTGACTCATGCTGTCAGTGCTTGAATGTTTTGCATGCTACCATGTCTCTATAGATATTCAAATATGGTCCATGGGAGAGTTGTGTTATACTAATACTAATAAAGTTCTAAAGCACAGACTCAAATGTTTATAAAATAGAAAAATACTGTAATTACACTCATATATATTGTGATTTATTTGTGTGTGTGTTCGTTAAAATAGTTAGCCTACTGGGTTTACATATAAAAATGTACAAAAGAAATTTTAACAGGTCTGTTGATTGATTGTGGATGCCAGTTTGTCATCCAAATTAGAAATTGAAGTAACATGGTTCAGTCGTCCATATACACATACTTCATGAGCCCTAATAATGCACAGTACATACATGCTAATCTATGAAAGCATTTTAAATTACAAGAACTGAAGCCATTAACTTTAGGTCTCTATGTCTTTATAGTTAGTAGTGAGCCTGTCAGTAAATGGCAAGATTGAGCACAGAGGACTAACCAGCTGTGGCTGAGAAAGCCTGCTATCCATTCCTGAGTGCTCTGCACGGAACACCATTTATGGGAATGTACTGCTAGTAAAGACATGTAACAGCCAGTATAAATGTTATCACTTTATTACAACAGTCCTATCTTAAAATGTTTGCATGCTAGATTTTGTATGTCACTTAAGTGTGTCTTTGAACATAGACCAGACTTTTGAGGTACTGAATTAGGTCAAAAGCACATATGACCCAGGATTACTGAGACATAGAATCGGCACGTGATGTGGAATGTAGTTAGGTTTACACTAATTAGAGGCAGGGAAAGTGAGATAATTCAATAAAGTGGAACCATTTGTGTGGTTCACAAATGGCAAAACACATGATCAAAATGGGAATGGATGGGGCTGTTTATTCCAATTCCATTTCTTATTTTAACGTTATCTTGCCCCTTGGAACTACACCTTGGACTTACAGTGGGTGGTCGTTGAAATCATACCCTATGAAATGAGTCAACCCTTCAAGAACCTGGGAAGTCATCAGAAGATGTTGATGGACATTCCCAATCTGACCTTGAGGAATGTGATTTTAATACCTCTACAAGATACAATACAAGAATTGTGACACTGTACCCCTAGAGATTAATGCACAAAACAGAGAGCTTAGGGGTAGGGGCAAGGGATAAACAAGACTGAACCTTTATCTAATGTAAAATATATAAAACTGACTGAACTGAATATGACATATGACTTTTTTCACATCAGTCACTTCTCATGAAGATTTGTAGCTTGCGGACTGAGTTTAGAGCTTTAATGTGCATTATCTTTAACTTGGCCTTTGTATTGTATTTGATAACTCACCGTAGACGTTTCTTGATGTCTCAAATGTTCTTACATGATGACATACCAAATGAGTGTGCAGAATCAAATTTATTTTTCCTGCCACATCAGGTTGCCACATATGTTGATACATTTTCTAGTATGTTAACAACATTGTGTGTTAAAGCTCTACTGCAGATTGCATCTTGCTGATGCAACATCTGCCGACAGTAAGCATATAAGCAATTTAAAAGAATAATGGTGTATTGTTTGGTCACCAAACTTGCAGAATTGTACCTATTGCTAATAGCCGCATATTTTAATACTAAATAGAAGTCTCTACAGTTTATCAAATATAATTTTAAAAAGCCAGACAGATAGATTGATTGATAGATTTAATGAATTAATCAAACAGTGTCTGGAAACAAACAGGTTAAATCGCAGAAACAAGCGGCTATTTAATTCAAAGAAGTGCCTTTAACCTTACGCATAATCATGACTTTGCTCAGCCCTTTGAAGTCTCGCGTTAGTTAGCGTTATTTCCTTCCACCCCCACCAACCCTCCCTTTCTCTTTCCGTCTGTATCTCTCTCTCTCTCTCCCTTTCTCTCTGGAACACATGAAATTTGGAGGCTCTCCTCCCGAAACACGAACACAGCAGTCATCGAAGCGAGCGGCGACACCCCCCTCCCCACATAACATGGCTACAATTGTAACCTCCACCAGGTTTACCGACGAGTATCAGCTTTACGAGGAGCTCGGAAAGTAAGTGGTTCACTTCGGCGTCTTCCGCGCAACTTACTCCCTTTATTCGTTTCCATTGTTTTAGTGGGATGTTGACAACGGGGGAAATGACTTGCGACTATTCGTAAACCTTGGTGAAAACCAAGCGTGGAGCCTCCCGGATTAATTAAACCCGAGGCAGACTGACTCCGTGTTTTGGGTTTTCTTCAAGCCTGTGTTGAATGTTTACGCCTTTGACTTGAAGGGTTCGCCACACGGGAAGCAATTGCTTACAGTGTTACTTCTTGACAAACGTTGTTCGGCGGTTTGTCTCGAATAATCGAAATTCTTCTCGTTTTGTGAGGGAATCCGTGTGGCGTTTCTGCTCCGGGAGGCGATTTGTCTTGTTCTGCAGCAATTTAGCCCGAATTAATAAATAGAGCTGCTATCAAACTGCGTGAGAGACACAGAATTGATCTAGACTAGTAGCTACAGCTACATCTACATCTAAATACACTCAATACAATATAAAAACGTAAAAGCGAAATAGCATATCAATATATCTAAGGTTTTTATAAGTCGTGGTTTTTTACAATGCCATGCAAGCGAATGGTGACGCCTTTCTGAGAATTACATCTCACTTTTTAGAAGAGCAGATGTTGTTATCTGTGCGTGGTGAGAGGTTCATTGATTGACAGCATTTCCGTATTTGTATGTCAGTTGCGATATATCTTTTATTTTTGGAGAGAATTTAACACAACACTGCTCTTATTTAACAGGGGTGCCTTCTCCGTGGTGCGCAGATGCGTGAAGAAATCCACAAACCAGGAATATGCTGCTAAAATTATTAACACAAAGAAACTATCAGCAAGAGGTAAGGGACCGTCGATGCGTTTGGAGCATGTTTGAGTAAGCTGAAGTCACATCCTCATTTACATTGCATGAAAGTAAACCTGCTCTGCATTTTATTACTATGTACATTTGGGGGAAGGAGTGGGGCGAGGATCTGGCATGTTTGCTATCTCCTGGGATTACATGTTGTTAATAGAGGAGAGTGTGCGCTTTAGAGTAGAGCTGACCTCCCTCTCCACAGTCCCCTGGTGTGGCTTCACAGCTGTGGTGTATGATGTACTTTACAGTGATCCTCACGTTTAAAAATCATCCCTGGTCATTTTTGATGTCATTCAATTTAGAGTGGAATGTGTAGTGATGTAAATAAGGGTGAATTCAGTTTTTTATTGATGTGATTTTGGTTTTAAGGGAACTGAGGTTACTTTGCGAAAGTGATAGTCACGTGAAACTACTTTGTTCCCTGCTTATTTTTAGTTTTGACATTTTAGTGATTTTGGTTTTTTTTTGTTAGCTTTTTGTGTTTTTCTGTATAGTTTTTAGAGCCAAATAACTAATTTTATTTCAAAGTTCAGAATGAGGTGGGTAATTTCACTAAAGTGTTCAAAGGCCCCACCACACAGAAATAAGTTTAAGGGGATTTAAGGTATGACTACATCCTCTGAAAGCATGTGGTTATTCTTGCAAGCAAGTGTTATGTGGATCATCCTGTATCATTCAGGTACTGAAATCCTGAGGATTGGATAGTGTAGTAAGAAAGTAAAAATTACTAATTGCATTAAGATTTTACAAAATTATCAAGTTAGCGGTTGAAGCTGTTGGAAGATCTTTCTCTAATGAAAAAATGGCATGATAATTAATTAAGGCAGGATAAATATTGATATCTTGTTTATTTATGACTGAATGACCAGTCTCGTCATACACATAAATCACATAAGTTAATTATTTTAATGTAAGAAGGTGAACTACTTGGTTTAGTTATTAACACCATACACAGACATGTACATAACCCATGTCTTCTGTGGTGCTTTATGTGGATTGAATGACAAAGTTGACCTGAGCTTAACTCTTTTGTTGTTGTAACCTGTTCAACGCTCACAAATAAGACCTGCTTCAGCACTACCACACATGTCTAGCAGTCATTATGTCATTGAGAAGTACTTCTTTAAACCAACACTCTTTCGTTCTCCTCTGTTCTGTAGAACAGGGATTTATCATATGGCTAATAGGCGAAGTAGTTCTCTGCACCCTCAGTTTAAGGGGCTCAGCTGGGACACTGCCTGTGTCTTTAATCAGCTGCCTGTATCTGGCAGCATGGCCAATTAAGAGCTGTGGCACTGAACCATGGTCCAGTCGTCCCGTTAGCTGAGCAAGAGGACATAGCCGACACCCCTGGCTGTTCATATGGGGAAGGAGGTGGGTTACCTGTGACCATTCAGCACCTGTGCTTGGTTTAAACCTCAAGTCAATCCATCCAGTGCCTGACTGGCTCTTTCTTGCTCTAGACCCACTCAGTGATTTCTGTGTGGTTAGTGCTTACATGGAGAGCAGATCAATGCTCTGAATAGCCCCTCCCCAAACAGTGATTTGTGGCATGCTTTTCCTACCCCCCCCCTCCCTTTCTCTCTCAGTCTTTACAGACATTGAAAGGTTGTGCTGAAAATGTCTCACATGTAGTGCGTAACTATAATGGCCCAGTGATTGGAGGCTTTGACCCAGAGCTTGTTGCAGTAGCTAGGCAACCATTTTCCTAGTGCTCCTTCTGAGTGGCTGATGGAGGCTGGGAAGGCGAGACTAGTCCGGCTGGTGGCAGGTAGCTGGAGCCCCAAGCATATATGGGTGGCAGTGAGGGTGAGAAAAAGCAAACTAATGAACAAATAAATTAAAGACAGACAGAGGTGCCTACACTAATGAAATCTCCCTTAATGTCATCCAATCCTGGTGCACGGACATGGGCTGTGGGTATACAGAGGTGGCACTGAGCGAGCTGTGTAGAGGGTCACCGTGCCTTACACTCTTCACTCTTGCTACAATAGACATGAATCACGAGATTGTTTCTGGAGGTGCATGTCTGTCCGCCCCCCCCCCCCTCCCCCGCCCTCTTTGTGTGTTGGTCTGGGTGAGGGGAAGGCATCCTGCCTCTTCTTTGTTTTATTTGGTCCTAATGAGCCCGGTGTCTGTGCTGTCTGTTCCACCCTGCTCATTATTTTTGATGGTGGTGGGGTGGAGATGTTGGCTATAGAGTTGGCCGAAAGGTTGCAGGGCCCCTGCAGTGACTTGAATGGCCCTCATTTTGACTCCTCATTTTAACACTTAAGGAATGGTGAAAAAGTGCGTGAATGGCAGGGTGACACAATTATGGATGGATTTTCTGAGACTTTAAAATATATAAACCTTATTGAGTGCCCCTTGCTTTGTCTGTTACCTTAATAACAATGCTAGCAAATTGGATCACCATTGTTTTTGTTATTCTTCATGAAAGATGTTTTTGTGGCTGCGTTTTGCCCTCCTTTATGGATTCATCTTGTCCTGTCTTTCGTTTGCATGAAGGATTGCTTTTGTATTGAGGTTAATCCAGTTATTTAATTAAATCATTATATAAGACCTTGGACAATCTCAATCACAGACCGTCTTGTTGTGCGTTTGTTTCTTCATCCATGCATGTTTGATCCTCCAAGACGCATCAATTATTTACATGGAACTTCATGTCCTCTGTACTTGCTGTCGCACATCGGAGTGGGTTAAAGGAGTCATCAGGTCTCCTGTACTCTGAAAGGCGAATTACTCGGATGATATGGGCCATGTAGTCACACTGAACTTTATGCAGCTAGCTTTCATGCTCTGAGCAGAGCTCCGTGCCAGTAATGCTCGTGTTTTCTGACTTTTTCTGTTCTTGGTGTTCGTGGCAGTGCTCAAAATATGTCATTCCTGCCACAGCGTTAATACACATTCATGCAGCCGATGCGGCTGACTTCGATGTCTGATTAACGGCCTCTTAAATCCTGCCAACAGCAGTGACCTGTCAGTGATGTCAGGGATGCTTTATTGAAAAGACACTGTGAACAGTCAGAGAACGCAGGGCCAGGAGCAGACTTCTAATTGGCCAACTCTTGGTTCAGTTCTCTGTCAGAGAGTAAAAAGTACTTTATTTTTCAGTCAAACCATGAAAATGATGAAAATGACACAATGAGTTTTTTTAGTAATGTTCTGACAATAGGTATAGCTTTTTTGTAGGGTCCTTCTGGTAAATCTAATTAAGGGGTTATGGCTGGTGTTACGAACAACCATTAAGATGTCAGCAGGACTTTCCCTAAGGGAAGGGCTGAGCTTGAACGAGGGAGGAGTGTAGATCTCTGTACTCACAACAATGTCCTCTACAGTAGAAAAGGGATGGCCAAACAAGTGTGTGTGAGGAGTTGCCCTGTCATAACAGAGCCTCCTCTACAACAACTCCGTCTGCATGTCAGGGACCCACTCAGGAGCTTCCAAACCCGATCGGACATCGGAACCCATTAAGGTCACTGTCGTTTATCTTGGCTGCATCTTGCCTGGGCTGTGCGCTTACCCAACGTCCTTCATTACTCGTCCTCTGCAACCTCACTGCTTCCACAGTGCTAGCGGGCCACTGCTGTTTTCACTACACTAAGCAAATTTATGTAATATAGATGTAAATCGTTACTCAAGCCGAGGCAGACTGTTTATGTAAGGCCGAGACCCGTTCAAAATACACGTGTTTGTCATTTTACAAAAAGCTTTCCAATGTTGTATGTTTTAAATTCCTTAATGCTCCATGTTTTGTAATTATACCTTATCAGTTCCATATGAAGTGTGTAATTAGGCCGGGCAGGGTCCGTTTGGAAACCGTCCACATATCTTGAAACTTCAGCTGCACTGGTTAGTACCCAGTTCAGTTCTTCGTTGTCTTCGTTCTGTATTCTGGGCGCTCTTACTACTCTGTTCCCTCTCGGTTACATTGTGTGGAGGGGAGAGGTGCTAATAGGACCAGACTCCACACTGATATGAACATGTCTCACAGTGGGATGGGGGATGGATTTATGTTAGCCTCTATCTCCGAGCATACCTTCTGAAATGGACCTTACACGTGTTTGCACCGCATCTCCTTTATATGCTCTGGACTGTGCAGCTCTGGACTGTGCAGCTCTGGACTGTGCAGCTCTGGACTGTGCAGCTCTGGACTGTGCAGCTCTGGACTGTGCAGCTCTGGACTGTGCCTTTTTGTGGAGCATGTATTGATTACTTACCTCCCTGCCCTTCCTCCTCATGCTTTCTCTTTCTCTCTCTGTCTATCTGTTCTTTTCTTTCTTTCTTTCTTTCTTTCTTTCTTTCTTTCTTTCTTTCTCTCCCTCTCTGCAGGCCTCCAGTTCATCATTGCTTATCTTTTGATGCGATAGCCTGATTCAAATCAAGATATTGTGAAATCATGTTGGCATTTTCCAGCTGAAATTGGGTTTGCTCAATTTCCTGCCCACAGCGCTCCTGAAAGGGAGCAACGGCGGGTGGGGGGGGGGGCTGGGAGTCGAACACCACTGGGTGGGAACCGGGAGGGGGCTGGGCCTGAACCATGGGCTTGGAAGCCAGAAGGATGTGATTACTCACCTGAGTGGGGGTGGGATTCTCCAGCAGCTGCTCCCACACCGTGTCCTGGAGACAGAGGGGGGAGAAGGGGACTGGGACAGACCCAAAGCACACAAGAGCAGAACGGGGGAGGGAGTCGAGAGTGTTAGAAAGGGCGGAGAGAAAACGAGCAAGTCCGTTCCAGGCTGCTTAAAAATTTTGTGTGACCTCATATAATGACTCAGGAAACCCAGTTTTTTGATCTGTTAAAATGTTTGACTAGAATGCAAATCCTTTTCATCAGAATGTGAAGATGTAGACTGCAATAAAATGGAAATTTAAAGGTGTGGCTGGTCGATTGCAGCTGATTGTAGTGCTGTTTAATATGAGCCCTAATTCACATTTAATGATATGGGGTTAGGTTCTAGGTTCAGGATCAGTCACGTGCTTTGACCAGCATCCATGAATCAGCATTCAGACTTTGGTCATTGAATTAAAAAATACCACATGCCCATGTTTGATGCTCTCCAGCCAATGAAGCTACTGGAAATATGTGGTGAAATTGTTTAAAGCTAAGGCTGAAATTTCATACCCTTGAAATTTGCTGATGATGGTCTTTCCCTCCACATCGCCATAGCTCTATCTGGATAAAGCTGAGAGTGGTTTCGGAGTCTTTCTGTGTGTTATGACTGACTTGAGCTCAGCGCACACTGAGTAAAAGCAGAGATGGCATGCTTGCTCTGTGTGTGGTGTGTGTGTGTGTGTGTGTGTGTGTGTGTGTGGTAGAGTGAGGAAATGAGGGAGGGACAGAGACAAGCAGCAAGAGACACACTGAAAGAGACAGACACACACAAAGAGTGTGAGAGAGAATTGTAATGCCTCTTAATAATGTTAAAGAAAGAACAGTGGTAAAATAAAGAATTTTGACCGCTGTCTCAATCATACGGAAGGCATTTCTATAGGAAATGCTATGGCCACTGCTAAGGTGTTTGCCATGCCTAAAACACACACGCCCTCCCCAGAACCTCCCATTCTTCTGTATAAATATTGGCCAAGTTCTTTGTACATATCCGACACTGGCACTTAACCGTTAACACCATATATGTGCTGACACGCGTGTCTGCATGTGTTGCCTATACAGCTATACACATCACCACGGGCCTCCAGTAGCACTTAGTAAACACTTTGAGCCATCTCTCAGCCCATGCTGGGCACTGATGTTTATGAAATGTCAGCTAATACAGTGCTCTCTCCTGGCACAAGTGCAAAACCACTTTGTCTTTCTCACCCCAGTTTCTATTCAGCCATTACTCTCACAGTCTCATTTTCTTTCCTTCAGTCTTTCAGACTCTGCTCCACTTGGTGGGTCTTGTGTACCGTTCTGTATTTGTGTTTTATCACTTGTTTGCAACCCGTCCTTTCTTTGCTCGCAGTCGAACACTTTCTAAACCAGTTTCTTTCTCACAGGTCCCCAGCTCCCTGGAGCGCTACTCTGCTCTTTTGTCTTGTGCCTGTCTTTTGTCATGTTTATATGCTCTTAGCGCGCGCGCGCACACACACACACACACACACACAGGTTTTGAAACGTGTAAAGTCATTATCCTCAGCTCTGTGGCAGTGTCTGCCTAGCAGGAGGAAGGGGGGGGGGGTGGTTTAAGACGGGGAGCAGACATCGAGCCGCACGGAGTTTGAAGGTGTAGCATTAATGCGCACGCACACGCCTGCCGGTTTGCTGACCCGCCTCCCGCTCCGTCTCCCCCTCGCGCGCTCGAGCATCCGCACGCACACCCGTCATGCTCTCGCTCAGACTCCGTGCCCGCGTCTGCCTTAACTGCTGCTAGCGAGCCTCTCCCTCACAGTTTACCTCCCCGCTGAGCTCAGGAACGAGGCCAGCGCCAGCACTTTAGTCTCCGCGGATTCCAGCAGCCTTAGATACTGATTCCAGACTAGCTACCGACTGCACATGCACGGCAAACGTCCTGCGATCATGTCAGACTGTGTAGATCTTTCTCTTTTTTTCCTCTGTGTGTGTCTCTCTCTCTCTCACACACGCACATACACAGCCATTGACCTGCACAAAGAAAGCATATTTTACTCTCGCTTAAGTGATGCTTAACAATGTTGCCTGTTCAATAGCAGAGACGCGGGTTGATTGATGGTCCAGACTCTCTATTAATCTCTTGAACTGCAGCAGCTCAATGGCTTCATTTGCATAGTGCTGGAGTTGGAGGCTGGTTCTTTGGCCAGGTGTGGGATGTGCGGTAGGCAGGCCTGCAGGTTGGATGGAGGGAGCAGAGGAGAAGCCCTGTCTTGTGTGGCCCTGATCCTCACTCGCTCTCTGAGGTGACTTACGGTGAGGACTCTCTGTCTGCATGGAGCCCTGAGTGTTCACACTGGGCATTTTGCCATCAATCTGCACTGTGGTGCCTCTGCCGGTGCCACTGGGGTGGTGTTAACGGTGCTCTGGTGTATGAGCTGTGCCTCTTGGAAAGCTGAGAGCTGTGTGTGTGTGTGTGTGTGTGTGTGTGTGTGTGTGTGTGTGTGTGTGTGTGTGATATGTACAGCAGGGCTTTGGAGTGGGTGTGTGTGTGTGCGCGCGTGCACATATGGATGTGTATTATTAAATGCCAGAGGAGAAATAAATAATTTATATTGATATTATTGTCCTTATTGTCTCTCTTATTAATCTTATTTATTTTAATGTATTATACAGCTTGGGAGAAGGCAGCTGGGCTAGGGTGAGGATGGCATCTGCAGCAGTGCAGTAGAATAGGGCAGCGAGCTGGCTGCCTTTGAGCCAGCCCCCTCCCCAGCACTGCAGTACACTGGCCAAGGGCTTCAGCCACAGCACCGTCTACTCTCCAACACTGGAGCAGCCAGCCAGGTGACGAGGCCTGCACACACCCACCTAACGTGAGCTGGCTTGTTGCACTACTTATTGCAGCTTTCTCAGCCAGTGGGGCCTCGTGGAGCACAGCGGTTAACACTCGCGTCCAAGCTGTGGGGTCTTGTGACTTGGCGTAGACGGTAGTTTGACAAAGACACGTTTGCCGACTTTATTTTGTTGAGAAGCAAGCGTGCGGTAGATCGTCACGAGACAGGAAACGAGCACGTCTGAGAGAAAATGGCGGGGAGGGGGAGATATGTATGTAAGACAGCATCACACTGGCCTCTGAAATTCAGATTTGGGTCAGTTTCGCCATTACATATTCCGCCACATGTAATGAGAGAGCCCTGCTAATGCCCAGCGGCTCTCCATTATAATTCTGCGCGGCAAATGTATTTCGACACTGAGGTGCACAGCATACCTTTTATGCATGTATTCTTCAAAGTGTATAGAAATAAGGGGGGGAATAAGGAAATAACAACAACAGCGAATGGCTGCAGTGGCTCCGTGTCTCCTCATCTGGCATGCTGGTCCATGACGTCCCTCCTGCATCAGTGAGCCAGACGCCTCCAGCCGGAGCAGCGCGCGGCACGACGTGTTTTGGCTGTTCAAGCGCTCCGAGAACAGACGTTTTGAGCAGGGCAACATCTTGTTCTGAGTGAATCATCGCAAACGACTTGTGATTCGCAGTATGTTCGTGTTTCAAGGGATACTGCGCGTTTTGTGTTCTCACCATGGTCTCTCTGAAGCATCCGTAATGAAGTGTTTTTCTCGCGTGTTTGTATTATGTAATCCCTCTGATTTAATTTTCCCCTCTAAAACCATTAGTTCTGAGTTCATCTGTTCTGGGAGGAGGGGGGTGCGCACATTGCGAGCACTGTAATAGCTCATTAAGCGTAGAACATGGTTTTGATCGTCACTTTTAAGCACGTTCGTGATCGATTCTAATTCCGCAAATACGGCTGCGTGGGTTTGTGCTAGCAGCTGTTCGGGATCTTCTGTGTAACATTACTTGTTCTGAAATGTGGCCGGCCCATATGTTTTCTTTACTGTTCTGCGTTTCTGTCAGGACTCGGCTGGACGGGAAGATTCCCCTTCAGTTACCTCTGGGGCCGCCTGTCGTGTATGGGCTAGCGGAAAGAAGGGGGACTTCTCCCATGCACGTGCGTTTAGTCACTGGCCTTGCCCCTCCAAATATATCCTTGTTCATGACTGGGGGGGCGCACACCTTCTCCACGTTCTATTCTTAGCTGTTTTGGGCTCTGTGGAGAGTTCGTTCCACTGTGGAAACGTAAGAACCCCCCCCCCAAGAACTTGACTGCATTTGGTTCCTCCCACAATAACCCTCTGTCGATACCTTCAAGCTGCCCATGATCTCATCCCCATAATGCTTCCCGCTTACACTTAACACTGTCCCCAACAGCTTACCACTGCTACCCCCCCCCCCCCCCCCCCCCAAAGCCGCAATGCTGCCCTCCGCTCGGCACCCCGACGCCAGCTCGTTAGCACCTTAACCTCGTCCCTGTGCCCAGCTCCGCCTCCAGCAGCTTCTGTATGGTCTGCTGTGGCGGAGGCTTCTCCTGTGCGAGCGCCTTCCTCTCACACGCTCCTGTTTCTGCAGGGATACACAAACCCCTCTTAAGAGGCTTAGCGCAGAATGACTCAGCACTCCTCCCATCAGACCAGTTGGTGTGAGCTGAGCAGCACGTGCCACATAAAGTTGGGTGTGTAATCACTTTTTCTGAAGCCCCCCCCCCCCCCCCCCCCCCCCTCTTTGCAACAAGTGTTAGCTTGACGCTAATAAGGAGTCACATGGATTGCCCCATTGTGTCGGAAGCTCGGACTGACGTATATCTACTACGTAACCCTATAACCCAGATTTATTGCACACGTCAGTGCAAGGGTAACTGTAACTGTACACTAGCTCCCGAGTTCCTCTCGGTAACCATGGAAAGCTTTATTTCTGTCAGAAATATCATCTTGCATTCTGAGTTTTCTCAGGTGTAACGCTTGCATTAAAATAGACCCAGCATCCCTGAGGTAGAATTTCTTCTATTGTTTCCTGCCTGAACCACCATTGGAAGTCCTGTGAATTCAATATTGTGGAATAAGAGGTCCGTCTTTGGAGGAGCTTGTGAACTTTGATGTGAATCCCATGGCCAATGAAGAAAATCTCCTCAGTTTTCTCATATTTTTCATGTTATTCAAAGAATAATCATATTTTCTTGAGATTTGCCAAATATTCAAGACTAATACAAACCTTGAGACCACCGTAAATAGTTATTTCCCTCAAATGTCTCACCTTTTGATGTAAATTTGATGTTCTTGTAAGGTGAGAGGGTTAGGTAACTGGGTCAGAGCGTCTCCAAAATTGCAGGTCTTATGGGGCCTTTCTGATATGCAGTGGTTCATACCTACCATGGAAGATGAACTGGAGACAGGGCTATGGGTGCCCATGGCTCACTGGTGCATGTGGAGAGTGAGAGCTTGCCCATTTGATCCCACAGAAGCACAAATTAGCAAAAAAAAACAAGATGGAAGTGTTAAAACTAGCTGTGATAAAGTTGTCAGAGCACACAGCATCACAAATTTGGACCTTCAGTCTGGTCAGAGTTTCTATGGTGACCCCTGTCTGCACAATGTGCATGTGCACATGAGGACTAGATCGGAGAGTGATGGAAACAGTTGTCCAGGTCTGATGAATCACATTTTCTTTTACATCATATGTACAACTGGGTGGATGCGTGTCGAGTACCTGGGGAAGACACGGCACCTGGATGCACTGTGGGAATTAGACGAAAGCGGTGTGACGCTCTGCGCGTTGTCGTGTTGGGGAAACCTCGGGCCACGGCATTCACGCGCATGTTGATTCCACACGTAGCATCTACCTAAACATTGTTGCAGACCGTGTACTGCCCTCCATGGCAACGGTATTCCCCAAATGCAGTGGCTTCTTTCAGCAGCATAATGCCAAATGGCAAAACTGATTCAGGAACGGTTTGAGGAGCATGATTTGAGTTTGTGGTCCTGATTTGGTCCCCGAATTCGCCAGATTTTATTTATGTGTAGCATGTGTTGGAAAAACAAGTTTGATCTATAGAGGCCCCATCTTGCATCTTCCAGAAGAATCTGCTTCTAACGTCTTGGTGCCAGATACCACAGGACACCTTCAGAGGACTAGTAGAGTCTCTCGGTGGCATAAGACTGTTGCCTGTGTATTCACTGTCGGTGGATAAAACCCCAAACAACACTTAAGCTTTGTATTATATTTGAATTCTCTAAATATTCCTTTATTTTGTAACCAACTGGCCATATATAGGGAACGCTTGTTAAATTCACCTTGGGCTGTGCTGTTCTGACATTTCCTGAACTCTTTTTACCTCAGTTTTGAAACAATAAAACCTGTTAAACGGGGATTCCAGAAAAGCCTCACGTAGCTGCAAGGACCGTGTCACTTGGCATGCCATACTCAACCCGTGACCTGAACACCACCACCATGAGAAGCATGCACATTATGCTTCAAGGAGTTTTGTTCTGCACGCAAAACATGACCAATTTTGTAAAAATGTTATAAAAAAAATACAGATTTTATTCCTAGTAGCAGAACTTAAATAAAGAGCTACGTAAAGAAACAGCATGTTCACATTAGTTATTGTTGGAGGGACAAGATATGTGTTGAATGTTGAATTTGAATTTTTTCACTCATGGTGTTCTTGTAAATATTAGGCCTACTGTTATCTATAGAAACACATTTTTTTTCTTAAGTGAACTCTGCATTACAATACATCTCTGGTTCTGACTGCCATTTTGTCTCTCTGTCCTTCATGCTTTTTCTGTCACACTCGTATGTCTGTCTGTCTGTCTGTCCGTCCATCTCTCCCCCTCTTAACATGTTTCTTTGTGAATCTATTTGTGTGTATAATTTAGCGTAGCTGCATTTTACTGTCTCTACTGGCTTCCTGAAAGCAGCATGTATGACAGAATTACAATTTCTAAATATTTAAACTTGCATCACCGCTTTACTGAAAACACAGACAAAATAAATGTAGTGTCATGCTTTCAGTTAAATTAAGTGAACCATTTAGGCTGCTGTGATGCTACAGTATGTCTCACTGATGTGGTCAAAATATAGTTAAAAATGAAGAGGTTCTGTACTTGTAAGATCACTGCTGTCAGTCTGACTAATGGGTTGTTCAGCAGCACCACTAAAACAGTGTTCTGTGCAAGGAAGAACTTTGTTGAACTTTTGACTGAACTTGCATTGTGTTTTGTTTAGAGAATGGAAACCCATTTACATCGACAACAAAATGTCATTCCACCTGTGCAGCAAGGTGGGAACTTGGTGGTGAGAATATAATGGTTAGATGCCTCTGGAGCAGAGGAATGGTTAATGTAGTAACCATTTAGCAACCATGAAAATTCTTGAGCGACATGTCAAGACGGCTGTTGGCGAAACTCAAAAGGGTTTGGTCCATGCGACGTGTCGGAAATCCAGAGCACACGAGTAGCATCGTAGCAGCAAACCGAATGAATTCCTTATTTCGGAAGGGCAGATTTCTGACCTCAAATCCTCGTCAAATACTGTGGCGTGACTTCAAGTAGGTCATCAAGCAAGACATCCCAAAAATACACGTGAACTAAAACAGTTTAGTTAGAGGAAAGAACCAAAATACCCCTGGCTATGCAGAATTAGCAACAGCAACTGTGGTTGAGGTTGTTGCAAATAAATGAGCTTCTACTAGGTAGCTGCTAAATATAAGGAATATATATATATATATATGTATTCCTTTATAGTTTGAACAATTTGTTCAAAAGGATATTACCAAGATATTGCCATGTAAAGTGGCTTTGTGTGTGTGTGATTGTGTGGATTATAAGCTAATTCATTATTTTGTCTTGGACAAAGAAATCACAGCCCATTTTAGGAGAGTTTTAGAAGAAATCCAGATCATTCCCCATGCTTACGTTCATTTTATCACAGCTGTATGTACACACTGACCATCCATTTTCAGAGATGCCTTTATTTATTGGAAACACCATGAAAGTGTAGTCAGCTCTATTCCACCGTGTTCCTCCATTCACAGAACGTTTCAATGGCCTTCCTGCCTTTCACTCCGTCACTGCATGCTTGTACGTCTCTGACATGGTGGGGGTGGGTTAGGGTGTGTGCCTGTACGTGTGTGTGTGTGTGTGTGTGTGTGTGTGTGTAGCTGGTTTTTTCTGCTCTTGCCTACGAGCGGCTCACTGTCTGGGTGAAGCTCTGTCTGCTCTGCTTAGTGTCACTCTGGTGTGCCGAGGGTCTCGCTGTGTCTGCTGCGTGACCTCGCACAGGTCCTGCACAGAGCAAGGCAGGCAGAACACACGCCACACACACACACACACACACACTGTTGTGAGCCTGTATTTCAGCGTGCTGCTGGCCAGTCCTGTTTTCGAGCAGAGTGTACTAGGGCAGAGGAGTTTGTTACTCCTCCTGCAGATCCACTTGTCTGCAGAATTTTCTCCACCAATCAGAACCTGCGCCCGCTCAACAGGACCTTCCAGAGCGAGGAGCAGGTGTGATGATTAAACCAAACTGCAGGTAGAAGTAGAAGAGTGGGCAGGAACAACCCGTGGTATGAAGGCTCTATTGTTCTGGGATCTTAAATCTGTAAGACAGGCAGGAGAAACTCTTCCAATGAGCTCTTCTCTGAGATGCTCCTTTGAATTTGAAACTCTATCAATATTTTCAGTTCCATTTAGGAATTCAAATTCTGCAATAAAGTTCTTTAAGGACCAGCATTATATTTTCAGGCCTTCTAGATACGTCATTGTCATGCAGTTGTGTACAAATCACATTAGATATACTTAGATTAAACTAATGTCGTGAATATTCTGTGCTATTAAATTACTTGGAAATCCTAACTACATTACAGCCGTTAAATTAGACATAACATGGTGATGAGCTTATAAATTAGCAGTTTGGAATGCTGTGTGGTTCTGGTTTGAGACCGAGGAGAGGGAGGGAGAGAGAGAGAGAGAGAGAGAGAGAGAGAGAGGGAGGGAGGGAGAGAGAGAGAGAGAGAGATGTCTTTACTAGTATATGGTTAGTTGATGCTTCCTGCCCTAGTGAGAGAAACCAAATAATAGCAGTAGCATTAGGGAAAGAGCAGGTTTGTCATTAATGTCAGAGGGAGGCCTAACAGGGTGAGAAAGATGGGGCAGGCCGCAGAACAGGGCTGCAGGGGAGAACGCGCTGGCTGAGAGCTTTTTAATGAAGCGCCCCCCGTCAGCCCACTGCTCTAATATGCTCACTGAGTGGCTCTTTCTGATGAGCCATCGCTTTTGGGCCCTGCCACTCGCTGCCCAGAGACGGATAATCTGTTGTGAATTCTCTCCTCAGGGTGTGTGTGTGTGTGTGTGGGTTTGGGGGGGGTGTGTGCACTGACGGTACTCTTTAGGAGATGTATTGTTTGCACCCATGTCTTTGTTGACTTGGTTAACATTTTTTTTTGTCTTTTTTCCCCCCCTCATCACAGCGGGGACACTTTTTATATTCTGCATTGCATTACCCATAATCCTCTGTATGATCCCCACTGGAGTAGTTTGGATTGGCGCAACAGTTCCCTGCGTATTGGACTTCCTTATGCCGTTGTTGGAGTGCCGAGCTCGGAGAGAAGCTCTGTCTGAATAAGCGCACTCAAGCTGTTTCCTGTTAGCAGCTATTGTGGCTCTTACGGTGGCGTGGTGCTGGGATTGATTGGAGTGGATGTGTGGGGATGGGGGGGAGGAAGAGCCTCAAATCTTCGTCACTGGGAAGACGGCTGCATCGGTTCTTAGCCTGGTAACATCACAAGTGTCGTCTCTCCGTCACGCTGTTACTGCATGAAAACACAGATCCCTCTGTCTCTTCCCACTGCTCTGGCTCTGCGTTTTCTACTTCGATTCCTCTTCTTCTGCGAAGCTGACTGGAACACAGGAGGGAAGCCGCCGTCGCTCTTCCAGCAGGTGGATCTGGAGCGTTCGCCAGCGTGTGTGTATTGGACGCTGCCCCCTCGTTTAGATTTGTCACCAAAGCCCAGCTTCAGCCGAGAGCTTTGGGGAAGCCTGTGTGGCTGTCAGATCCTCCCTGCTCTTCTGCTGCCAGAGCTGGGCTTTGGGAAAGAGCAGTCGAGCCCGGTCCCTCAGCCCCCTGGTCTCCCCAGAGGGGCCCGCAAAGGCCTCTAGCAAAACCTTTTCTTTTCTTTGAGATGTTCTGATAAACCAGCTTAGCTTCTTTTCTCAAAAAGAACAAATATGCACGACAGTTACAGGGAGGCAGCGTTTCTGATGCCAAATGATCTGTTTCTGTTAACAATTTTCATTTAATTTAATTATTGACTTATGCACTCTCTTGCATGCCATGGAATACTAAGAATTGTGCCAGTAAAGTTTCTCAAGCATTCAAACGAACATCTAGTGATTCTTCCCCCTCTCACCTTCTTGTACTTGACTGTCATTTCTTATTGGAACGACGGTGGTTTGGAAATGTTTTGTGAATTCGGTAATTTCCCCTTTGTAAAGTGGGGCACAGGAGGACGGACGTGCGGAGAGAGACAGAGGAGGGTGAGGGGGTGTGGCTCGGGGGGTAGAGAAATAGACGGAGGCGGATGTTTGAAAGTCAGACAGGGTGGCCTTGCAGAGTTGAGCTCAGGGACAGCTCTGACTGCAGGCTACCGACCGATGGCTGATTACAGGCGCCTGTATCTGTCTGCGTCTGTGTGCGCGCACGTTCGAGTGGACGCACTGACATTTACTAGGACTCTGTCTAGACAGTTTTGTTGAAGTCCTGGTCTCTCTTCTCAGTTTATCACAATGCAAGGTTCTTCATAGCCTTCAGTGATTCCATATTCTTTACTCCTGAGCTGTAATTGCGCACGCATGCATACTTATGCACACGCCGTCAGCACGTAGTGTGCTGTGTGGTGTGAGAGTTGGCAGCGTGCCCAGTAGGGATTTTGTTTTTAAATAGCACAGGCCCTATCTGACCTCACCCTTGGCCTCTGAGGTAAATCTCTGAGAAAGAGAGAGATAGAGAGGGAGAGAGGGAGAGAGGGAGAGAGAGAGAGACGAAGTTTAGCAGAGCTTTAGCAGACAATGGTTAATTAATACCTCCCTGTTTGTTCTGATGTGTCAAATTGGTGGCCCCACCTTTTTAAGTGGCCTTGTTGTGTTTGGGGAAAAGGTTGCGTAGAATGATGTTGGAAACGGACCTGCAAATGAAAATATGAAGTAAAACACGTCAACCACATGAACAATGTGTTTGTTTTTAGAGTTTAACCACAGAATTTAGTGTTTTGTTTAGAATAGGGTTGAAGATGGTGAAAACGAACTGTGGCAATTTGTCTAAGCCTTTCAACAAATACCTATAGGATTCCATGACACGTGTGCTTTTAGTTAACAAGTATGTCCTTTCATTTGTTTTATATTTTATTCTCTCACACACAACAATGCAAAAAGTTATGGTTTATGGGTTTCCAAAAGTAAGAGTAAGCAATATGTAAATACAGTGGTGATCAGTTGAGATATAGTCTCTTTTAAATGTGTTTAATAAATGGTCCCAGACTTTGTGAAACTGTTTCAGGTTTAAGCTCTAACACAAAACTGTTGTATTTGTATAATGAAAAGCAGATAATTTATGCATGTCTTGAAACAAGACGGGGTCTTATAGTTTAAGACTATTCTCTTTTTGCCTGCAGTTGCACTAACCCTTAGGGCCTGTCTACGAGTGCGAAAGTTAGTACCAATTTTATAGACTTTTAAAAGCTATTAAAAAAATGTTTGGTCAAAAAACATACATGACTGAACAGAATGAGAAGAGAATGTGATGGATATCCCTCTGCAGTGTGGCACCTGTCAATCAGTGGGAACCGGGTCTAGCATTTTACGTTACCTGTACCAGTAGATCATGCGTATGGCTAAAGTAAGGTCAATAGATACAGCATTAACAACTCTGGATTTTAGACAGGCTCTCTTGCCATGTTTTCAGTCAGCATATCATTAAGCTCACTTATTCAGGGTTCTGAAAAGCAGAATCAAAGTGACAACCCTATTGTCCATAAACAGAATTTGAACGAAAGAGATCACTGAATGTGTTCATGTAGAGTTTAAAGGGTAAAATATCTTCATGGACATAAATGTCTGACTTGCAAATAACCCTTTCTTCTTCTGCTGTTCTGGGGTGTATGTAGTGGTGTTCTGCTCCTGTTGGGGGGGGGGGGGGGGTGTTACGTATTTCAGGTATAGGTATCAGGTATTCCATCAGGTATTACTTTACTCTTACTTGCCAGGGTGCTCTGAACTCCTTTTACGTACACTGCGTGTTTATTGTATTATGGTCTTGTACCATGGATCAGAAGAAACACCATCTCAGTGGGCACTGGAATAAGTATTTGGAGAAATGACTGCAGTGATGGCTGAGGGCAGCGGGCTGTGTGCTCTGACCAGTGACCCTCTGACCAGTGACCCTCTGACAGAGTAGTCAAAGCATTCACACTTCACACTCCTTCATGCTCCACGGTCATACCACGCCCCACACCAGGGGTTCAAACTGGACCCTGTACTACCTCCTAAAGGGGGTCCATTTAGTTGGGGGCAGTTAGGGGCAGATGGGCCTCACAGTCCCATCCTACATCTGGCACCATTTGTAGCAAATGGTGAGAGTGGCAGCCACACCCGGTCTTGAACCCGGGACCTCCAACATGTGCTCTGACCACCAGACCAAAGAGCCATGAGGGATGGCCTTTGTCACGCACAGTAAAATCTAAACTTGAAACATGGAATTTGAACATGTAATTCAAACCGGAAAAGTGTAACCGAGAGGCAGAATTTATTTGTAAGTTGGGTCAAAGTGTATTTAAAAAATCACCAGTGTAACTTAACCTTTTTTTTGGAGAGAGAAAAACAGTTCATTGATCTGTAATGGTGTAAATCAGTGGTATTCAAATCTGGACCTCAAATCTAGTTCTGGATTTTGTAATCCCTTGTAGTTGATAAAATGACTAATATAACTGGTTGGGCACTTTGTCATCACACATGACTCCTAGAAACAGGGAACTTTTGAAAGTGTGTAGGAACTGGAGCTTAAGGGCTAAATTAAAAGAAAATTGTTACCCAGCAACTTTGTATGTGATTTTTCTCTTGTAAGAGTGGGAGGGGATGTGTAGTGAAGTTTCCATTCTTGACATTAATGTCATCTCTGTGGTCCTCAGCCAGGTCTTAATCGTATTGATGCGACTGATATTTGACAAGGAAGCAGCCTCAAAATCTTCCCTTACATTTAGCACTTGTGTAAATGAAGTATATTCAAACCCATGCCAATGTTGGGGATTTCTGATATTTTGTGGCTCAAGGTTCAAGTTTGTATTTTTATTTTTCTGTCTGTGGTAATCTTTCTTTACTCTTCATTATAATTGACCTTGCACTATAGTAGCAATAGAGGCAGGCTGAGTTGTAAAACTAAGGAGTACTCCTCAACAATAGCGCAGTCGGTGATTTAGAGGGAAGGATGACGTGATGTTAATCCTTAAATGATAATGCTGCACCTACATATCAAGTAGTATGAAACTCTAACAATGCTCTAATGTGTGTAGTACTGTACACCAGTGACTGCACCCGTGTTGCATGCAGACCCTGCTCAAATTCGTTGATGTATTTAAAGCCAGTTTTTTAAACTGTGGTAATCAATCAGGGTTTTAATGATAATGGCTTGGGATTTTAATGATTTTATTGTGGGTTACCTTGAACCGGCTAACCATTTCATACCTAGTTTTGCCCATGCGAACCAGAGGAATCCACTATTGGGAGGGAGACGTCAGATTGAGGAACAATTTAGAATGCCTTCTACTAGTTCTATAGAGCTCCTCTTCAAGATGTATGGTATTTTGTCCGGTCCACAACCAGTCAGGCGGGACTGCACCAAGACGTGCCTCAGGTTTGCGTGCCTATCCCTCCTCGGCTCTCTGCCACTGACTGCAGCAGGTTTGTTGATTGCAACAAAAACGTGAGTGCCTCTCGTTTGTGGCCTAGTAATTGAGCCAGAAATCCCCAGGCCTCAGCACAATAAAGCAAAGCACTGGCTCTAAATGCACATACGCACACATGAACACACACCCACACTCCTGTCCCTCTGGGTGGGTCGGTGGCTGGGTAGGTGCGCGAATAGAGGGCTGGATGAATGAGTATTTAGTGTGTTAAATAAGTGAGCTCTGTTGTTTCTGGGAATTGAAGCGCTTCTTTGATGGATCTCTGTTTCTCTGTCTTTGTCTCTCCTCTTATGCCCCATACCGTGTGTGTGTGTGTGTGTGTGTGTGTGTGTGTGTGTGTGTGTGTGTGTGTGTGTGTGCCGTGTTCTCCCTCCACTTAGCTGTCTTCTTTCCTCTCCCTCAGGCATCCTAATGAAAGCATTATCTCAACACGTCACGGAACATGAAGCGGCTGTAATTTGGGCTTTATCACTGTGTTTGTGGATGGGAGAATGTCCAGACCAGTCCAATGAGAGCTGAACGCTTTGCCAAGCTTTATTTATTTATTATTCCTCAGGGAACGAGCAAGGGGAGACGGTTATGGCAGTAGAGTCTTCAGCCACTGAGTCTTGTCCCTTTATATAGGAGAAAAGCTGGAGGTTCCTCCCAGAAGATTCGCGAGCCTTTCCTTATTTCAGTCAGAGAGTGACCGTTCTAATTATCTGCATGTATCGTTCACATCAAGTCGTTTAATTTTTTTGGTTTGTAGAAAGCCTCTGCAACTGAATCTCTTCTAACAAGTGGGCCCATAGTATCACTGAGAAACAAAGTGCGTAGAGAATGGTATGAACCATTGGGAGCCCACAGATGACAACAAAAATCAAATGTATTTTGAATTATTCTAGTAAAATGCAGCCAATGTATATTACACCCTTATTGGCTCTGGGGTATGTGGCAAGGTGATGAAACGAAGATGTTTATCTGCCACAGTTGGTGATTAGCATTTTCGTCCTGTGTTTGACAGAAGGCCTTAATGCCTAGTAGCGTGTGTGTACATGTGTGTGCGTGTGTCTGCGTGCTTGTGCACGTGTGCCAGGAGTGTCACAACTATCCGCCCCATCTGATTCACCCTCAGACCAAATCTCCAGGATATGCAGCTAATCTGAGCAAGCCTGCATATTTATATACACTGCCATGATATTAATGTGTTGAACTCAAGGAGATGTGTGAACACAGGGCATTAATTGCTTGTTTGAATACTCAGAATTGTTAAAACAGTTGCGTGTAAATTAAGAGAAGGAAATAAAGTGAAACAACGTCTCTCTGTTGGCTTGTAGGTCATGGGTAAGCTTTAAACTGACAACAGAAATTACAGTACTCTAACTTGAAAAATTTTATATTGATGCTCTCAAAGCTACCAAGCAAACAAAATTCTGTAATGATGGCAGATACACTAACTTCAGCCTATAAACCAGGTGTTGAATGAAAATTGAACTCGACTGAAATTTGATATTTATTTAGAAACATTATTTCAAATGTAATTTCAAATGTTTATTCCTATGTATATTTTCACATTCATTTAATGTTTTATATGAAATGAACGAGGCTACTTTTTTTTTACTGATGGATAGGAATTTGATTCATTATAGCGGGAGAAGTTTCATAATTAATCATCTTTCATACAGCACTCTAACTCATGTTAGACTAGCTTTCATTAGAAAGTTTTTGCATGCACTGCTGACTTAATTTTCTCCTTTATCTAAATTCTCCCCTAGAGAGGTATTTCTGCACAGCATGATCCAAATCAATGGTTTTCATTTTCCACTAACAGAATTACTATAACAAATATGACCGACTTTATGAGAAACACAAATCCAGGTCTTTCAGTGCTGTGATGTGGACCGTAGCGTCTACTGTACGCATGCGTGGCGTTCTGCTCTTCGTAAGCTCACTTCCCTGTAAGTTCAGCAGGAACTGAAATGTTGTAGGATCCTTCTACACCTCAGCTCCGACCTCTGCTTGTCTTTTAGGGTTTGACGTGTGTCAGGGCACGGGCCGCTCTTCCGCTTGCTGTGTCGCTCTCTCATTGGTCAGGATTGAGGCTTAGGAAATGGCGCGTGAGTGAGGAATGGTGGCACAGATGTCCAATTGAACCAACAGGAAGTCGTTTAGAGAGGCTGGGGGCCTTAACGAGGAGAGGCTTATGGCCTGACTGCCGTTATTCATAAAGTAGGAATGAACTTCAGCGGGTGAATAAAAGAACAGCAAGATGAGGGTGCGCACACAGACGTTCACGCTTCCTACTTGGCTAGGCATCTGAACGACACGGGCACTCTTTTTAAACTTCACAGCGATCTTCATTACAGCGAGTTTAGGGCGTGGTACTGTTCAGAAACGTTATCAGTAAGGACCACAGTGATAAGTTCTGTTTCTAATACTTCCTAAGAGGCTGTTTCTGGTGTTCTTGCTCACAGGTGATTTGGAACCCCAGTCAAGGCAGTGACACCTGGGTGGTTATAATGGTCATAATTCCGTAGTATAAAATACACTGCGGTAATTTTGGCTTCTGTTTGGAGTTGCAGTTTTTAGTATTTTGGTTGCACGTCTCTTTGTTCTCATGCAGGCATTAATGAGGCTTTTGAGAACTGAATCGACATGCAGTGGAGAGGTGATTCATCAGACAGATGCTCCATGTGCTCCTCTCTCTCCACCTCTACCACTCAGACACCGTCTCTCTCTCTCTCTCTCTCTCTCTCTCTCTCTCTCTCTCACTCTCTCTCTCTCTCTCTCTCTCTTACTTTCTCTCTCACACCCTTCCAACATTCTCACTAGTCTTTATACTCCGTCTGCTACTTCTGTCTCACTGTTCTATCTAGACTCCTCATTCACAGCATCCTTTACGCTTTCACACGCCGGTTTGCCTCTCCTTCTGTTTCTCCTCTGCCCGTTCTTTCAATCTCTCTTTATACAGAATCAATGGCAGGACTTGGAACCTATCCTACCCCCCCCCCCCCCCCCCCCCCCCCATTTAATAATGTATTAGTATGTGGCTCTGAGTGTGTATGTATATAAGTTACTACAGGTGTGTGTGTGTGTGTGTGTGTGTGTGTGTGTGTGTGTGTGTGTGTGTGCGTGTGTGTGTGTGTGTGTGTGTGATCTTCAATAGTGAAATTGGAGTGGCGCTAATAGCACTGTAATGACGTGTCTTGCTGGCGTCTCCGGTGTAACATAGTAAAGGATCTTCTTCTCCGATTTCGAGTGTGTGTGTTTGAGAGAGAGCACACATGTGAGCCATGCTGCTTAGGGCCGGAGTGTGTGGTCTGACTGCTATAACCACATCAAGCAGAGAATTGCACACTGATGTAACATGGTTAATCCCAAATATTGAGTAAGTAGCTGTTGTAATAATGTCTTCATCCCTATAGATTTGCCAGTGATTAATTCCAATAACAAGCACACTAATGCCTGGAGGAATGTTTGCAGTACAATGGTAACCCACATCCTTCACAGCTTCCATTGATTATCACTAGGAACTTCTATAAAGCTATAAAGAAGTGCTTTTTGCCATCATGTCTCCGGGGGAATATTGAATTATAATTGGTTTACTTTGAGGTAAATAAATTGATATCTTGACAGGGTTCTATTTTTATTGATGGTAAATGGATGTAAATGACAGACAGGGGCTGGATGAATGATGGGTTGGATAGCTGAGTATTTACTGTGGCGTATAAGCTAGTTCTCTTGTTACTGGTAGTTGAAGTGCTTCCTCTACATGTCTCCAGATGCCATATCAGCCTCTTTCTTCCAGTGTCTGTCTTCCTTCCTGTCTGTCTCTCTCATTTCTTTCGTCACTGTCCTCCCTGTCTTACTGCCTTCACCTCAGCCGTTCTTTTATCAGTTCATACCTGCGCCTCCTCCTCCGTCTTTCTCCTCTCTTTCTCCTGCTCATCCTCGTCAGGCGTGCGGTATGGCCTGGAGCGTAGCCCTGTAGGCTCGTCTGTGATCTTCTAGCATGTCTGAGTGTCCATGCTGGCTCTGGGCTCCTGCAGTTGCAGAATGTTGTCACTGCGACCGAGTTAGCAGGCAGCGAAACTCCAGGGGGAGGAGGAGGGGCTGCGTTCACGCTCATCACATGCTAAGGGTTAAGGGTCAAGGCACAGGCCAAGCTGGGGAATGATAGATTTTCTGTTAGTTTGGAGCATGGTATGTGTGCGTATGTGTGTGTGTTGTGGTTGCATGTATGCGTGTTGCTTGCGTGTGCCTGTGTTTGTACATGTGATTGTGGGCATGTGTGTTTTGAGAGCGGGAGGGAGGGAGGGAGAAGCTCAGCGAATCAGAATGAAGTAAAGCGATAAGCAGAAACAAGGAAGTAGAGGAAGAGTGAGACGAGAGACCAGATGTAGATCAGCCCCCCCAACACACACACACACACACACACACACACACACACACACACACACACACACACACACACACACACACACACTTTCACAAATGTAGACAATTAAGTGTTGTGGTTACATTCTCTAAATAAAGTAAAGCTCCACTTCATCTTGACTTGAGTCGTGTGGTAAAGGCCATCACATGCTGATGCATATAACCTTACCAAAGTAACCCCTCAAAGTGTCGTATAGAATGAGAAGTACACGCATGGACGCATGGCTGCATGTGTGTATGCTAATTGTGCAGCAGTTTTTAAAAAGTACAATCATTAACAGATAGTTCGGCATTTAGTATAAACCACAGTCATGACGCTTGTTTTTGAGGGTTATTTATTTGTTTGTGTGTGGTCCTTCTTTCTTGTTTACTCTATAATATGCAGTTTCTCTGTTTGATTGAGCAGTAAATGCTTTCCTAACCGCCCTTGGGATAGCCTTCGCCTCCCTGGCTGTTGCATTTACAGAGCACTTCTGTTCTTTAATGCACATACATACCCACGCAGGGACCCACACAGTCTTCTGCCCAAAGGGTCTACCTGCACGATATTCTAAAACAGTGGAGAATTGCAGTAATAACAAAATAGATCTGCAATTTGTATTATGCTAATCACGGACATGAGTCACTGCTTGTTAGAGGTATTGCTCTTACAGCACCGGTGGCATAGCTAAGACTAAAGCATGAATATCTTGCCATACCACGAAGCGACGGGCCATTCCTGAGGTGAACAGGAAATCATGAAGACACAGCTTTGGTTTGATCCAGCCACTCCGGGTTCGGACCAGTAAACGTTACCTTGGACATATTCTGCTTGTTTGTGTTCTAGTGTGCGGTTGTCTGTGTGCGTTTGTGTGTTCTATCGGGCGTATAGGTGTGGCTGTGTGTGTACGACTGTGTTTATTAGACGGCGTAAGAGCGTAGAGGGCCGTCCATATGTTCAGCCCAGGCAGGCAGGAGTGCTAACGCAGCAGTGTTCCCTAATGACACCCTCGGCAGCTCGGAGAACAAGCCTCTGCCTGCCTAACCAACACCACCACCCTAACCTCCACTCCCTACGTTCTCTCTCTCTCCCTCCGTCCCTTTCTATCCGTCCCTCTCCCCCTTCTCTTTCTTTCTGTTCTTTCGTTACTTTTTCAGTTGCACTTGCTTGGTGACACAGTCTCGTTCATGCATACGTGCACACACACACACGCACATATGTGCAAGTACACACACAGGCACAAGTACACACACAGGCACAAGTACACACACAGGCACGTCTGACATTGCCTCGCCACTGTTGTCTACAGGACTGTTGTTGCGTTCAGCAGGGTGTGCTGTGCCGGTAGTGAGCTAGACTCCTACTCCTGCTGTCTGGAGTGAATCTTCCTACTGCTCTGGGCTAGGCAAAGTTTTACCTGTGCAGTATACTGGGTCACTCATTGTTCTGTTTGGAGCCGGGAAGTAACTGAATTGGACGTGTGTTTTTGTAACTGTTCTTTCTTTGCTCTTTATTGTAGATCATCAGAAACTGGAACGAGAGGCCCGAATCTGTCGTCTTCTCAAGCACCCCAACATTGGTGAGTGTGCTACTTGGAAACTGCTTTCTTATGCTCTATGTATGTATGTATTTAAACACATGTGTGTCTATTGGGGTGTGTGTGTGTGTGTGAGAGAGAGAGAAAGAGTGATGGAGTGAGAGGGGTGTGTGTGTGTGTGCTCGTGCGTAGGTTCTTGCCATGAGTGAATTGGGCCAGAATCTTTTCCTGGACCAAAAGCCAGACACACACACACTTTTTTTTTCAGTGAGGAGAGAAATGAAGGACGATTATTGGAGAGAAGCATAGAGACAGAGAGAGAAAAGTTTGCACAGGGGACTATTAATAGCGGGTGGAGGTGGGTATCTGGTAGGAGCTCGAGGGGGCGCTCTGTGTGGGAGGCTTCCGCACTCCAACACAGTAATTATCACCAGCAAGGCCTGGAAGACAGGAGTGCTGAAAGGAGGAGAGCCCATGAGAAAATGGCTGGGAGAAGATAACGAAGACAGAAGAATGGAGGTACAAAAGAAGTGGCACCTGGTCTAACCACCTGCTTATGGATTATGTCTCCGCTTAACATTCGGAGGGATAAAAGGGACCGTTCAGCGTTTTGGCGGTGAACCCCTCTGGCCCCGGACCTGTTTCGTGTGGCGTCGGGTCGTTAGGGTCCAGTGCTGCAACTGGTTCTTGGTGTGTTTGGTTTAAAGCTTGTGTCACAGTCTCTTAGCCTAATATAATGTTCAGAGCAGCTGTCCAGCTCTCTTCCCATGCAGAGGAGAGATGCCTCCAACAGCTGCATGGAGGGTAGCTCGCATCAACTCTATTTACTGAACGCATGCTATGAATGAATTAAGCTTTTGTTTTAGAAGCATTTGCAGATGAGACAAACTTGTTCTGTCTGTGAAACGTATTCAGAATTCAAATGGCGCAGAAGTCAATGGGCTGCTATGCAGCACAGCCTGCGTATGGTTGTCCCATCATCTGCAGGTGCTGGGATGTGGTCCACGCCCCCCTGCTCCACCCCCCTGGTTAATTTGGTTGCCTTATTTTTACGTTTGGCTGAGCTCTCTTTCAGAGGGACAGCTTGACATGTTTTCTGCTTGGACTGCACATTAAAGCTGAACAAAGGGAGCAGTGGAGGAGAATAGAGTGGGTGATGTGTGGAGTGACGGGGGGAGTAACGTGCACTAGAAGCTCTTTGGCCTCTCTCCTGCCGTCACTGTAGGCCTGCGAATATACACATGCACAAACATGGTCCACACACCCACTCCCCTCCCGTTTGGCATAACTGTGCAATTTTAACAAAGAAATACAGAATACAATTAACCTTGAATCCAGGATAATTGAGTCAGACTATATATACACAAATGAAAATGGAAGGTGAAACAAAAAATATGTGAAGGTATAAGAAAAATAAATTAGTGCTGTGGCACAGAAGATAAAGGTGAGTCAAAACAACTAAAGAATCCAAAATGTGACTAAAGTGCAAATCTGTTGAATTCTAAAATGATTGTGACAACAGTTAGCTGTGTGTGTGTGTGTGTGTGTATACACAGTTATGTGATTAACAAAGTCCACCCTCTTTAAATTTTGTGGTTATAAAGGGAATAATTAAAAATCATCTGCTGCTTACTAGGTCTTAAAATTTGGATAAATACAACCTCAAATGAGCAATAAAACATGACAAATTACACAATTTCATTATTTATTTCACAAAGATTAGGCCAAAATGCAGAAACCGTGTGTAAAACATTAGGTCCGCCCTTACTGCATCCGCAGGGATTAAGAGGGTTAATCTCCATGCAAATCAGATGCCCTTGATGAACTGATCGTGAACAAGGGTGAGAACCTCCAGTAAAGCAGAGGTCAAAGCACATCTGGAACTTTCCGGTGTGTTGACACTTAGCATGCCAAGGAGGAAAGACGTGCAATGATCTTAGCTAAGCAATTATTGCTGCCCATCAATCAGAGAAGGGTTATACGGCCATTTAAAAACAATCTGAATTAGGAAAATACTTAATGTATGGTTTGGTTGGAAGGGATGCCAGGAGAAAGCCTCTTCTTTCCAAAATGAGCATGGCAACATGGCAACAAACTTTCATCTGGAACAGTGTCCTTTGGACATGGGCCATCAGGGTCTGCAAGGCCTTCTCTACTCACCTAAAATATCAGAATCACAAACTGATTACAGTATATTTAGTCCAAGAATAATTATTAAATAATTCCAAATGGTCTGTCCGCTTCCTTTTAGAGGTTTTCTGTTGATTGTGCTGTTTCCAGACATGTATTTTCATATTAAAGCATTTAACCAATCACATTTGAGCCATCATTTGTTGCAAGGCAGGGTCAAAGTGAAAGAATTTTTCCCGGAGGCCTTAACCTGCAGGCCCTCTAACACAAAATAAATAAATAATACATTTTATTTGTAACACACTTTGTTTGAACAAACTTCAAAGTGCTACAGAGTAAAATCACTGATATAGAAACACATAAAACCAACAATTTCTTTAAGTGGTAAAATCTGCTAAGTCCTTTTTTTAAAAAAACTTTCAACAGTCTGTGGTGCCCGCATATGATCAAGGAGGGTATTTCATAAGCGAGGGGCGGCAGAAGAAAAACCTCATCACCCATTGTGCTGAGCTTAGTTCTTGGCGGAAGGAGGTGGTTCGAATTTTTAGAACGGAGAGATTGTGAGGAGGTTTGAGGTGTGAGAAGATCTTTCAGCCATTTCCGTAGATGCACTGGTAGGTGAGGAGTGAGACCTTGTATTCGATTCTGACTGAGACCGGGTGCCATTTCACACCCAGACCTTCCGTAATGCTCTGTCTGAACCAATATGGCAACATCACCGTGTTCAGACCCATTGGTTGGATAGTCTAGATCGGTCCAATCTAGCTGTTTTGTCACCCCACGATAGCAGAAGAAGAAATAGATTTGGTGGCAGATTTTCTTCCAATGCCATTTTCGAGACGTACTAGACAAAAGGTCGAACAACACCGAAGCTAGCTAGCCTGTCTCAACCAGGAAGCAGATTTGTCCACCACGTCGTAGTTGATGGTAGTAGTTTCCTATCATCATTTGCTTTGATGGCGATAGAAGGACTTCTTGATGGAACTGAAGCGCACGGATAATCGGTATGACAGAGTAATTGAACTGTTTTGAGGAAAGAGATGAGGATGGATTTTGCTTACGGATAATCTGAAATGTTGCTATTTCCCTAAATAATAATGCAAGTTTATGAGGTTATTATTGGTGTTTTCTTGTGTGTCACAGCTATAGCTGCAGTAGAAGGAGACCTGTTCACCCCTGGTTTGTTCATTCAATAAAGGAATTTATTAAGGCTACAGGAGTTATCTATCTGTGATGCAATGACTCTTTATACTATATTTCTGCATATTAGTTTCTGAGGGGTAGATTGGTTCAGAGGCCTGGGTGTGAAATGCACGGTTACAAAGTGGAGCTGTATGGCGCCACGCTTGGCAAAAAGCAAACATGGCATATCGGCAGAAACACCTGATTACCAATTATCAAGCATGGTGGTGGAAAGGTTATTAGGGCTGTTTTTGTAGCCACAGGTCCGAGTTGAACATGAACAACGCTGTATACCTGAGTATTTTAGAGTCAAACATGAGCCTGAAATAGGGTCATGCAACAGGATAATGATTCAAAGCACACCAGCAAAGGTTCAATAGAATGGCTGAACAAGAAAAAGATATGGCCCAACCAAAGGCCAGACCTCAATACTCTGGCAGGACTTTGCGAGCTGTACTAATGCTTTAAACCCCCCATACTCAAATAGCGGCCCGCGGGCCACATGCAGCCCGTGGGCTATCTATTTCTGGCCCGCGAGCTGTTTTGAAAAGTGTATTTTTTTTAGGAATCTTTTTTTTCAATAACGCTATCCGCTCTTATTTTGAAATCGCGCACCGCGATCTCAAGACGATGCTGGGGATTGCCTTTATGGCAACAACAAACAGGTAGCAGACGCCCAAATGCGTTCGCCAACCCCCCCACCCTGTAACCGGCCCCTTCAGTGATTGAAAAAATAAAATGTGGCCCGTCATCCTTTCTATTTGAGTACCCCTGCTCTAAACTAATGCTCACAAAACTCAATGATCTGAAACGAAAAGAAAATATTGAAAAGAAAATTTTATATATATACGAAATGTATAAAAATACACATTGACAAGTTTGTGAACTCATTGAGTAGTTTAGATTTTTCTGTTTCGCCATGATTATTTTATTATTATTTTTTGTATATGAAATGTCAAGTTTATCTTCATTAATTCCATGTGAGTTGCTAGCAGACCACATGAAACATGGAATCAGATCATGTACAAAAGTAAATGAACCACAGCTGCATTGATAACGTCAATTAGGTAAAAGATTTAAGTGGAACACATGCGAGCACTCAAGTATCCATTAAGCAGTCCAATCAAAGGAGACATCCTTGGGAAAAGATTTGAGCCACATTGATTAAAAGGGAGAGGAAAACGACCAAACCACTGTCGTGCCAAGGTGTAAAGCACACACACCAACAATGCGTAGAGGAAAGGAGATATCCATGGATGGTGGTAATGGCCCATCAGTCTGGGCAAATCTACAAGACCATTTCCAAAAGATTCCAGCGCCGTCCACCCACTGTAGAACAAATAATTTACAAATGGAGGCACTCAGCATCACCGTAACTCTGCCCGAAACTAAGAAGCGGACGGCCATGAACACTTACACCAAGAAGCACCAGAAAAATGATAAATCAGGAAAAATGCCAAGTCACACCTCACCACCTCTGTGGCAGCATCTGGGACAAAATGTACATGTGTCTACAATCAGGTGTAAAATCAGAAGACATGGGAGAGTTGCTAGAAAGAAGCATCTGCTCTCAAGAAAGAACAAAGCTGCCCGTTTAAACTTTGCCAGAGTGCACTTGGACAAACCAGAGACTTTCTGGAAGTCCATTCACTGGACACGGGCCAAAATTGAATTACTTTGTCACAATCACAGACACCATATTTGGACAAAAGTCAACACTGAAGAGAAAAACGTCCTCCCAACAGTCAAGCATGGTGGTGGAAATGTGAAGGTCTGGGCCAGATCCAGACCTGGATGACACCATATTATCCAGGGAGCCATCAATTCCCAGGCCCATCAACACATTCTTGACCAGAATCTCCTGCCATCAGTCAAGGAGTTGAAGCTGTGACAGAAATGGATTATGCGGCAGGACCACAATCCAAATAATTCCAGCAAAACTAGGGAATGGCTTAAGAGAAAGAAGACTTGCCCCTTGGACTGACCCAGTCAATGTCTGGACCGCAATCCCATAGTAATGCTGTGGTAAGATCTGAAGTGCGCAGTACATACCAAATGTCCCTCCAACCTTAGTCAACTGGTGGAGTTCTGTAAGGAGGAGTGGGCAAAAAGCAGATGTGAGACACTCGTTTGTGGATACTGAAGATGTTTGGTTGGAATAATGGCTGTAAAAAGAGGTGCTACTAACAAAGAGTTCACATACTTTTGCACTTTTGCGGGTTTGTTGAGACAGAAATTACTGTTGTTGAATAAATAATGAAAGTGTCTTTCTTGGAAGGTCTGCTTTACATATTCAGATTTGGATGTTCATTTCGTAAGATTATTAAAAACATTTTTTTTAGAAAACAATGTCCATGTTTACCTTTCAAACACAAAGTAGTATATGTATGCAAGTAGTTGTGATGGACCTGCTCCATCAGCCCTGATCTGTCTTCCTGTCCTTCTGTCCTCCTGACCTCCTGTCCTTTTGTCCTTCTGTCCTTGGTGAGTTTCTCCGCTTGTTCCTTCCTTCCTCCTTATGTTCTTTTGCATAGTTGCTAAGTTGGTCTTCCTCTCAGGGCTCTCTGAAATCTCCTGCTATTCTGGGCAGGGTTTGCTCAAAAGACACACACACGCACACACGCACTTCTCATGTCTTCTGTTTCACCTTTTTGTTTCTCTCTGCCTCTTTCCAGACCTTTTCTTCTGTCTTTATTCTTGTCTTTCTCGAAGACGCTCTCTCTGTCTCTACCACTCTGTCCTACCCTCTCTTGCACTCTGGGTATGGCACTGTATGTGAAACACCGCTTACAAATACGACACAGAAATGCACACGCACATACATTCACGCTCAAATCTCCAGTCCATGGTTGTGTGCACAGTGATGTGTTGATTCATTGAGATTCTTATGGAAGATGGTAGCTATCTATTACTGTGATGTTATGATGTTTGATTCTGTACACTTCTTAATATTCAATATACCTCCTCTGTTTTTCTCTGTAGTCCGACTCCATGACAGTATTGCAGAAGAAGGTTTTCATTACCTGGTGTTTGACCTGTGAGTATGACTGAATTTGCTCACACATACAAGTGTACTGCAGAATCATAAAATAATGTACAACGTTAGCACAAAGATCTGATCACCCAGCTGAGCTCATATGCTGTTGTCAATATGATGCACATGGATCTTACACCATTTATATGTTTTATAAAAGGCCAACATTGGTATATTTTCACCCTCCCCACTCCCCCCACTAAAAGACCTACAAACTCTATAGCCTAATACCATGCTAGTACAAACCAGAAGTGACTGCTGCGTCATGGTGTGTGTGTGTGTGGGTGTGGGTGTGGGTGTGGGTGAGCGCGCGTGCATGCCTGCGGTGGTGTGTGTGCCTGTGTGTTCATGCGTGCGTGTGTGTGTGTGTGTGTGTGAGAGAGAGTACTTAGGACTCCCTGGTTTCCAAATCACACCATCTTCTACCCTACCACATTCTGTTCACCCATCTCACTCCCTCACTCTTCCTACCCCTCTCTCTGCAGTGTGACCGGGGGCGAGCTGTTTGAAGACATCGTTGCCAGAGAGTATTACAGTGAGGCTGATGCGAGGTGGGCGCTCCAATTTACTGTTGCCTTGGTTACTGCTCTGCAGCCTGCAGCACGCGGGTCACTTGCACACGCACGCACACACGTGCACACGCGCCGACGATCACGTGCGTGTTTAAAAGCACAGAACGAGTGAGGAGAGGAGGCTCTTTTAATGGTATTATTTGGTCAGTTATCAGCAGAGGGGGCGTTGGGAGATGGACCCCCCGTGCCCCTGTACACGGCCAGGCGTGCGCTCGCCCGCACACACGCACACCTCTTGATTTTGCGTCCTTATTTTTTGTTGTCTGTTCTCCTCCCTCATGCCGTTCTTCATCTAGTTGCTCCTCTTCATCATTCACTTTGCTCCCGCTGTGCTGCTGGGTCCGCAGAGCCCGGTAGTCTTCCAAAAGCAGTGAAAGCCCTGAGATCACAAGGGGTGTTTGTGGACGCGGCCGTGTTGCGTGAACAGTGCGGAGCCTTTCCTGGGTCTGCAGTAGTGAGTTAGTTGGGTATCTTTTAAAACGGTGATTGTGCGTAAATCTAAAGCTAGATTATATTTTAGGAATGTCTTTACTATTTTTTTCTTTCTTTTTTTTTCTTCTTCCTTTTAATAGCGTTTAAGGTACTGGCTAACGGCAGGCGTCTGCTACCATCAACGTGTTAACTAGCCATGGTAACGTGGCATGCGCTAGTTGCTTTTGTTGCCTGTACCATCCATTTCAGAGCGCTAGCTTGGTAAGCTTTCAGTCCACAGTGTGTTGTTTAAAAAAAAAAATTATAAAATTACTATTTTATCATTCAAGACATGTTGGAGTCCAGTTTTTTGTTCTTCAGTTTATTAAAAAAGCTGCAAACTGCTAACATTGCTAGGATAACTGGAAGTCAACAGCAAAGCAAACCTTCATAAAATACATGCCCACATATTTCTCTCAGCTCCAACGTTATCCAACCAACTCCTTAACTCAACCCTTTTCCAAGTCTTAAGGTTTGATGGGTTTTAGGATGCATAA
Source organism: Brachyhypopomus gauderio (assembly GCF_052324685.1). Lineage (NCBI taxonomy): Eukaryota > Metazoa > Chordata > Actinopteri > Gymnotiformes > Hypopomidae > Brachyhypopomus > Brachyhypopomus gauderio. The sequence continues at coordinate 11,490,649 of NC_135213.1, read as the reverse complement.
TAACTCAATGACTCAAACATCACGTCATCAATGTGACTGGATGCGGTTGAGAAGTTTGTGGGCATGCAACTTATTTTCAGAGGTTGCTGTTGCTGTTGACTTCAGGGTCAGTGTAAATATTATTTTTCACCGACCTGTCTCTTAAGTGGCACCAGAATCTGCGCTGTGATTCGGTCCGGCAGACACCAATCATATAGGAGCCGGTGCTATATTCGTTCGTGATTTCATGCATGTGAGGGTGTGTGTGTGTGTGTGTGTGTATGTGAAACAAAGAGATCTTTGCAAAGCACTGGATGCTTGCTGGCCTGGGAGTGGAATGCTGGTATTTCAAATTCAACCAAATTTGGGCAAAGAGAATTGCTACCCTGGTCTGTCAAAAATAGCGTTCATGTTCTGTTTCTGCGCTTTCATGTGTGCGTCCACATTGCTCGCCACTGCCTTTCTTTCTCTTCCTTATTTATCCTGCCTTCTATTTATTTTCTGCCGGTCTCATCCTCCCCTTCTCTATCCATTCGGTCTTCTTAAATGTCACTTCAATTCAATTTGCTTTATTGCTGTAACAAAGTTACCCATCTGGGTGGCTGAAGTGTGGTCAGCTGTAGACTGATAAACAGCTGCGCTATGATCATACTCCTCCATCAATTCTGCAGTTAGCATCATTTGGTGGTAATCAGATAGAGCTTCATCAGTGGGTAAATAACACCGTAATAAAGAATAGACGTTTTGGATCTTGTGTTGCCCTTTATTTGTGACACCGTGGCTCACACACTCTTTAAGCATTTTGAGGTTTTTTTTGCGTGAATTCTCTTCTCTCGTGATTTTGGTTCTGCTTAATTAGTGGTTTCCTCTTTCTCTGTGTTCTAGCCAGTGCATCTGTCAGATCCTGGAGAGTGTCAATCATATTCACCAGCACGACATCGTGCACAGAGACCTCAAGGTGAGCGGGTGTCGGTCGCCACGACAACCACACTCTACCACACGCTACCACAATTGGGCTGCCTCGGAGTGCATCTATGGGGATGCCCTGCGTCTCTCACACACACACACACACACACACACACACACACACACACACACACACACACAGTATGCTGCATGTCTTACTAGTGCACTTTGAGTTAAATTACCGGAATACTTGCATATTGTAGATTTTGACAAAAAATCTTGTCTTTTAAGAGCTCAGTCTGTGTTCAGGATTTTTTAAAATCACTTAACCCATGAACCCAGGGCTGCATACCTGCTGAAGGGATCAGGGCGGTGTATGGACTGTTTTCATTAGTGAAAATGCTCTCGTTCACCCCCAGCATTGAAACTACCCTAAACCCTGCTGTCTTTGGAAGGCCCATGTTACGTGTGCAGGGGATGAATATGTCAACGGGAATGGAGAATGTCACGTAGGTTGGTAGAGCCCTGGGGGCTATCAGCAGTGTCGCCCCGAGTTCCACCAGGGCTCGGCAGGGTGGGGGGTGGGGGGGGGGGGGGGGGGGGGTGATTGTGCTGTCACATTTATCTGTGGAGCTGACATGCCTCCCTGCTAGAAGTGTGTGAGCTCATCGCCAGCTCTGCGTCGTGGTGAGGAACTAGAAAAGATGTGATCTTACTCACAGCACGCATAGCATGGCTGTGTTATTGCAGTGCCTGCGTCAGATGTGAGCACGCACCGCCTGTGTGTGTGTGTGTGTGTGTGTGTGTGTGTGTGTGGACGTGAGGCGGAGAGAACCCAATGCAGCAGAGCAGAGATGTGCCCTTTGAGTTGCCATGGTGACGGACGTGATATGACAACTGTTGCGGCTGCTTCTCCTCCAGGCTGAAGGGACAGGAGGACGAGCTACATGTCCAGGTCTCACCCATCTGTTGGTCAGAGTGGACCTGGACTTCGCTCTGAGACACATCCCTCAGCTGTCTCGTGAGCCGTGAATTTACGTGCAACTTATTAAGCTTGATTTGTCTATTTTTAGCAAATAAAAAGGTAAAAGCTAGATTTTCTTGCTAAAAAATATTCATGTTAACAGGTACTGAAAAAAAAAGAATATCCAGCTTGATTTATGTGCAGAGAAATCCATATGTTTAACTGGCCCGGGTATCTTAAGGAAGGAAGCTTTTATTTAGCCTTAGATAGGAATGTGAAGGATTGCCTCCAACACACTGACACAGTCTCTAATGAGCACCACACATGTGTGCACATGCAGCAGTCAGTACTCAAAGCAATGGTGGAATACCTCCGTGTATATTTGTGTAGAAGAGATTCTCGCTGCGTTACTGCGTGTTGGGGGGTGCATACTTGCAGGCAAGGAGTTCCTAACAAGGAATGTCAGACTTCTGGACTCTGGAATGTTCCAGACAGTCCCTCACCTAGTGCCGCCTGGGCCCCAGGCATTAATACCCCCACCCCCTGCATTAATACCCCCCACCCCCTGCATTAATACCCCCCACCCCCTGCGTCACAACAGGTATGGTCTCTCGGCAGCCCTGCTTCCGCACAGGGGTTCTGGCCTCCTCATATTGCTGCTTAGGGTGTTTATTTCAAATACAGCCTTTTAATCCGAGCGTGCACGTCTTCACTACAAACACTAACAAACCGTCTCTTCCCCCCCTCGAGTTTTGTACACAAGTGCGCACTGTTGATTCAAGGTCTTCTTTTAAGGGACGATCGCATCTTGTGTGTGTGTGTGTGTGTGTGTGCGCGCGCAGCCCGAGAACCTGCTGTTGGCCAGTAAGATGAAGGGAGCTGCAGTGAAGCTGGCTGATTTTGGACTTGCCATCGAGGTGCAGGGAGACCAGCAGGCGTGGTTCGGTAAGACACCGAGTGGCTGATGTTGGTCAACATAGCCGTCTTCACTCCCTGCCCGCTCAACCTACACGTTCTGCATCCTTTCAAAGATGAATCGACCTCTGCACTACTGATTTTAGAGGAACTGGGGAAGAGCCTGCTTTCTTCAAGTTGCCAGCGCGTCCTAAATTGATCTCGCCCCCCCCCCCCCGACAGAGAAGCTTGCCTCAAGCTAGCTATCACTATTTCGCATCGACTCTTTTGTGGTGTGAAAAGGGTACTGAAGGCAGAAAGTCTTAACTCATCTCTATTGCGTTAAGATGCAGGCTTCTCAAATCCTTTTCAGTTATTACAAGTGGAAATTCAATTTGGATCATGGATCATGATGATAAATGAAGTGAACTTCAACACAGAGGCCCATTTTGAACAGTCTCCTGAGCACCAGCAGTTCCTCCGAGCCTGCGCGGTGGCCAGCCATAACTCCCCAGGAGCCCAGCCAGCACAGTAGCACACGGCAGCGGCCATGTTGGCTCAGCGGCCATGTTGGCTCACCGCCGCTGTAGCTCTCTGACCTGCTGTGGGCTGCCGAGTTTCATGGAGTAAGTGGGTGTGTAAAACACTGCTATGCTCAGGCCATTAAAAAGGAGTACTGCCTCACTTCCCTTCACAACACACACATATATACACACTTCCAGATTTACAGTGTAATACAATGCTGTCATATATGACATGATTTACTACAAGACTATTACTCTATTGGTTATATTTTTCAGCAGGGATGGGGGCTTTCTAGGGTTAATGTAGCAATGCACTAGATATTAAAGAAACCAAAGAACGAAACAAGATAAACTATAATGAATTTTTATAGACCGTATAGACCTCAATGATATAAAAGTAAATAATGATACAAATTATATTAGAACTATGCTGGCTTATGATTAAAAGGTCAGGGAAGCTGGCTTTCAACTGAGTGCCCTATAACAGCTTAGTAAGAAAACTACTGTTAACCCTCAGATTAGCTGTGAATCACTTGGCCAGATCATGGAATTTGGGCAAATTACCGCAAATATTAAATTACCCAAAACATTATATGGCCAACCAACTGCAAGAGACCCAAAGTAGTTGCTATTCCACAGAATATACCAAATATCCTTTAATGTTAGCCATTACCTTGGCTCTGCCATTTTACTTCATAACCAGCAGATATATGCTGAACCACAGGAATCCATTGATCCAAGCCGTGTCATGGTTGTTATGTTTGGGACAGGTTTTGCAGGCACCCCTGGCTACCTGTCTCCAGAGGTCCTACGGAAAGACCCCTATGGTAAACCTGTGGACATCTGGGCATGTGGTGAGTTCTTTGCTCTTTCTTTCACCTGTCCAGGGGTCGCATACATACCAAAAATCTGCCATCGTTTTAGTTTCTGTTGGACTATGAACTATGACGAGAGCTTTCATTCTGTTTTTGTTATCCTTGTTCAACCAGTACAACATACAGCTCAACTAAAACACCCTGTTTTCTCTCTCTCTCTCTCTCTCTCTCTCTCTCTCGCTCTCATTCTCTCTTGCTTGCTCCCCTTCTGTCTCTCTCGCTCTCAGGAGTGATCCTTTATATTCTGCTAGTGGGTTATCCCCCATTCTGGGATGAAGATCAGCACAAGCTGTACCAGCAGATCAAGGCTGGAGCTTATGATGTGAGTACAGGCTGTTCGTAGTGAGGTGCTCGTGGAACCCAGGTCACCAGTCTGTAAACCCTCTTACCCCTGGAGTTCAGTGACGCCTGCCTCGTCTGCTTACCTTATTGGCATTGCGTAGTCTTATAGTGCGGCGTGCCGGCTCCTTCCATGTGAAATGTGTTGTGCCTGGTTGGGCCGTCTGACAGGCTGGCTGTTTTGACTGGGTGCAATTGAGAGCTACGCTGGTGCTATTGATCCTGTCATACGTTCTCTGACGCATTGCAGAGAGATGATTTACTGCACAGAGGTGGAACAGGCCCCTTCCTATTGCTTGCAGTGTACGTTTTTATAAAGCACAAAAAAAGAAGAAAAATATCACCCCAAAGTATAATGTATATTCGTACGCTTTGCACCTTACTTCATAGCTTGAAGCACGACTGAAAATTACTTCCTGGCACGAGTATCTGCCCAACGGGAGCTTTCTGGAGGTTCTCGGTGGTTGATTGGTGCCCCTGTCCTGTCCAGCTAATAACTTGGGTTTCAGTGAGGCGCTGAGACGCTAATATGTGGAAGTAATGTGATTAGGAACCCTGCCGTTGTTGTAGCACGGCCCGTGACTGGAGTGGATATGGGGCGCGTCGGTGCAAGGCGTCCGCCTTTCCTTGCTGCCCTACCCCTGATTTGATTCCCCTCCAGCTGGGGCAATGCAGTATGTGTGTCTGTGCCTGCATCCTGCTGTGTGGGAAAAGAACTTGAAGCATTTGCTCGTGTGCATATAGGTTACATATCAAATACACCATTTTCCGACTCCCTGTAGTTTCCCTCGCCCGAGTGGGACACCGTCACCCCTGAGGCCAAGAACCTCATCAACCAGATGCTAACCATCAACCCAGCCAAGAGGATCACTGCCGAACAGGCCCTCAAGCACCCATGGGTCTGCGTAAGTAATTGCTGCCTAGAACTACATTTCCAACAAGCCCTGGGATGCAGGAATCCATTAAAAAACTCAGCAGCGGCTCGCAGTCAAACCACCCAAGCTCACTGAATCCAGTAACCCTTTATAACCTTTAGTTAAGAAGGAAATGATTGGAAATATGTGTCTATGCTTTACTTGTTAAGATTGTCTTGTTGGTGAGTGTTCTGTATATTGGTCCAAGAGCTTTTAGGTGTTATCCAGTAGCTGGTCTTCATTGTTTGTCCATTTTCTCTGTTCAGCAACGGTCAACAGTGGCATCCATGATGCATCGCCAGGAGACTGTGGAGTGTCTGCGCAAGTTCAATGCTCGGAGAAAACTGAAGGTACAGATCTATTAAAACATCCTGTCCATTAGCTGCTGGGGCTCAACCTTGTCATATTGTGTCCTGCAGGTGATGGGTGTAATCTAACACAGGCCATCTCTTTCGTCTTCTCTCCATTCAGGGAGCCATCCTTACCACTATGCTTGTTTCCAGAAACTTTTCAGGTTGGTCCTTGTCTCTTGCTTGCTCACGATCAGGTAGGGATTCAAGTCCAAATCTCCTATATCCTCTTCATCGTGCTGCAAGTCAGAAGTTAAGATGGCGTTTCTACTACACAATGGGGAAGTATTAGGTCTGAAAAATCTTAAACAAAGGCCTGGTTTGCTAATGTGTTAAGTTATGGACTTGTGTGGTTAACTTGGGGATACAGATAAAACTTTTTGTTGTGCTAGTTTTATAAAGTTGTGTAGCTAAAACAGTGTCATTACATTCCTTCTCCACCAACACTTACTCTTTACAGCAGTGTATATATTGAGAAATGCTCTGTCCTTGATTCTCCACTCTTTGATTCGTTTGCTCCAATATTTGGATGATACGCTAGGTGAACACTATTACTTTCTGGACATTTTTTTGAAACTTTTTCTCTTGCTGTTTTTGTGTTGGTAATGCAGGTTAACAGGTTGGACTTTCTGACTGGGAAAAAAAAAAATCAGATTTTGTTAACAGTTACGAAATAAAGTGTTACGTGAGCTTGAATTTATTTTTGAATCGTACAGAGAAAGTCCTAGTCCACTTTCTCTCAGGGGGATATAATTTTTTTATAGCTCCATCCAACTGAACGCCTCTCTGTCCAATAGTGGGCCGGCAGCATACCAGCCCTGCTGCTCCCACCACCAGCACTGCCGCCCTCGCACAGGAAGGTATGTGAGCGTGCATCTCCTCGCCTCGCCACCGGGGAGGGGGGAGGGCCTTGAGCCCCGTCCTCCATGTCCTTATAGCCCCAACCCTCCCATTGCTCCGCCCACAGTCAGCATGCCACCAATGGAAGCCCGCTGTGCCGTGTCATCGCACAAACGAGCACACGAGTCTTTCATGAGTCTTCAGGTTCATACATGAGAATGTGGTCTGCTGAATTTTTTTTTTTTTATCATACGTACGTATGCCATGCAAATCTCACCGAGATATCCGCGGAGGTGAACGTGCATCACGATCACAGTAGAGTCCAGTGCTGTCTGCATGTGCCATACGCTTCCCTAGACTTTTAATTCACACAAGCTTTCGTTTGGTTTATCCAGAGACAAAGAGCAGACCCATGCCCCTTTTATAAACTCTTCAGTGTTAATAGCTTTTAGTAAACGTTACGTTTAGTAAACGTTAAGTAAACGTTTAGTTTACTATGTTGATCCCTGCATTTGCTTGGCTCTCCTCAGGTTACAATAAGCGTCATTGTGCTTTTTATAAGTAACTAGATTGCACCACATCGCTGCTTTCAGTGGCCCCTCTTTCTAGCTGAGTCAAATTTTTAACGCCGAGGCTCCAGGCGAAATAGTCTGATCAATATCGCCTCACTGCAATCATTTGAACACCCGCCGCAGTGAGACAGCTCACCGCCAGCCAGCATGTATTATCTTGCATGGCAGCAAGAGTCTCGTAGGTCTCTGCTTCGGTTGGAGTCACCGCTCTCCTCTTTTTTTTGCTTGGTTTTTTTTTCTTTTTTCTTCTTCACATTATAGAGCCATTTTAGCTCCTCTTCCTCCCTGCAGTTTATGGCAGAAAAGTGCTTTCAGGCTGCCTCTGCTTTAGCTGGAGATGTGGAACCCTGCTCCACTCTTTCTCTTCGCCCAGGCTTGGGGCAGTGCAGCCTGGGCTAGGGGAAGGAGGTCTGGAGGCAAGGTTTTTTTAAGACTGTGGTCTCTCATCTGTTGCCAAAGCAGACCTGGCCTAGCTGTCATTGCCCCCCCTACCAATCCCTGCAATGCCCACCTCCACCTCCCCCTTGCTGAGAGTGCGGGTGTGCGCCACATGGACGGGCAGGAGCGGGGTTGGCTTGCTGCCAACCGTCAGACCCGGTGTACGGTGGCCGCTGGCTTCCAGCACGCGCCAGGTGGTCGACGTTTCAGAAGGCCCACTGGAGGTCAGACAGACGATGCTGCTCATGCTTCTGAAGAGACGGGAGGAACACACAGGTGTTAGGTGCACGAAAACACGGAGCGTTCGATCGCAGTGTCCGAGGACCTCGTAGCAGACGTGGAGTTCACTTTATGCGTTTATGTATTTTAAACACGGTGCTTTATGTATTTTTGTCATGTTGATGCAAAACATTGATCACAAAGTTGACTTTTGTGATTTTCTTTTTGAGTTTAGAAGCTTTACTTCTCCCATTGTAATGCCTAGGCTATTGTACGGTTTGTTTGCATGGTGTGGGGTTCGTGTTCATGATTAGTTATACTCTTACTGTAGTGATTACTTGACATTAATTACTTTGGAGCCACCAAGTCAAGGTCTGTCCACCAAGTCTCAACTGTATGTAGTATGTGTTCAATATACCTTTATATTTTTTATAGAAACTAGGTGCTTGTAAAATTCACAGCATTAAACGTTTTCATCTGTTTCTATCCTTGATAATTTTACTCTGCTAACAATGTTTGACTAATTTCTGAGACTTGCTGCTTAATAGATCTTTTGGCATGTCTCTGGTTTTGCCTGAATCAGGTTATGTGAGGTAAAAGAACTGTTTGCTCTTCGCTGTTGGTTTGCTTGCAAGCGGTCCAACAATCTCATTATATCTCACAGCTTCTGTTTAGGGTTCTTTTAAATGCTTTTAAATGCCCTTCTTGTGTCATTTTTGAGCTCTAAGTTTCATGTATTTCAAAAGCACTATGCAAAACCACACAGAGTGCAGTAAACCCAATTGGGTTAACATAATTTTATACCTCGTTACAGTATGTATCTTGACACAAGAATGGTAATGTTACATACACATCAGGCCTTGTCTGAAGGCAACATTCCTTCCTTATCTTGTTAAGTCTGGATGTGTGAAAGCAACCTAGCTTCTGATTAATCTAGTCATGACGTAACTTCATCGTTCCAGTCTCCACTGTATTGTTTAAATGTGAAAAAGAGGAAGGAATACAGTTTTTTTTCAGGCATGGCTTGCATTCCTTTGAGGTCTTATTATATACAGTAGAAGTTGAAATTTATAATAAATTAGAGGTACCCTTATAATTATGTGGTGATGCATTATGGGACTTGTAGTTGTTACTTCGTTGGCACTGCATGGCTGGCTGAATGGTAAAAAATTGCACCGAACACTAGCACTTTTCACCCCATACTGAGTGCGGCATGATACACTGACAAAGTTGTTAAATGAGTAATGCCTGCCACCATCCTAGTCCCCCAACCCTCCTCTCTCCAACCGCTGATTGTTGTTTCTCTCTTTCAATCTTGCCATCCTCCTCTTCATCCTTCCTTTCCACTTGTTTATGGAAGGTAAGGAACATAATGAGGCTACTGGGAGCGAAGCTTTTGACATTGGTGTTTGTGGATGTGTGTTCTTGAAAGGGTCAGTGCTATATAGATTTGCTAATGCCCCACACAAGCCATACCCATTAGCATGGAATGCAGTTTGCAGTGTATCAAGACTTACTCACATATACTGCCTTGAGACCTCTAAATCAGACCAGGGGGAAATTATGGTTGCATTTAAAGGAAATCGATTGTATACATTAGTCGTGATTTTTCCTTCATTGTGCCTGTAGTCTCAAATAGAGAATGATTTAATTCTCTAACTGCTTTTAAAGCAAAAAAACACATTTTAGCATGAAATAGATGATTCATTATGAAGTTATGAATTAATTAAATAAAAGTGAATCTCAGGGAAGCCTTCTCTTTGAAGCACTTCATGGTAGTTTACAATGTCAGTTCTCAGCTATGATGAGTGTGTATATTTGATGTGTATGGATATGATAAAATTCAAGTTGTGGGGATTTTTTAAATGTTCAACATTTTTCAAGCTAGCCCAGGACAGTAGCAACACTGGTTGCAATAGAAAGGTTTTGTAACATGGTGTATCCATGGCTGATGGCTGATGATCTCTTAGTTTAAAACATTTCGCTTGTTATATATTAATTCCGGCTATCCGCATTTTTTACAGCATGCAAAAGTTTACTCAACAAAAAAGCAGATGGAGTTAAGGTAAGCCTTTTATTGCTGTTTTTTTTTTCGTTCAGTCTATACAAGGGTACTGTTTTTTTTAAGTAATATACTTTTCCTGTTCTGGCATGTGTTACTATCCTTTAACATGTTTGACAATAATTCTTAACATTTGTCTACTTTGAAGAGCATAGAAATGAGCACCTTGGTTTTTGAGGCTCCAAAGTGAATGGAAAGCTTGAATAGTTAGTTAGTATTACTTAGTATTAATAATACTGTTAATAATAGTTAGTATTAATAATACTAAACTGTGATCATATTGGAAATGTGGTCAGCAGGTCAAACGTACAATACGTTGAGCTTATGGTATGAACAACGTTAACAGAGTTTTAGATGTTAAATCTTCTCTGCTTGTATATTTTTTACTGACAAATGGGAGCAGGGGTTGCTGTGATGAATGTGATGCAGACGTGGGCTTGTTGGATTAATCCCACTGAGCAGTGGGGGTGGTGGGGGGGGGTGTCTGTATGTTTGAGTCTGATCACTAGATGCTGAATACAAGGTTTCAGCAAAGGTTAAATAACCCTTTGTGCAGAGAACGTGATTGATAGCTTGGTTATGTTACATTTTTTGTTTACCAGTATACTCTACAGGTTCTACAGATTGTAAGCATTGCATTGTGTGCATTATCAGTAACTAAAAACTAATTTATAAACTTTTTTTAAAATAAATATGCATACACGTGTGCTGTCAATGTAACATGAATGAATTTATTTAGGCCATTTTTCCCCCCTCACAACATGATTGGTACATCTGCATGCCAGTCAAGTGCCCTAGTCATGTGACCTATGTCTCTGAAAAGGAAAATGTGTGTCTCCTCTCTGCTGCAGCCACAGACAAACAACACTAAAAACAGTGTAGTGAGTGCTGTAGTGAGTGCCCTGAAGGAGAGCAACACAGCCTCCTCTACAACAATGGTACCCTTCATCCATACCTAGTGTGCCGTGCTGTAGATGTTACTTCATTCTGTTGTATTCTTGATTTAATTAAGGGGTCTTTGAGGTTTGTGTCGTGTCGGTCATTTGTACTGTGCATTTTTGTTGCTCGCTTGTCTTATGTAGTCATTTAAGTTTTGGTTGATGTTGCTTCATGTCCTGTTTGTTAGCCAGTGTTTTATAAGTTGACATGCGTCCACCTGTTCACTGACGTGTAACACAATAACGTATAACACACACACACACACACACACCCACCCCCACATATAGATAGGGTTCCTGGTGAAGAATAGCATACCTTCATCACCAAACACTCTGACCATGCTCTCTGGACAAAAATCAAGAAAAAGACTAAGATTGATCATCAACAAGCTTACATGGAGGCAGGAATTTGAAGGAAATTTGGTATATAAAACAAATCTTAGGAAAGATGCAGTTTCACTGCATGAGAGTGATAATTTCTTACTCGCAGTGCAAGAAACGATGGCCTTGTACCCAGGGGCTAGGCAGTGGGAAGCGGACTGACACTTGAAATGGACTGGGCTTGTACTCGACGTCCAGACAGCTGTGTAAAGGGCACCCTGGGACCTGGACACGAGCTGTTAAAGCCTACAGTTAACCTCTGACCTCTGTCCCGCTCACCAGTCACGGGACTCGCAGATGAACTACCATCCAACATGCTTGGCTACAACACGTATTGCCAGAGCACGATTTTGGAAAAATGACGCTGACCTTGACAAATTGGAACGGTGTAGGGAAAATGATAGCTCTACAATGACAGTGATCCTTCTCCCTTACTGCTCTTTGCTCATTACTCATAAAGGCTTCATATTTGATCACCTCTGTCACATGGCAAAGTCCATGAGACAGAAGTGAGCAGTACACAGCAGTACTTGAAGCCCTCAAACATGGCTGTGTAGACCTAACCCATTTCTTTGTCTCACCATTTGTTTTTAACTAAACTTGTGTATTGTACAATACACAAGCAGACCGTGTATCTCTCCATTGAGTTTGATTGTAATGCATGTCTTTCATCTGGCTAAAGGACACTGTGGAACCGAATGTAATTATTGTTGGTATTAAATCCTGCAGGAGCCTCAGACTACAGTAGTACACAATCCAGCAGATGGTACCAAGGTGAGCCCTTTCGCTGTGTATAGCAGGGCAAAAGTGAAATAGTCAGAAGATGTAGTACTGTGATATAACACACTTTCTGACCCCCCCCCCCCCCCCCCCCCCCCCCCAACACTCTTTCTGTCATTCTCTTTCCATCTTCCCTTTATGGCTCTGCAGGGCTCCACAGAGAGCTGTAACACCACCACCGAGGAGGAGGACCTGAAAGGGAGCAAAGGTACGCGAGCCTCCCTGGCTCTTCCCAGCATGCCTCTGACACCGTGGAGCCCCGCCACTCTCGGTGCTGCTGTAATAATAGAAATCTCTCCGCTCGTCAAGCCCTGGCCATTATCACCATTTCATCTTGAAACACTTACACCATTAGTCAGGCTTTAGATATGTTGCTTGTTAACCAGAAAAGCCTGTAATTCAGCAGTGTTACAATGTCAGTGGTCAAATATGATAGGGTCACAACGCTATGGAAATTATTAAATGCTATGTTGGGAAACTGCATAGCTCAAATTCCTTTAGTGGGTTAAATAAAGCCGTAGTGCTGGGCACACAGGGGAGAGATTAAAGTAGGGATAAAGGTGATGGATCCATATCTGTGTCACCACATGTTCTGAAATGTGTGACTAGTCCTAGTACTCACTTATGTCTTACATTTGGCAATAATACTGGTATTGTTGATTGTGAGATTGCTCAGATGTGAGATATGCAATTGTGGTGTATCTGTTTACCACACATGATCACTTGAGGTTTCACAGCACAAAACTATTTACAATTAAATAAAATAAAAAAAATTAAATATAAAATATCTGTTTGTATACATCTGCTGTATTTTGAGTGTTCGTCTGCATCTGTCTGGTGTGCCTTTTTGACTAGTGTTAAATATTTGTAGGGGCTCGTGTTTGTTGGTGTGCTGTGAACCATCATGAGCATGATTTGAAGGTTTGCTCTCTTTGAAAGCTTTCTCACGTGAGCAAGACGAGCCATTGCTGTTGCATTCTTCCATTTCCTCTCCTTAGTTAACCTGTATGGCCAACCTGTTGCTCCCCGCAGCGTGTCAGGTGATGAGGACAGGAAATCGGAGAGGTTTAGGCAACGGTTTCCCAGAGTTCTCTCTGATTTCTGGCCCTACTGCATGTCTTTCTACAGCTATCCAGGCACCGCTAATTCAGCAATGTCACTTGGCACCACTAGAGGGGCAGACACAGCAGATACTTGGATGTGTTTTGCTTGGAGCCTCTTAAGCCATTAAGATCGTGATGCGTTTTTATCTGGCCAACGCTGAATTAATAGAGCCGTTCTACCATGAATCATTTGATCCAAACGCACCCTCTTCCAGCTGGCCCCCGTGAACTCGGTCTTGATCTACTATTGACAATATGCCTGCGTTACTGCCAGCAGCAAAGTGCGTGTGGTAGTGCGTTATTGGCCAGAGCGCGAAGGTGAGAGTTGTGTGTGTTTCCCTCTGCCGGTGGTGTGTGCTGCGCTGGTCTTCGGACCAATGCCAGCCGAGAGTTCCCAGGGAACCCGCAGCGGTAGTGCCGGGGATGAGCCGCCCGCTCCCGGGGCCACGCCACTGGGCTCTCCAGCCAGTAAGTCTGCCTCCTCCGCCCACCTGGCTCCCTCCACCCCCTCGGGGGTCTGTCTTCTCCCCTCCTAGGCTGTCATCCTTGGGTTCAGTGTGGGAATATTTTCTAGTCCTTTCTGGGCACACACACATAGCCGCCCTTTCCAGTCAGTTCTGCTCCCAAGACGTGTCTGTGTTGGCTGGCGTCTCGCTCCGCCGCTCTCTCAAACGTACCGGCTCTTCTGCGCCACCTTCTTCCGGACGTCTTCCCTCTTCATCCGCTGCTGCATGGTTTTAAGACGGCCGTGGCTCACGTCAACTTCAGAGTCGTTTTGGGTCCCTTGGGTTTCGGCTCTTGACGTTTCGCGTCTGTGGCCTCTCTTTGGGTGGGCGGGGCTTACGTTTCTTTTGCTAGTCTTCAGAAGTCAGACCTCTGCCTTTGTGTGGTGTTTGTGTTTCAGCCTTCTGTGGATATTTGCCCTGGGCCGGCGCATTAAGTCGCTTGTCTTCATAGTTGATGTGATGTCACTTTTGGCTTTGCTGTGTGCCATTGGTCTTTTGAGAGAATGAGATTGGCCTTCAGAGAACCAGTCTGTATCAATAACGCATTCTAATCTAAAATTATACAATTTTTTTTCTTTGCTGTTCTTAGGGAAAATGTTTATTTAAGAGTGCTTCCTTACATAGTTTTAATTTGACATCACTATATAGATGCCTGGAGGCTTTATTTCATATAGTCATAAGAGTAGTGTTTATATTTTAATTAAACTGACCCTTTGACACTATCTAAACATCTTCACAAACCCTTTATTAGTTCTGTATCTTATCTGTTTTCTTCAACTTTTAGTAAATTTCATAAACATTTAATATTTTCCTTCATTTGCTCCTAACCACATTGTTTTTGATGTGCACTTATGTGTCCGAGAACCTTATATTTTGTCACATCAAAAACAGCTTAGTCATTCCATGTCCTACTGAATGCTTTACCAAGCAGACTGTACCCTCTATATAATGTGAGTTTGGCTCCTTTACGATTGTCCTCACCTCATCTCACGAGAGTAGCATCGTGGTGCACGCTGTTTATTCCAGCTCTGTTGCGTGACCCAAAGCTCTGTTGCGTGACCCAAACCGTGTGGCGTGGATCAGTTTGGGTCACGCCTCTCAAGCTCCGAGCTCATGCATGCTGCAGCCTGTGTCCGTCCCCCCCCCCCCGCCACTGGCTCAGTGGGGCAGCTTTGTGTTGGGAGCAAGTGGGGCCATAGCCCCATGGACGTTCTCTGGGAAGTTCATGGCACACACTTACACACACAAACAAAAACACATCAAGGCTTCAGTGCTGCTGCTCGGGGTTCGGAGGAACTGGATCACCGTTAAAGGGGACAGTGGGCATGTACATTTTGTAGTGAAAAACTTAAATATGTCGTCCATCAGTAGAGCTTCTGAATCCTTGCTTTCGTATGTCTAGTGCTGACAAACTGCTTCTCCCTAATATTTAGTTTTTCAGTAACTAACCTATCCTGTCCTACAACGTCTCGTCTTCCTGTCCTCCTGCCGTCTTTCTAAACCCATCCCTCTCTTTTCTGAGTAGCTCGTAAGCAAGAAATCATCAAGATAACGGAACAGCTGATTGAGGCCGTGAACAACGGGGACTTTGAAGCTTACACGTAAGAATGGCACAAGTACACACGCACCTTGTGGGAAAAACTAAAAACCTGAATGTGAGATGTGTTCAAAAGCGTTAACCAGTACATTTTTCAGAGTTCAGAGTCCATTAATAACTGTTTTAGGAGAATTTGCGATCCTGGTCTGACCTCATTTGAGCCTGAAGCCCTGGGGAACCTGGTGGAAGGGATGGACTTTCACAAGTTTTACTTCGAAAACTGTAAGTCAGCCAGACAAAAAAAACAAAAAACAAAACGGCAACCTAATGAGTACCATAAGGCGTCCTAGGCCACTGTATGCATGACACGCTTGCATCTGTAGGATATTCCACGTTTTTCGAGCGCTACTAATATGCCTAATGTGTGCGGAAAGGTTTTGATGATATGTAAATGCCGTGCTCCGCTTTAGTGTTGAGCAAGAACAACAAGCCCGTGCACACCACCATCCTGAACCCCCACGTGCACCTGATTGGGGAGGATGCCGCCTGCATCGCCTACATCCGCCTGACGCAGTACATCGACACCCAGGGCCGCCCCCGCAGCTGCCAGTCGGAGGAGACCCGCGTGTGGCACCGCCGCGATGCCAAGTGGCTCAACGTGCACTTCCACTGCTCGGGGGCGCCAGCCGCTCCCCTACAGTGAACCTCGCTGGGCAAAGGTGCGCACACCTGCCTGGCGTTTCGCCAAAACTAACTACATCTGATCATGTTCTTACTAACTGTATGTTCTCCCCAGGTTGCCTGGATCCTTGATTGATGGGAGTGTTCTTCTTTGTGGCCGGATGGACACATCGAGGCTGGCTGGACGACGCTGCAGACACACCATTGAAGAAATTCGACAACATCCAGTCCAACTGTCAATACCACCTATCCTGTCCAACCTTTGACCAATAGGAGCCGGCCGTGGCGGTGGCCCCGCCTACAGGACGGTGCATGCATCTGATGCCCACATGGGGGCAGTGTCTAGTCCTTTTCCATGGAACCATCTTTTTTGCCCGTTAAAGATGTTCAGAAGGTGTTGTAAGTACTGATTTATGACTTCTTAAATATACTGTATATTGAAAAGTGGAAAAAACAGATGCTACAATCAAGTTTGAAAACCATTTATGTAAAGTGAAATGGAACGGGGTAGGGGAGGGGAGGGTCATTACAAATGAAATTCACAGAAAACAGACTATTGCCCCAAACTCTTTAGATGGGCATAATCTAAATCCTCCATCTTGTACACTTTGTAGGTTTTGGATACAAATTATTTAGAGAATTAAGAAAACATGTCAACTAATTAGAAAAAGTGTCAAAAAAAATCTGAAGAGTACAGATGTTCTTCATATCAAGAAGCACCAAAGTGTAGTATTTAGGCTTTTCAAGAGTTTTGTTTTTCTTGTGGTCTGTGGGAAGGGTCAAGAGTTTCAGGTTTTTAATATTCTGTTAATGGTGTTTTTTTCATGTTTTTTTTCCTTTTTTTGTCTTTGACTGGGGCTACATCTGAAAGTATTTTGTGTTAAGAAATTTGATTTTTAAAATAATTTTAACACTTTTTTTTAAGTTAAACTTAATATACCTGTAAAGTTAGAGAAATATATATTTAAAAGAGATCAAGTGAAATAAGGTTCACCTCCAGGGTGTGGGATTTTTCATGTAACTCTGTTTAGTGTGTGCGTGCGCGTGTGTGTATGTATGTATGTATGTGTGTGTGTGTGTGTGTGTGTGTGTGTGTGTGTGTGTGTGTGTGTGTGTGTGTGTGTGTGTGTGTGTTTATATGGACTCGTTATTAAACACATCACACTATTATATTAGTCTAGGTAGATGGCTCTGCCCCTAGTTGGCTTCATATCTAAGTGTGGTTGAGAGCCCAAATGAACAGACCAAGTTCTATCAGAATAGCATTAACACTAGTACTAGTCACGGAGAGGCTTTTTAATTTTAGTTCTGACTTTCCAGTCATAGAAACGTCACTCTTACACTCCCATGCACGCATGCATACACCACACACAAGCCTCTCAAAATCCATTCCCAAAACCAGAATTTATAGAGGTTAGTCATCAACTGTCTTTTAGTTTGATGTCGCAAATGCAAAGCAAGACTATGTAGCCTATCTGGCAGTCAATATAAACCAAATGCCCAAAAGGCACCTTAGTAATAGTGTGTTGGGACATTGGTTTACTATAACCAAACCTATGTTAAGTACTGGCCAAGGATCATTCTCCTCAAATCTCACACACACACAGCCTTCTCATATTTAGAACACTTGTGTGGAAGCACACACAACATTTTTGGAACTGTTCGAGTTTGTGGCTGCTTCTGAGGTGGACATGTCTGAATCATCCTGTCCTGAATTTGTTGTATTTGTGGTTCACACTGGTGATGGGTCTGTAAATCTGTACGCTCACACGTCAACTCTGTCATTACTGTGGAGCAATGGAAGAAACCTCCTCATTTTACATGTATGTTTACCTTATACGATCACTCATGATTTACATGCCTTTATAGAAACTTGTCAAAAATAGGTTTCTCAAGATATTATATTACTCAAATACAGGGTTTAAAGCACTGGTTATTATTACGCTTATGGGTACTACAGCAGAAGTAGCCAGTTCTCATTTTGCTTTTAATTTTTATATATATATATAAATACATCTATTCATCACTGTCCACGTCATACACAATATTTGAGTAGGGTATTGTAAAATCGAAATATATTGTGTTCAGATAGTGTTCAGAAAAAAACAACCCCAGAGAAACACAAAATCCAGTCAGACCCTTCTGTTGAAGATGTCCGTCTTACACAGGAAGAGTTCGTTCTGTGTATATACATGTATTGTTCACGCGTCCCTCGTCATGTGTAGGGCTCGGGTACATATCAGCACTATAACTGCACGTGTGTGTGCGGGCGTTAAACACAAAGCCCTGTTACTGATGCCGTCAGACTCTGTGATGCTATTCCAGCTTTCTTTCTTTTGTGCTTTGCAAAACTGCTGCCTTGACTGGCCAGGTCCTATTTACTTTTTAAATGAGCATCATTATGATTTTTAAAGCCATCCCAAAGTTTTTTTTTTTCTCTCTCAGTACAAGATTCACTTCAGCTCTGTAGAAACTGAAGAACAGACTGAATAAAGGAGGGCACACTAACTGATAGGCTAGAGAGAAGTTTAATGAAGCATCCACCCTCTGTCCAAATGCCAAGAATGAAACAGGCCTGCACATTCTGGCCTACCTGTCCAATAAGAGGGGAATCAAATATGCAGCTTAAACAAGGAATATGCATGTTTACTTTCCTGGTAAATCTTTTTCCACTGTCTGTGTTTACTTGATTAGGATTGAAAAATCTGTTATAGTTGCATCTCTGAAGTAAAAAAAAAAAATCAATCCATTGGGGAATATAAATAGGTGATGTTCCACATTTTAAAAAGAAAAAACAACAAAAAAATGTTAAAAATTAAATGAAACAAAAATCTCAGCTTGGTATGCTCCCCTCACTCTTAGTGAATCTATTGCATTGTAATGGTATACTATTGGGCAACGTATATACTTGGAGTCAAAACATGGATGCTGGATTTTGCATGATCATACATTTAATAAAACCATGAATTGACAACTATCAAGTGTTTGTCTGAATGCTAGTAGGCCTTCGTCATCGCTTTGTTATTACTGAAACTTGATCTTGGAAGTATTTAATAAAAAGACCATTTCAGCACAAGCTGCTGCGTGAGTTCCACTGCTTTAATAAACACGTCTATGAAACTCCAAGGACCAAAATATTCACTTCTACAAAACTATCAAGAGTCAGATTTCTCACTCCCTTTTTCTCTTGCTCTATCTATCTCTCACGCGCGTGCACGCACACACTCGCAGTTTTCTTTCCTTCCCCTTGACGGTACATGCAGCTCTGTCTATAGCGTTTCCCAGTGGAGAAGTGGAGTCTTATTTAAGGGCTGTACTTGCTGCTGGTGACCACCTGGGCCCCAGGGCCCTGAAATGGTGGCCGAAGCTCTTCTGTTGGCGTGGTGATTAATCAAACTCTCATGCTTCTCCTCAACTCCCTCTCATCTGATAAACCAGGTTGCGTCAAGGCCGAGAACACGTCCTGCCTCTCCGTGCTCACCTCCCTCCGCACATAACCACAAAGACGTAACGCACACTTCTCACAGCAACGTTGTGCCTTTATTTGCAGATGTGACTTTTACCAAATAAGACAACATATCGTACTACTGTTGATACAGTTTAGCAGCTGGGACTTTTCACATATACACACACTTGTAACCACACACACACACAAGTGCATACAATCTGCCTGCTTGCTTTATGTATTATTTTAGGGCACTTTTTTTTTTTTTTTTGGCAAGTAATTTCTCTTTCACGTACAGTTTGGCACAGCCGTGGTAAGTGCTTCACCATGGAAACATCGCTGACCCAATACCAGCTCTGTAAAGATGGTGTAAGTAGCCAGAAGTAGTGGGCAGCATGGCCTCCACACGCCTCCCTGCATCACGGCTACCGTGGGAGTGGGCGGGGCCACGGCCCGGGACGCACTCGTCTGGCAAACATGCCAGACGTTGACTCGCATACCTAAGTTTCCGGGATCGTTTTTCCTGGAGCCAAAATTAAGTTTTAGAATAAACATTACAGCTTGAATTATATAAAGAAGCAATTCTCTCTGAACAAGCCAAAAAAAAGCAGAAAAGTGCGTTGTCCATGTTACCTCTTACATTTTGTGTGATGGCTGGAAAACAACTGCTTTTACTGTTTAAAGAATCCATTTTAATCGAAGTAGGCAGGTGTTCAAGTTCATCTTTGCTGAATTAAAAACACTAATCAAAAGAGCAGCCAGAGAATTGGCCCCTAGCTAGTGAATTTAAGGCTTTATTCTAGCCTTTCATAGAATTTGTGCGTATGCTTCATTTACCAAAGGCTTCCTCTGTAGTCGGGATGCGGTCAGCCCATTGTCATTCATAACATCGTGAAACACCATTTCCCACAATGCCAATAAGGAGCTCATATGTCTGCTACCCACAGTTCAACTAACAAGCTCCTGCTTGCTTATCTTGGCAGTTAAATAAAAAAGTTGTACCACTCCTCTTAAAAATTCACGATTGAGGACTGCTTGCACCCAGATTGCGTCCTGCCACGTATCTGGGTTTGATCTTCCGCAGACCCCTCGGGCGGCCCCTTCTCTGGGCCGGGCCTCTGCGGTGGGCGGAGGCCGAGGGAGCCGTCTGTGGTCTCTCCTCTGGGAACACGTGGGCCCCGTTTCCTCCGGTCTGGTGCAGGACCCTAGCTTCGGTTGCGTTCTGACGGGGGCTGTTGAGTGTCAGCTCCAGCTGGAGTGGTGCAGGTCATCTCTGAGCCAGCCGGGCAGCGGCTGACCCAGCCTCTTCAGCAGACGCAGGAGCTCCACGTTCTGCTCCCGGTAATGCTCAGACAGGAAGGCCCGCGACTGAACCAGGGGGGGAAAAAACCAGACCCAAACACAATGATGTATTTTCACGTGTTTGAATTGATGCTAAGCTGTGTCCATCAATATGGCTCAAACCCACAAAACTAGAAAAGCTGATTGCGTAATGCCCACCCTGCGGGTCTAAGGTATGTTTTAGGAATGTACCCACAAACATAGCATAATGCAGTACTGGACAATAAATCTTGAAATAAACCCAAGACTAAGTGTCCTTTCACAAGCTCCTGTCCCACTTCCTGAATGTGCATGTAACAACGGTTCTATTTCTGCCTCCACTGTGTTTAAATATGAACCTTCACAATACATCACACTGCTGCATTACAACCTGCAATATTAGTATCATACGCGCTAAGTGTTTTTGCAGTGTCATTAATCCAGTTAAAAACGTAATTGCAGCATTAATATGGGGATGAGGGGTGGTTAACATTCACTCGTGACAGAATCTCACAAAGAGCCAATAAAAGTGATGGATGTCTGTTAATAAAAGAGTCGTATGTCAAGGGAACGTGTGCGTGCAGACGTCACAGTCTTGATTGGCAGAAGCAGGAGAGGATTACCTCACGGCTCATATCTGGGTACTTCCTGCCTTTGCTCTTACCCAGACAGCGTGTGCGGCCAGCATCTAGCCTCTGACACCAGAAGCCTTTAGTCTCCTCAAACCTACACACACGAAAGCCTATTTAGGTTATAACTGCTCCCTAAAGAGAAATATTAACACATGGGACAACCCCGAGTGACGTGCTACAGGACGTTCTTACGTCAGTGCTTGAGTGTAGTTGAAGTAGGGCGTGACTCCCAGGAATTTCTGCACACTGTCCATCACCTGGGCCGGGCTGGACCGCAGCTGAAGGCCGTCCACAATCAGGAGCTGCGCTCGCCCCAGCAAGACGCATAATCAACAGTGACCATCAGTGTTGGTTTCAATGACAGACTTTGAGGAGCATGAATTCAAAGTCGATTTAGACTTTAATGTTGAAATCTGGCCTGGTACAGTTGGCAGAGGTGGGGGAGCATGTTCACACATCCAATTTTTTTTATTTGTGAGTACCTGACTTAAGTACTTAGCAGTGGAATTGGTGTTTGTGTTCATCCATTCCTGGTGGCTGTGGTATTGTAGTGTGTGTGTGTGTGTGTGTGTGTGTGTGTGTGTGTACCTGGCTGGGCTGGTAGTAGTGAAGCCAGCGCTCCAGATGGCTGCTGTAGTAGCCGGGCTGTATGCAGCGGCGGTGCAGGGTGAGCAGCCCGGCGGGTGCAGACGGAGGTGCGGAGATCACCTGCTGGAAGGTGTAGTTCAGCGCTACGGGGTCCTGGTGGGCCCTCTGATGCTGCACACACGGGGGAGAATGAGGAGCCGGTGCACGCACGTGCAGAAACACAGCAATAATTAAAAACTTCTCCACAACTGCTCTAAAAACTCTCTCACGCGCACACCGACCTGGTACCAAGAATAGGCCCGGTCAGCAGGGTTGATGAGGATGGAGAGGATCTTGGCTCTCGGTAGCAGTGCAGCCGCTCGCTTTGGGACGATCTCTGTGTCAAAGTAATTAGCGCTCTTCTCAAACAGGAAGTCTGTGCTCACGTTGGAGGGCACAGGGAAAAAGTCCATGTACCTGATGGTGAAAAGGCCACAGGTTGAATAAACTCCCACAATGGAGGCATCAGGAGCATCTACACAGACTTTATAAAATACACATTTGGGTCATTCCATGCCAACTCCCCTATATTCCCAGTTCATGTCTTAAGATTTTTAATTTTTTTGTGCGTATTAATGTAAGCAATTGATGCTGAATGTTCTGCAATAATCAAATTAATAAAAGAGTGTAATCAATTCGTATTAACACTTTTCCATAATGTTACAAAGAGAAGATTATTCTTTCAGGAAAAATATTAAATATACAGTTAATCTATTGTTAGGCTGTGGGGCTTTCGGCTCTGAAACTATAATGAGATTTGTAGCCATTTTTATCAGAAATAAATAACATTAGATATGATGGAACTATATTAATACTACACAAACTATGCAAGAATGTGAAAACTACAGATCTTAATTTTTACCAATGTACTGTAAAAACGTACTGTACATTTTCCATAGGTTAGAGCAATGTAGAATGGAGCTATAGGACTTTGCAAGGTCTCGAATATTTGAACAGTTTTCACGTATTTTAACGTTTTCACTTTTTTTGTTTATGGTTTTTTATGACAAAAACCAGGACCAGGAGGTCTACGTGACCAGGAGGTCTACGTGACCAGGAGGTCTACGTGAGTTGGCATGAAATGACACATTTGACAAAAAAAAAACCTCACAATTAACAAGGTGGCAGTTCAGCACATCAACATGAGTGTGTGGTCCACCTGCGGTTGGCTCACACCACAGCTCTAGTGAGCGTGGAGAAGGAGGACAGGCACTAAGAAAGCATGTTCATGTATCCATGGTTACCAGTCAATGCCACGCAAGTAGCTTGGTCCGCTGAAGAACTGCACCTCTTCAAAGGTGACGGTGCTGGAGGCGCTGGCTGTGATGGCCGGGTGGAGGGAGAGGAAGGCGTGCAGTGCCGTCGACCCTGCAAGGGGTGGAGGTGACCACAGGGAGGAGTTAGCGGGCCTCCGTCAGCCCACACTTGTACATCACACACAGTTCTCTGCAGCTCTAGGTGTTCAGACCCATGATCTGAGCACTAACAATGTATTTGCACGTAGAGCATTATGTAACACATTAGTAAACGTGAATGAAAAAAATACAACGTAGAATACTATTCTAGAACGTAGAATAATATTCTAGAACAATGTTTTTCAAGGGAAAATACTATACGTGTTCAGTCAAAATCAGCTAAAGTCAAAAGTAGTAAAATACCTAGAATACAGAAATACAACTGTTTGGACACTGGTGTGTGGTTTACCTGTCTTCTGAGGACCAATGACCAGAAACTTGGGCAGCCTATCACAGGTCTTCTCTTTAGACCAGATGTCTTTGTGCCTCTTATCATGACAAGGGTTCTGCTGAGCAGAAAGATCGCATTAGCCTAACCGTCGCTGAAATATGGCCACTACTAAATATGTCACTACTTAAGCAAGTAGGACAGATAAAAATAGGAAGGTTAGGTTTCCAGCCAAGCAGCCTAGTTAATAATAAAACTCTGGGTGTAGTGGCTCAAACCTGCCACAGGGGGTCTCTCTCATCAGGGAAGATGTGGAAGTATTTCTCGGCCAGGCGGACCGGAGGCAGAGTCTGCAGGTGCAGGTGAGTCCAACACTGTACAAACTTCACCAGAGACTCGAACGTGTACAGGCCCAGGCGGTCGTTCCCGTAATTAGACAGATGGGTCATGAAAATGCTGACCTGAGATTGGGAAAGGGAGCAAATTAAGGCACATGAGGGGTGTGTGTGTGTGTGTGTGCGTGTGTGTGCGTGTGTGTTTGACTGACAGGATTGAGCAGCACAGTAAGGAATAGCTCTCCGCCGCGGATGCTTTTGTCCAGCTCTTGAGGGCCTCCTGGGTAATCTTTATAGAAGATGGTGTGTGTGAAGAGTCCACATGTCTGCCGTGGGAGAACCTATTGTAAAATATACAAAAAATGTTTGTTTTAGTCAACAAAAATGGCCATAATGATAATGGTGATGATATTAATGTCAGGTCAGTTCATATATGCAATAAATAAGTACTATGTAGAGAAGGATGTGTGAAATGACAACATAGAGGTGACTCACCTATTAGAGAGATAAAAAAACAGTACCAAAAACATGGTGATTCATTTAGTGTTTGTGTGTGCCCGAGCTCCTACGTGTATCCCGCTGTGGATGAACCCGCGGCGGAAGCGGGCAGGTCTGAGGTGGGGGTACTCCTCCGTGCTGGTCACCGTAATGCCCCACACACTCTTCCAGGCCTGGTACAACTGCCTGTGCACTGGGTAGACCCCCGAGTGATGGGGAGCTACGGCGTAGCCCATGTCTGTGGGGATACCGTGTTCCTACAGGAGAAGACGTACTGAATACAGAATACTGGGGCAGCATGGGATCTGTCAAAGGGTTCGTTTACATACTGCAGCCCAACGCAGGACTAATATAGCAAAGGCCAGTGCTGCAGCGGGCGGGGTACAGACCTGGGCAAACCGCTTGTTGAGTCTCATCTGCTCGGCGAGAACGCTGACGTTGTGGAAGAGGTGGGGCTGCATGTGACTCCACATGTGTGGGAACCACCAGAACTCTCGCCTGTGCGCCAGCAACATGTCGTCACCTTCGTCCTCCTCATCGGTGCCTGCTCAGCGCGGCGACACAAAACACCAATGCGCATCGTAACAGAGGAGAAACATTCCCGTTCCAGATGGAGGTAGCCGCCATTTCCCACAAAATGTACCTGTGTGGAAAAACTTTCCGGAGAAGCCCAGGTTGAAGGTGAAGTTGGGAACCAGAGAGCGAAGCTTGTTCTGAGTGTGAAGCAGAGCCTACAGAGAAGAACCATGTTAACCTGGGTGATCCCACACACACCCTGACAAGCTGACAACTACAGCAAGCGTGACACACAGGGTGTGGGTGGGCTCTGCTGTTAAGTTCCTCCCAGAGAAAACCTCGTATGGGCAGGGCAGACACAACACACAGAGCAAACAACATCAAAACGGAGAAAAGATTTTAAAAATGGTATCAGAACGGAAAAAAAAAACAGATCTGAGGAATGAATGAAAAGAAAAAGAGGAGCAAACACCACCTCTACCCTCAAACTCACTAGCGCCCCCCGGTGTCATAGAGCAGGTTGAGCCACCAGTCACACTCAACATGAGTATATTAAAAATGAAGCCAGACTCATTAGCCTTACACGAGCCTCCGGTGAGAGAGACAGCCATCTCCCCCTGCACCCATAATCATCACCCACTCAAGAACAGCAGAGGGAAACATCTGACCCATATTAACCACGCTCATTCATTAATGCAGGCACGGAGGAGGAGCCACTGAGCTGCTCTTTGAGGCATGTTAAAATATGCATTGTGAGAAAGCCTTCATTATAAATGACCTATTTAGTATACATATTTGCTTGTTTGCTTGCTTCTTTTTTAAATATTTTTTCCATGAGTAATACCATGGGGAATTTCTTAAATAATTACAGAAACTCCAGGTTAGGGTAAAATAATGAGTAATAATAAAACCCCCAGGTAAGGGTTCTGCAGGGTATATATCATGGTCTCACCTCCACGTCGGCCACCTTCATACGAGTCCCTTCCTTTCCGACGAAGATGTCATCCACGTCCACCAGCAGAAATCTGTCCAGTGATAGGCTGAGCCGCCTGCCTGTCAAATACCCTACAGCGTCCACGAACAGTAGCTTGTGCAGCCAGAAGGACAGACTTCCACCGAACAGCACGCGTTGGATCCCGTCGTGAAGCCCGAGGTCCTGCATTACAGTGGCCATCAGCGCCCTCTGCAGGAAGGAGTTAGCTGCCGACTCTGCGGGTCTTGAGCTGGCCAGCAGCACGGGCTCGTAGGTGCTGTGGTTGGACAAGAAGGTGGTCCAGTTGTCTGCGGGCAGGGGGCCGGGCTCCAGCTCGCTGGGCCGGGTGATGTAGAGGAGTGGGGCGGCGGGGTTGATGCGGTAGTCCCACAGGGGCAGGTTGGAGCGCAGGAAGAGGGGAAACCCCCGCAGCTGGGCGCTGGACGGCGAGTTCCCGTTAGCGCGGTAGAAGCCGATGACGCCCACGCCGTAGTCCTGGCAGTATTTGTCCAGCAGCTGACGGTTCCAGGAGTCCAGGTTGACGTACTTAAGCAGGTTCTCGTAGACGATCAGCGCGTATCGGCCTCGGCCCCGCCAAGCCAGCGAGGGCAGGTCGCCTTTCCCAGGAGCCACTTCGGTACGGTAACGGAATCGGCTGGACTCCAGGATGGCCACGATCTCCTGGCCCAGCTGTGAGTAGACGCTCTCCACGAAGAGCAGCACGACGGGCTCGGTGCGAGACGTCTCCGTCGCCCTCGCCCGTCGCTGGCTCGACTGGGAGGGCGTGAAGAGGGGAGCGCGCTGGGCTCCGGTGACCGGGGCCGCCGCCACGCAGTCCCCCAGCGGCAGCGGGGGCGCCTCCTTGATCTTGGGGCCCCCGCTGACGTGGTAGGCTAGGTAGGCCATTGAGAGCAGGCAGAAGAGGATGAGCACTAGGACCAGGCGGTGTAGGCCCTGCTGCCGCATGGCCCGAGCCAGCCTCCGCATGCCGGCCATCAGGTGTCGGAGATCAGGGGCCAGGGGAGAGGGAGGTGCTGGGAGGAGAGGATAGGCAGGGCTGACGGTGACCTAACACACGACCATTCAGCCTAGGTGACCATGGCCCACATAGCCTGCCTCTCTGCCCCTTCACCTGGCACGGGGAACTACCGCTGGGTGCTGCAGCCTCAGATGATGAGAGAGGAGGCCATGGCTCTCAGCTCAGCTCCGCCGCTGGGTCATTCATCCCAGTGAGCCATGCTGGACACTAGGGAGAGCTGGGCAGCTGGACACAGCGCCTGGACAGACACAGAGGGGAGGAGAAAAAGAAATGATTATGAATTAAAAGAGAATAATATTACGGATCTTATTCAGAGAACATTAGCAACTAATATTGCTCTGGCAATAAAACACACGGGGGATTTAAATACACACATCACATGCACACAGCTGTCCACACAGCTATTAATGTAGTGAACAGCTGAGGTCATCTTTATCCATTTGCTTTTTTTCGTGTGCTTCCAGTGTCGATGAAGCCAGCCTAAGTCAGTGGGGCTCTAGACCACCAGCCTGACGGCTGCTCACACCTCCAACTCTGACACCTACAAAAACCTACTGGCTCATCTGCTCGACCTTCTGACCTCGTGTTTCAGCACCCGCACAGATAAGGGGTCTCACCGAACACCTCGCTGGGTCTGAACAACCTAACTACTCGTGTATTTGATTTTGAATGGAAAATGTAAAAGGGAATATAAAATAAATGATATCTAGTTTAGGTTAATGCATCATACATTCATGCCAGGCAGTGACACACACACTCACACACTCACTCAGAAAGAGAGCACTGTGACAACTAAAGCTTCTGCTCAGTCTCCTCTTCTGAGGATCATCGTTAGAGCTTTAACCCACACCAGTCCCTATTCATCCTCCTACATATTGGCTGTCAGGTGTTTCTGGGAAAATGTATATATGCACTGCCAGTCTATAGCATTGGAAGTGGATGTGTGTAAGCAAGACTAGCTTAGTTGTATGCCATTTTTATTATGTAACAACATTTTACTGCCCTGCGTTGTTACCATAGAAATAGTACAAAGATATAATAAAGATGCACCATGTTACCTTTACATACTGTGGAGAAACGAAATTCCCAGAGAGAAGAGAGCTACTTATCACATCATACTGGAGCACAGAGACCAAAGAGTTTCACGCAGACAGCAGGAAGTCTCAGCTAAACTCACAGAAGCTCAGATGTTGAAGGCAACACTTGCACCAGATGGGAATTGAGAAATTCCAAAGTTTAGCCAGGAGTTACATCAACATTTTATGAAGTAATAGATTAAAAACATCTCCCTGTAAACCTGGAGTAGGGCACAGACATAAACTTGCTTTAAGACAATGGTGATTTTAATGAGATGTTCCTCAAAATAATAAATGATAAAACTTAGATTTACAAATTAGGTGGTAAAAATGCTGGATGTATCAGCATTGCATCATTTAAAGGATTACAGAGAATGACTCCAGGGTTCATTATAATTATCAGTTACTTTTATATAGTGCCTTTCTCATACCCAAGGATGCTTTACACTCAGCTTTTACATCCAATTAACACACTCAACGCGGTGAGAATCAGCAGGCAATCGTGCACAGCATATTTGCAACTGGGAACACGGCTCTCTGGGGGTGTGGATCGGGGGCAGGGATAAGGAGAGGGGTTAACACCCAGGACAGACCGCCATCCATTACAGGGCATGCAGACACACAGGCAATCACACACATTCACACCAGGACAATTTAGAGTATCCAGCTGACGTAACTGCCATGTTTTTTTGGACTGTGGGAGGAAGCTGGAGACGCTGTAGGATCCCACGCAGACACTGCGAGAACATGGAGAGACTACTTAGATATGGGCACAAACTCTAGACACTGGGAGAACATGAAGACTCTACTTAGATAGGGGCACAAACTCAAGCATTGATAAGTGAACCTGCTGACCACTAAGCCGCCGTGGTAAAGACTGAGCTTGCAAATATACAAAAGGGTTCATAAATCTTCCTGAATGGTGTTGAATGGTGACCGGAGCAAAACCCAGTCGCCACAGAACAGGTGCAATGCTGTGAACAGCCACAAGGTGGCACAAGGACCCCGTAGTGCACTCAGTTGTAACGCACGGTACAACATAATCAGTTCAGCCTTTCAGAGGGGCGCCTAGCAGCATACTCTGAAAAATACTGTGCTAAAATTAAAAAGCAAGACATGGCTGCACTCGAATGTGTCCAGTGATTCCAGCTCGTCTTTCTGCTTGGCTCCAGTGTAAGGCTCCATTATCTCCTGTCTGTGTGACAACCCTGTCCAACTGGGTTCCATTCTCCCAGGCAGAGGCAGCCCCGGCTCCGTTACTGGCCCAGGGGCCACCGCGCTGTATGAAGCCTGCAACCCATCTACACTGTGGATTGTCTCCACTTCAGAGATCGAGAGAGGGAGAGAGCGTGTGAGAAAAGAAGGTGTCAGATGGCCTCTAGCTGAAACTTCATCTGCAGGTAATGTGAGGACAACAAATCCTGTAGGGACCAGGAAGCCAAGAACTCTGGTTCGCAGATGCTGGAGTAAGTAGGACGAGTTCCTTACTTGACACAACCATTCTGTAAACTCCAGATATGCCACCAGCATCCCATAGCCCTAAACACCACTTCCTACATGGACTTCTCTTACATGGAGTGAGGAGTCCTGTAAATCTCTTTGTAACTTAACAGCTCTGGACTTTTCCTGAAACAAACATTTGGAACTTGGTCAAATCCAATTTGGACTCATTTGTATCCCGCCCCAGCTATTCTAGCGAACACATCTTAAGCCCAGAGCCTTCGTCAGCTCATTAACCTTTGGACAGCAATCTGGGGCAGCATCTTCACACAAGCGTGTCGGATGTTTGGACAATGGCCACATGTGTTTACCTTACACAAACAGCAGCTGCCCTGGGACTGATAAAAGCGCCTCGTGAAAGCCAGACAGAGGCCAGGGCTGAGTGTCTGGGAGAGAGAAACAGAGAGGCTGGAATGGAGGGGAGACCCGTGGAACTCGTAACACTCTGAGGAGAGAGCTTTATCCCAGCACTCTGTCTTCAGTGGAGTAAAACTGCTTAAATAATCTCTCTCATTAGCGTAGGATAAATATTTAACAAAGGGGGATCTGAGATGAACGGTGGTTCATTCCCTCGTAGATCCATCGCCCATCACTTCTCAATGTATAAAGAAGCAGCGAGTCAGCCAAGGGGATGAGAGACGACAGAGCAGAGGGGAGTGAGAGCTTAGTGTTGGAGAAAGAAACTACCCTACTGATTTATAGACGCCAGAGACCTGGTGTGTGTCGGGGTGAATGAGAGTGAACGAGAGTGAATGGGGAAGGAAGGAGAGACACTTTGAGAGGGAGAAGCAGAGAGTGTGTGTGTGTGTGTGTGTGTGTGTGTGTGTGTGTGTGTGTGATGTCGCTTCTGGTGTGGAACGTGCGGGTGTCTCTCCTGTCCCAAGCAGCTCGAGTTCCCATAATCGCACTCTGTGTGTCAAAACATTTTCCCTTCCCTGGAGAGAACACACTCCTGGCGTTGGTGAGATGAAAGGTTCTCCTCGTTTAAGCCAAGATCATGACTGCTGTAACACCAGAAGCCAGCCAGCTAAGTGTCTCACACACACAAACAGAAACACACACACACACACACACACACACACACACACACACACACACACACACACACCATGGCTAAGGGCCTTGCAAATCAATAAGCTGAAACTCATGAAGGGAGCAGAGAGAGCAGAAGATAGAGAAGGAAAACAGATGGTAGAGCGAGAGGGGGAACGAGTGATGAGAACGAAGGAAACTATAAAGAAAGCAGCGTGTATGTGCAGGCCTATCAAAGCTGATTTCGACATGTTTTCTTCCCAACCCTGGACACCCATCACATCAAGCTTCAATGTGCTGTAGCACCCTGGAGGCTTCATGGGACTCAGATATGGAGCACAACACACCGGGCCAAGCCTTTTAACACATTAACACACCTCATTCAGAAAGAAAATAAGACTTTTAGATATGCCTTAAAAGTTCGTGAAGTTATATTTACATGTACTCACATATTACACAATGATAAAAGCAAGTCAAAGCAAGGTAAAGAGGCATTAGTGAGGCGGTGGTACAAATATGATCTCCGCCATGAAGGACGCCCGCTTCCCAGAGGTCCTTCTTGTTGCCATGCCAGCACATCGGCAGGAGACTTAAGGCCAAGGTCACAGAATGTTTTAGTGTGAGTATTTGATGGCACACAGAGCCTAGAAGAAGCCTCTTCATCCCTTCAACTCCAGAACCATTACAGCTATCAGTCAAGGCAAAATGGGCAGTAAAGTGATGCTCTGAACTCCTGTCAGCTCCAGTTTGGAAAATACAGACTCACAGACAAAAAAACACTAAGTGTTATTAGAGCTGTCAGGTCCCATTCCCACACTGAATAACTGACAGTCTCTCTGTCTCTCTCTCTCTCCCTCTGTCTTTCTCCCTCCCTCAACCCACCCACACCTTTACTGCAGAGATTCAAGCACAGCAGGTCCTTACTGAATACTGTGAAACCAAATCAATCCCACAGGTTTAAGAAATAAAATCAATTTTAATTAAGTTGCTCTTGTTTTAGGTTTGCGTGTTTACTCCTTGTAGGAGAGGCATATCTCCATGGAGATGTACTGGCTGCTCCTCTCCTCCTCTGTTCCCTTCATCTCGGGCATCTTCTTTCAGCATAGGGTCTATCCAAGGATGAAGGGATGAGATGTGAATTGCACCCCCGCTGTTTGGCCTACTCTGTGGTTCTCAAGGCGAGCCACGGAGCAGAAAGCCCAGCTCTGTGGGGCCCACGCCGGGACGCTTGATTAGCGTGGCCTGCGGCTCACACACCCCTCCCAACAGGCCCTTCACAGTCAGGGGGCCCAACCATATACTGCCTGTCAGTCAGCTGCCCTTTCTAAGTCATTCATGTGTTTATCATGACTCAGAGTAAGTGGGCTGGTGGAGAAAGAGGCAACCGGTGTGAGACAGAGAGACAGAAACGAACGTATGGAGGCTTGTGTGAGGGAGAGAGGTTGCTGTTGAGATGAGGGAAATGAAAGAGCTCCACTAAGAGCTCTGTTCCCACAGCCATGCCTCGGGATGTACGCAAAAAAGCTCTCCGTGATCCCAAAGTTGAACTAAACTACATTTTAAATCATATTCCGGATCTGATGGTTTTTAAATTGGATTTTAGTCAGATTGAGAATAAAATGGGGTGTGGTTGACTAAAAGCTTGTTCAAGTGTGTGCATTTGTGTCTCTGAATGACAGACACAAACACACACACACACACACACACACACACACACACACACGCGTGCACACTCTCCAGAGATACCCAGGCAGGAGCCCATGCCCATGAAGTACACTCAGCATATCAATGTGCAACCTGTGAGAGGTTTGAAATATAGTTTACCTACATATTCACAAATTCATTGTAAACATTAATAGCCCTTGCCTAATCCACATCAATTTCTCAAAGGTGCTGCTCAGCTGAATATAAATAAATGATACATTTAGGTTGGAGTTCCTGGCACTATTCTATAATAGCTTCTCATCATGGGACGAAACAGAGGCAAGTATTCTGGCATATCCTAAGTAGTAGTTTATAGTCTAACAGTACTGTACAGCCTGGGAGACAGGAATTAAATGAGGAGTTGATGAAAGCTTCAAATCCTCTTAAGAAAAGGGTACAAGCCTAAAGTGAAAAGACAAAGACACTGTCGGCGCTTCTGATTTATAAGTCAAAAACATGGCTTCTAACATTCTCTCAGTTCAGGTTACCATATATATACAGGTGCCACAAGCAATAAGTCTACTTCACAGCAGGTCTGCGAGGGGTGTTCTTTTAGGCTTTATATAGCAGTACTTAAAGGCTTGGTAATGCTTTGGTGAGTTTTAAATCACTTCCTTTTAATAGCAAACCATTTAACTGCCTCAAACATCCACCGCTACAGTCGGCAACGCCATTAATAGGGTAGAATACAGCAATAAAAGGCTGTAGAGGTTTCAGCCTCACTCTCACACGATGTTCGACGGCCACGTGGGAGCTAGAAGCAGCACTTCAACGAGGCCAAACGACACTCGTACATTCCATTGACATTCAAATTCTGTTTGCAAGTAAACCTGCAGAAACAGGGTCTCTTTTCATGACACGTAGGAAATGAGGGTTAAAAGAGGAGAGGACAGTGGGCCAAGCAGACCTGAAGTGGCGTGACACCCACTGCTTATACAAACGGACCTTTAATGGCAGGATTTCCAAAGCTACCCCTGAAAGCTCCATTCATGTGTTCACCCCAGTGCAGGGAGGATCGATGCCACAGTTGCAGAAAGTTCACTTTGAGCCGGTTTGATTACACCAGAAGATCATTTGGCCATAAGCTATTTTCCCCCTCTCTCCATCCAGATGCCAAGCCCTCCCCTCCATTGAGGGAAATTGATTTCCTTTGAAGACAAAGCGGCAGAGGAAGGGCCAGACTGTAGCTTTCTGGAATGCTAAAGAGCAGCGGGGAAGAGTCTGGGCCAGGTCCAGCAGAACCGCCCAGAGAGATCAGTGGGGAAGAGTCCGGGCCAGGCCCAGCAGAACTGCACAGACAGATCAGTGGGGAAGAGTCTGGGGAAGAGTCCGGGCCAGGCCCAGCAGAACTGCACAGACATATCAGTGGGGAAGAGTCTGGGGAACAGTCCGGTCCAGGCCCGGCAGAACCGCCCAGACAGATCAATGGGGAACAGTCCGGGGAAGAGTCCAGGCCACACATCATTTTAAAATATTTATTAAAAGAAATTAGGATGATTTTATTTGACAAAAGGCTATATATAACGAAAACAAAGACATTTCATGTAACAACTATGAACTATGAACTATGACGTTCATAGTCGACTAGGGGGTATAGTCGACTATAGTCGAATCAGCGACTATTGCAGGTCACCCCTAATATAGACTATTACTTAATTACAGTTATTCACATTCCACATTCACTCAGTTCATATAAAAGGTAGGTGTGATAGTGTCACATAATGTGAATAACCATAGAAGGAACGTTTATGGTAGCTCTGATGAACAGTTTAATCTCAGATAGTCTATTTACTGTATAATGAGACAACTCAGATACAGTCTACTTATTGCAGGAGACATCTGAGATACAGTCTTCTTACTGTATAACAAGACAAGCTCAGTCGTATCACCTCAGTTGTATATATTAGTTAAACAACCTGACATGTAGTACATACCTGTTAACATTGTGTTTCCAAAACAGTACAATAAAGATGAGAGTTGAAGTTCAGTTAATTGGTTCTTACAACGTTGATGAATATTGTTGGAACATACTGTTAGAACATTAGGTGTGTTGCTCCGGCATTGCTGACAAACAGCAACCTCTCCCCAAGGACTCTGGAGAGTGACCCCGCCGTGCACTCGCTCTGTCTCCAGCAGCCTGCCGCAGAGAGTTGGTCAATATCATAAACTGCACAGGTTTGACATTTATGACGATATTTTTGACTGTTTGCCTCTATCTCTATAGCCACTCCTAAAGACATGTTTCAGACTGACCACTGATGAAGTGACCCTGGATTTGATGGGAGCTCGTAAGATAGAAGAAAGGACATAAAAGAAGCTCTCCATCAACACAGTGGACAAGCCATAATTGCCCCTCAGTGAAAAGATGGCCGGAGAGAGGACAGACTGAAGGCCCCTGCCGTGGTGCAGCAAAGCTACTGGCAGATACTGTCAATTAAAAGGCCAGTCGTCATATGAACTGCCACCATACCGCTCACACAGATGGGAGAAACCAGGACCAATACATCCTTAAGCCTTTTCACATCAAGCTTCACGTCATGGGTAGAGGTTGACCGTCAAATCCAAGCAACTTCCAATTTAGCTGGATTTTTTTCCGCAAACCTTTAGTTTGCGCGGTGTCTTTTGCCTGGGGGTGAGAGAGACAACCTCTCAAGCAGTTTGATCAAAGCTTTAAACTTTGACCTCAAGCCTTAAGCTAAATGTATTTTGACAACCATTTGCCAGCTTAGTTACAGACTTACTTTTCTGCTGATGTGTTTGGAACAATCCATTAACAGCATTTACAGGTCACCAATATCTCTGTACTGTCTAAAGCAGGTCATTCTCCACCAGGATCCCCTTTCAATCCTTTTTCAACTCTCACAAACTCCAAGTCACTGAGAAGTGCATCACACCTACACCACCTAAGCGGCCACTCAGAGCAGAGGGCAAAACAAATCCTGACCTTGCCTCTAGAAACCATGAAGCTGAAGACACTCCAGCTGAAGACATCTCTTGTGATTTGTTTCAAATTATTTACGGAACTTAAAAAATAAACCTGACAATGTATGAGAGACCTAACAAACTTGTAAAAAAAAAATCTGCTAAGCAACGTAAGCATCAGTCACATGATAATCCTGCTTTGGGTTCAAGCTGCCCTCACGTCTAAATCATCCAGAAACCGGAGTATTCTAGCATAGCCTAGCGTCCCCACTAAATTGGCACCTTTCTGATGGACAAAGCTCTGAAGCGCCAGGCTGAGAACATGTGCAACGCTTTTGATTTTCACCCAGCTCTGCCGACGTACATCAGCCGCCACACCTCTGCACGTCTGCAGTGGAGCCGCCGATCTCCTGGAGCAAGACGACAAAAGGCCCAGCCGTGGCCTCTGGCGCGGAGCGGAGAACAAAGCGGAGACCCTTCCCCACCTGTCAGCTCGGATCTGGGCTGGAGGAGGGGGCGGGTTAAGCCACGCCCCCGCGGGCCTCTCCATGCCAGTGGACAGCGGATGGCTCGTACGATTATTCCCTACAGCAGGATCAGATCGATGACAAAGGAGTCACGTTCCCCTGCAAGTGCAGCGAGATGAAGCCTGCTGCTGCCGTACTGCGGTGTGTTTGTGCGAAAGGCCCGGTGTGCTGCAGCCTAAAGGGATCGACTTATTGAACCTGTAACAAAGACGCAAGAAAGATGGATTAACTGAGGAAATTAATTCATATGCAGCAAGCGCTTTATCATGCCAGAATGCGCAGGTGGCCAGTCTTTGTGCTTGTGCCATAATTACGTTTATGATGTAAAATGCTATCACTCCTGCTCTCCCTCCAAACCCCATGTTTCCTGTGGCCCGAGTCCAGTGTCTTGGCTTTGGCTAAATCTCTGAAGCCTTCATGAGCTTTCAAAATGTCTCACAAAAATGTCTCTTTTTTTAGGGTCTGATTTAGCACTTCTTGTTTGTGGAGTATTTGTCATAGCGCAAGGTGTAAAAGGCCAAACAAACCTGTCCTTACACTGCTCAGCACACAAGAGGAGACAGAGCAGACCCCCCCCCCCCCCCCCCCCCTCCCCTCGGTGTAGAGCCCCATTCTTTCCCAACATACCATTTCTGTAGGAGCCATATGTATTCAGTGATGGGGATTCTGGCCTCTGACTCTGACCCAATGCTGAGTTCTGCATTTCTAGCCATTGTTTTAAACATTAAAGATATCACACTCTCACAAGACACTGGCTAACAATAGTTAGCATTCAGAAACATGGTTCAGCAGTCCACTTTAGTGCACTGTGTATTCCAAAAGGAGTTAGCTAACCTGGCATTAAGACCAGCCTTAACCTCACCTTTTAAATTCTTAAGGGAAGTATCAAATTATAGTTTTGTGTGGGAGCTGCATCATATATGCAGTATTAGATGCCAACACATTTCTAGAGTCACAGGAGCAGTATTAAGTCTGTCACCATGACAACACTGAGGGGTGCTCTGGAAACAGGGCAGTAGTTCTCTGTTTTTGTGAGAAATTGGACATTTCATTCAACTGAATGAATGTGAGAGAGACAGAACGAGAGAGAGAGAAAGAGAGAGGTAAGAGACAGTAAGATACACAGATAGACACAAAATTCGCCTGACTCACTGGGATTGCATTAGTTAACTGGATTCATATTTTTAGAAATACATTTTAATTGATAGCAAGCCTAATGACTTAGACAACATCACAATGGATACCACATCAAACAATAAACCAAAATTTGATGGGAATGAAAAATTAAGCGATCACAGTTGAGTGTACAAGATCACAGTTGAGTGTACCCGTACACAAGATATTTTGTGTTTTGTCTCTATGCCTACAATTCTGCACTTTTCTACACCTGAAATAATTTTTTATGAAAAAAAAATGACCATCACTGTATGAGGTAATTTCTACCTCATGTTTCCTTCATTACTTTTGCTATTTTCTGTTTCTCCACCTTTCCTCCTCCTCACGACACCGGCCGTGAGACAGTCCTTCAGCTCAAGTTCATGGCTCCTGATCACTCCGGCTGCAAAGCAGGAGACGGCTTCCCCAAGCTAACCCTGTCACAGTAGTACTGCACCTCCAACCAAGAGGAACGCTGAAAAATTCATGTCTGGGCAATAGCCTTAAAGAAACAGCAAGTTCAGCAAGGCCTTGATATGGATGAATGAACATTAGAGGTCTTTAATAGAAAGTGAGTGAGCAGGTCGGACTTTGAATCTTAGAAAATATCCAAAAGGTAGAATATTAACTGCTTACCTAAATAATAACTATAAAGATGAGCTATAGTTAAGGATAGGTGGGGAGATAAAACTAATCAATGTCCATTAAACACTGTAGAATGAGATTTGCAGGATAATCCTCAGTATTTCAATTTCCATATGAACCGTGACATTTCCCCCTTAAAGTGAATATGTGAAGCAGAATATACTGATTTAATGATTGAGGAAAATCTTGCGATGAATTCTGGAGTGACATTTCACGGTGGCTTGGCTGCAAACCACGAGTGATGAGCCAAAATAAAGTTGCCAAGGAAGACAGATGACCAAGTAGTGTTGTGCCACGATAACCCTTCACACTGGGCTTTTAAAGCAACAAAGAAGCCCTGAGATTATGGGATGTAGATGGCAAGTCTACCAACTGAACAGAGGCATCGTTAGGTTGTCCAGAGAGGCTGAACAGAATTCATGCTGTTTAAATGATTTCAATTGAAGGGAAATTATTGGAGTCGCTCTGCCTCTTTCAAGCTGAGGGCTGATTGTGGTTCATGCCAAACAGAATAAAGCAGGATATGACTCAGACCTGAAGGAGATTAAGTAATCTGTGGTCCACGATAACTGGGGAACAAATATTTCACTTGTCTTCCCGCTATAACACAGCCAAGGACTGCTGCCATCAGGTGGGGAGGAAGAGGATCACACAGCCTCGGTGTCCCTAGGCCGAGCGTCTCTTTCCTACCAGGCACGAGTATAAGAACGATAGCCCTCCGATTAAATGAGGACCAATAGAGCTGCACGGCGTGCACTCCAACACGGCCATTTCTCATCACGTGCACGGTGCACTTTAATACACCATCTGTGATGCCACTGCAACACTCCTATAGATGCACACATGACCAGGCAACCTCAATGAACAGTTCACTCTTCCCTCATGCACAAAGGTGCACTTGATCATGTTACATATTTATTGGTACCATAGACTGCACTTTAAACCCCCCTCTGTACATGCTCTGGAACGATCAGCCACGCATTTACTGTCTTCATATACGTCTATTGTCTTGCCTTACTGACTTATAATGTCCTCATAAAAGTGTGCTAGAAAACAGCCTGACAGTGTTTTGTTATACTGGACAACGCTGAATTGGTATAATAACAATAAAGTTTAATTGAATAGAATTGAAAATCTCCCAGTGAGAAAAAAAGGGAAAGCAGGGATGTCTGTGAGCAAAATGCAGCCTTACACCAACCACACAGCTAAGAGCAATTTCAGAATGACAACTCAAAGCTTTTTGTTGTTTCTTACCACACAGACAGCATGAGTTGTTGTCTTAGGACTACAGCACGCATGGGGTATACCCTGTCCAACAGACTACATGCATGATTCAAATAAGGCACCTAGAAAATTAGCTCTATATCAACGCCTTTGTATTACAGATCCAAGCACTGGCTAAAGGAATAATCTTTTTATAGTTCTGGATATTGGTCTAAATAAATCAGTTTGATCGCCCTAGACCATCGAATACTGATTATTAAAATACAACAAAACAAATATATAGGATGCAGTAAAATGGCAAATGAACAGATTATTGAGTATGTGCTGAACTTATTATGGTGCAAATAGTTTAAACCTGTAAAATATGTCATGACCAATGTCCAATACGAAGAATAAGAAAGGGATTTGAGAACCCAGACAGCAGAGTCGCAGAATGACAAATGAGTCTAAAAGATCAAGAGTCATCCATTACCTTTATGACTAGGAGGAGACTGCTAGACTCAGGCAGAGGGACCATGAGGACATGCAGAGAGGAGAGAGGGATGAAGGGAAGATACCAGAGAGAGGGAGAGACGGAGCGATGGACCCCCACCCGCATGCCCCCGTTTCCTGTTCAGATCAAACGAGCACAGTGCTCCTGTGAGATTAGCCAGTGCGGAAGGGGACTGGAAGCTCTGCACACGGATCGCCGTCCAGAAATCCCCCCCCCCCCCCCCATCACCCACCCCACCCGCCATCCTCCATGATACCAGCACTCCTCTGCGGTGGAGCCCCATGGTACAAGGTGGAGTCCACTCGATAACAGACTCGGGAAGAGGACACTGCCAGCTTTGCCCATGCAACAAAACACAAGTCGAATCAGATTTAAAAAGGTTCTATCCCTCACTTAGTTCACATGCATGATACATTAATAAAACTCTCACCTTTCAAGGCAGAGTAACACCTCAGTGCAAAGAAGGTGCCGCTCCAGTTCTAAACAGAGCTGTGCTTGAAAGCATTGCATCCATTGAAGATGTTAGCATGAAAGTAAACATTAAATTCATTTCCTTTCTGGTGACGCATCTTGGCCGCAGCCTGTGCATTAGCCTTTAATAATGCCTTCTGGTGTCCTTTGAAGTGGAATCTCGAGAGGCAGTTCGCCTTCATCAGGAGCTTTTGAAGATCTGGCTCACCTGTTGGGCTCCGTAACCCCCCCCCCCAGCACCCTCACTATCTCCTGAGCTCTCACTGCACAGAATCAGACAGGGCAAGCAGTGTTCTTAATATCACTCTGCCATTTCCAGGGATTGCTTATCTGAAGCAAAGTAGTGCAATTACTTTGGTCTCGATTCAGTCCCTAATAACACACTTGGTCTCAGCACTCATGGACAGATAAAGAGATGCTCTCTTTATAAGGTTCAAGTCGGTCTGATTTGAATGATTCGGGAGCCCTGGCAAATACTCGAACTGATTGGCCTTATTTCAGTGATTGGGAGGTAGGGAGAGAGAATATTTTCAGAGATCCAAGATTGAGACCATGTGTTTGTACATTTGAACTCTTTAACAGAATTCTCTCACAGAATGGCATATGCAGGGGGTTTCTGCATCGCAACATGATCTTCAGAGCTCTGTATGTTCAGTGGAAAATAAACAGGATACACTCTGAGACAAGCTCTGTAATTTCTACCTTTGGAATAATACACAAATGAAACTAATTAAACTTTTTGTTAGCATCACCCTTTCTTACCCTCTCAGAGTGGATTATGACAGATTAAATACATATAAAATATTTTTCATGGAATAGCAGCGGTCTACATGTAGTCCACACATTCTTAGCACTTGCAATGCTGACCAACCCTCTTCATATGCTAAAATGAACACTTTATCATGAGGATCTCCATGGCAAAATCATGCCAGATTTTATCATTCAGATTCTTTTAAACAATGCTGTCAATTACTTTTGCTATGCTATCTCCATAAGATATAGTACATTAAAACAATATGCTATTAATTGAGATAACATTAGCCTAAGTAATTCATTTGCAGCAACATGCCGTGGAACCTCAGCTAGTTCAGACAGTATTTCAAAAAGCACTTGAAAAGCAATTTCACTTTTTTCCCTGCTGAGTATCCTTCAAAGGGTTCGATAATTATATCCCAAAGAAGTATCTTATTAAAATCTGTTTGTGTGGTCTCTGTGTTGGGTCAAAACACTCAACACCACCACAGGGACACACTTTCAAGTGTCCAAGCTTGTGCCAATGGCAGGGTTCATACATCTTTTACAAGGTAAAATTCAAGCACTTTTCAAGCACTTTCAAGGCCCATTTTCAAGTTTTTCCAGCACCTTTCAGCTGTGATAAATTAATGATAAAGGTGATATCTAAAAATGGGATTCAGCTATAATCAATATATCGCAAAACTATTCTCCACACTTCACAGCGACTGTGCTACTGAGAACAAAAAATACTTTGTTTTCCCGCCACTCGTTAACACTCGTTAAAATGGCAGCCTCAGTGTCGTTTTCGCTGACTGTGAGGGGACGAGGACAACACGAAAACTGACAGGCAGACAGCAGCCCCACATAAGCTGCTAGTTATCGCAGCATACTGATATGATATTGCTGTTATCACCGGCTCACTGTGTCTGCGGGAACACAGCAGACTAGAAGCAGCAGGTCTCAAACGAACTCCCTGAATCAGTTGGGAGTCAGCTCCCCTTCAAAGAGCCGCCTTTCTTTATAATGCTATAGAATAATAACATTTTAATTTAGCCGTATTAAAAACAAAAAAGTGGTAAAACTACTTTGCATCTGGGGGCAAAAAGAGCCCCTCGTGAGACAACAGCTCTTGGAAGAGCCGGAATTTGTTGTCACACATACGTGGAGGCGCGAGAGAAGCCTTTTTTTTTACACTCTCAACTTAATTTTGTCAGATAGTTATTTATTGTAAAGTAAATTTCAAACACTTTCTCCAAAATTCCAGCATTTTCCAGGCCTGGAAAACAGAACGTTAAATTCAAGCATTTTCCAGGATTTCAAGCATCCGTACGAACCCTGCAATAGACAACAACAAAAAAAATCTCCATCTATAGGTAAAGCAAAAAGGAGGGGGGGGGGGGGGGGGGGGGCTCTCTCCACACATACTCGCTTCTAGGATGCATCCACAGCAGTACTACACAAATATTTGTGGAGCTCGGGGCTAAAAATCAATGGATCACAGAGGCTAAGTTTAGCTGAGGGATGTAAACACTACCCTGGCCACCGTCTGATCTCTGACTGAGGGAGTGTACATGGGCCACAGCAATGCAGCTCACATATGAAATAGAAAATGAATACATTTTGATGCCTAATTTCATTCAAAGCACATTTATTGTTTAAATGATGATTTGGAAGGAGTTATATAAAGATAAAAATGAGGCTGAAAAATGTGGATATGATATCTCTTTGGCAGATCTGACACATGTAGAACTAACATCCCTTAGAAACTGCAATATTAATAATAGTTTTTTTATCACAAAGCTGAAACAAATCAATGAAACAATGAAATAATTTTATACAAA
The DNA here is from genome assembly GCF_052324685.1 of Brachyhypopomus gauderio. Classification (NCBI taxonomy): domain Eukaryota; kingdom Metazoa; phylum Chordata; class Actinopteri; order Gymnotiformes; family Hypopomidae; genus Brachyhypopomus; species Brachyhypopomus gauderio. Next base: position 11,448,454 of record NC_135213.1, on the reverse strand, counting down.
TCACAAACAAACTAAAGCTACATATTGACATTCAAGGCATTCATAGCCTACAGGGCTAATCTGAGAACAGCATTTAGTGGCTTGTCAGACAGAGGAGAAGAGTCTGACAGGCTAAATGTTCCACACTCACAGAACATGGCAGTCCTAATTAATGGCAATAGAGGAGAGACTGCAGATCAATAACATAGGTAGCTTCATAGCTTCATGGCCTCCACAGCAACAGATTCTCCTAAGGAGACCTGAAATATTATGAGAGAATATGCTTATGGTCAGTAAATAAAAATAAGAACAAGCACGACAAATGTGTATGAATAAGGAGTGAGCCTATGTGATGGATTTGTTTAATGCTGATACCAGCTGGGCCAGGTTCCACAGTAATATGTGGCCCCGACACAATTTCACAGTGCAATCAAGTAGCTAAGATTTATAATAATAATAATAATAACAATAATAATCATCTTTATTTGTATAGCACCTTTCATACATACATGCAACTCAAAGTGCTTAATTTGATAGGTGCCACACACCACATATGAATGGAAACTGCCTACAGGCACTGCCAGGTACCTCTGGCTGCTCATCAAGCTTGTGTCATGCCTAGACAGCTATTATTCTTCAGAAGGAAATAACCCTCTTTTTGATGTGTCTTCTTTCCTACCTAAAAACCGAAGGTAGCTTCCAACGTTGGGGGTACAGAGAGTGGCAATAAGGCTAAGACCTGCTCACCTCAGTAACCATGGCGTACGTCCTGAGTAATGGAAGGAAACAACTGTACCAGGAGAACATCCATCCTTTTAGCTGCTACAGTGACAATTTTCAAAAAGAGGTGTGCTTAGTATGTGAAACAGGCAATGAAGGTAAAGTAATACGTCAGCGGCAATTGAACTCTATAATAATGAAAAATAACACCCTGGCAAATCTTTGATAGGTATAATATTTGAAATAAAGCTTTAAAAGTACAGATGAAGCACATCTCTACACAAAAGTCTGAGTGACACGAGGAAGGAAGTAATTTCTTTCTTTTTAGTGAGATAGTGAGGTAAACCAAAAACCCAGCAGGAACTCAACATCTAATTCATGCATGTGAGCGCTACAAAAAATACGCTAGCCAGGGCTGTGGTCAGCGCTGCTGGAGAAAGACTGGTGGACGGGACCCAATTCACCTACAGAGTCACGCTGACGTTGGACATGGAAAACAGTGCCAAAGGCCAGTCTGGCGGGAGTGAAGCCATTACCAGTCCTCAGCCATTTTACAGCTCTAACTATTACCATTTTACCAAACAGAATGTGTGTTTGCAAAATCGGATTTTATATATTTGTCTCTCTTAGATTGCAGCTCAAAAATAATGGAAGTTTCCCTGTGGAATATTTAATATTTCATATTCCACAGTTAAATATTTCAATATTTAGTATTCCACACATATGCAATATGAGCAAATATCTAAACATCTGGATGCACTGAATGCAAGACCTTAACTAAAATTAAACAAAATTGTGGTCTTCAAATTAGCCACAAGCATTAGTCAGCAAGTGTATGTAGGTGTCTGTCTGTGTGTGGAAAAAACATGCAGCTACTTGTGAGTCTGGGTGAGACTGAACCACCCACCACCACACTCTTCCTCTCTCTTCTTCCTCTCCCACGTTCTACTTACCCAGACAGGTATTCAATACAGACACACATATATGCACACACACGGGCATGCACAAAGACACAGATTACAGAGAACACACAGGCTGTCTTTCAGATTAAAGACCCCTTGATGTGAGTGTTAATGAGAGAATAACACACAGACCTCTCTTCTGTGCACATGGTGTCTCCTGCAGAAACTCATCCAGATGGACTTAGTGTGCCACGTCTGACACCATTCTATTCACAGACGTGAAGCACACCCATGTTTTTACAGCATTACTACATTACACCATTACAGAGCAGAAGGGAATATTCACTTATGTAAAGGCACAAATTAACACACTGCTTTCTCTGGTGTCCATCACGACTATCCAACCCACTAAGCAGATGTTCAAACCTTAGTTCACAACCTGACATATAAGCACCTATGATAGAGGAAGAACATTCTGAAAAACAAAATTTGAATTGGGGTAAAAAATCTTACTACTAGATAAAAGTTCAACAAATGAACAGGTCAATGACAAAGACGACATAAGTGATGGTGGCCTGTCCAGCAACTCTTAAAGAAATATATATATATATATATATATATATATATATATATATATATATATATATATATATATATATATATATGTATGTATATGTATATATATATATATATATATATATATATATATATATATATATATATATATATATATATATATATATATATATATATAATTCAGGCTAAACAAATACACACCACCCACACAAGATCATCTAAATTAATTTGACAACTTCACCATGGAAACGAAGCTATCCAGCACAAAACTCACACACGTACATGTGCACATGTGCATGCAAAAACGCGTGCACACACATGCACACACACACATGAACACACATGCACACACACACATGAACACACATGCACACACACACATGAACACACATGCACACACACACATGAACACACATGCACACACACACATGAACACACACACACACACACATGAACACACACACACACACACACACACACACATCTAGCCCCAGATGCCTTTTTGTCCTGCAGTCTTCTTCCTCATTTGAATGACAAATTGGAGCGATAGGCTCCCAACAGAACTGTCAAAACACGCCCATTAATTCCCTGCAAGCTTGCCTGGATTTCCTCTTGAGATAGAGGAAAAATGGTTGGAAAGAAAGAAATGGGGAAAAAATGGTGTTAAAGAGGGCCACAAGGGAATCATTAATGTGCCATCAGGTCATTCCCCAGATACAAGTGGGATTAGCAGTACAGCCCTTGACAACTAAGTGATCTGCACCTATGGCCAAACACAAAGATGAAAACCTCCACAGAAGAAAAGCCCCAGATCCATGGGGCAGCCCGGATCAGGAGAAGAAATAAGAAAGTGTGATGTGGCTTTTGTCTGGTGCGTTCTGATCCGTTCTTCTCATCCTCACTATTCAAACACCACAGTGAAAAGCAATAATGACAAACTCACTGATGAACACTGACTTGTTTTCCTTTAGATGAAAAACAAGAGAGAGGGAGACGGAAGGAGAACGGCTCCAGATTCAGGATTTATTCCATTTGCATCTTTCATTAATGTCTAGGTAGAGAAACAAACTCTCCGTGATATAAATGTACAGAATTAATGAAAACACCAGGGTGTGCAGACTAGGTCTATGATGTATTAAGTCCTGGGATGTACGAATCGATGATGTGAGCACTAGAGCATTACTAGTTACCTTTATTTTGCAGGCCAGGAAAAACTGGCCTTGTTTTCGAGTTGCATGACAAGCCCAGTAGCGACCGTGGTTTAGAGCTCCTTCCTCCCCTCACTTCTATCCTCTCTTGCAGGCCTCATCCTGCTACGAACAAGTGCAACCTCCTGAACTCCACTGCATTAAAACACGTTCCCTGTTAGGGGCTTTGGACATGAGGGGGATCAGAAGAGGAAGGGGGTTTGGCGTGAGAACCCCATGGGGTTGTTGTTGAATGCACTGACAGAGATACTGCATGTACCCAGCATCTGAACCCAAACTTGGGGACCAGTTTCTTTTCTACGGGACCTGTTTGGACCTGACTCTGCAGGAAGACACGCTACCAGCTACCGGGTTGGCTAGCCTTGCTCTGATGCTTTGGTAACAACTTGACACAAGCTGACACAGGCTGGAAAAGTGAAGCAGAACTCTGCTGCCCAACTAGTAGGTCAAGAAATAAGAAAGCATAACCCAAGAATGAGAACCATACCCAAATAAAACAATCACAGATTTTCTTTCATTGTGTCAGCAAGTCTCAACTACTGCTATGTGGGCTTGTGCAGAGGTCTAGGCCTGCTATAGTTTCCCTGTGGGACCTGCAGACTATGATATAAGGAACAATGGAAAAGGGACCCAAAAACACTGACCAAGCACTAAAATATTACCTCCTGTTCACCAACACACACACACACACACACACACACACACACACACACACACACACACACACACACACACACACACACACACACACATATGACAAAGCAAGAGAGCAGGTTTATGGCTGTTTTTGATATTTGTCTTTGTTATATGCATCTAATTACACTAGATAAAAAACTTTCTATATTTGGTTTCACTGACTATAAAGAATCAGTCTTCCACTTCAAATGGAAAACTAAAAAGGTGTTGCAGTAAATCATTCAACGCTTTCTTCAAGGCTGTGCTGGAGGACGATGCCGAGTTCTTCAAGTGATTTTAAATTCCACAGGCAGTGCAGAGGTGAGATATTAAATATAACTCCAGGCAATGCCCTGCATTGATAAATCACCAGAATGTTTAACAAAAGAATCAATTATAGCCCAACATACACGAGGCATAATTAATTCTTTCGTAACATATGTTCTGCGTTTCGAAAATTTAGCTAGGGGAAAAAGAATAATTTAAAACCATTCCATCATCAAGCACCATTACCCAATGGCAGCGTCCAATCTGGGCTACTGAGCCAAGGGGGCTTTCGATCTCCAACACGGCCACTTCATTACAAACAAAATTACAACACAACGCGCTCGAGCTGTGGGAGGAGGAACGCAAGCACAGGTGGAGGGGGGGGGGCATCTCAACACGCAAGTCACGCCTGTCAGTCAGGAGGGCGCACGGTTAAGCCATATTGTGATTTGATCCATATTCATGCCCCCCCCTAAATCCACGCGACCTCAAATAATGGGGGGCAGTGGAGGTGCAATTACTTGCTGCCAACAGAGGCGGAAGATTTATGGGTGCTGGCTGCTCCCACATTTAAACATATTAATTCGGAGCCGTTTGCCGTCCGTTCGTCTCTCTTCCTACTTCATGATGCCGGGTGTCATTATGTGCCACGGCGGCTGAGTGCGGTTCTCATGGCGCCGAGCGGCGGGTCTGGAGGCTCCGTGACTGACAGTGTTCCTAATGAGAGTGGAGAGGCGGCATGGCCAGCGTGTGAAGAGGGCCCTGAAGCACACGGGCCTCGCCGTGGTGCCGTGGGGCGCCCGGCACCGCGGACGTGCTGGTGGACCAGCCTCACTGGTGCACAGGGCTGGGTTTTGATGTCGGAGCTACGTTAGCGTTCGTCTGTGCGGCTCTGTGCGCATCCTGGCTTGGGTGCACAGATCTCAGAACGTGAGATCAAAAGGAAAGGCAAAAAAAAAATACACACACCTTAGAGTAACGATGCATCGATAGCTCTCAGCATCGGTGAAATGACGTTACCCATAAGTGTTTCAAAAGGAGGGGGGAATGACGAAAGTACAAAGTGTGAAGCTACAGCTTCTACACATTCATGTAAAAAATTTTGTGGGGCTTCTGATTGCACCCCACAGAGGTGGATCCATATGTCAGGGGTACACTACATAACACCCTGCCCACAATACCAGCCGTTGAATAAGTCAACGGAGGCCTTATCTACCAGCAATTATGCAAACTCTAACCAACTGTCTGAACTGGAGTAGAGCATAACGTGCAGTGGGCAGGAATTCTGAGTGTCATGGGATAACTCATGCCAATTTTTATATAAATATATATAATATAGATAGGTGTCATTAGCAAGAGGGTCCAAAGTTAAAAGCAGTATCATAATGCTAATAGTACATTTCCACTGACAACTTAAGAGTCAGAGTCGGTCTTGGTCAAATTGTGATGCTGGAGGCAGACAGGGAGACGAGTGAAGTCTTTATTCTCCGTAGTGGCTCAGATTAGAGTGAAACAAACCCTGAAAAGCAGCAGTAAGGACCCAAGGTCACCTCCTGATGAAGGGAGCGCTGAAGCAGCTATGTGGCGGTAGCGTGGCTCACCACGCACAGAGCTCAGCTATGCTCAGCGCTGACAGCAGGTACCTGTGGGCTCATACAGCCGGGAGAACAAAAGAAGGTGCTATTGGGAGCAGGTGTGTGTGATCATCAATAAGTGGGTGATTTAGACCGTGGCAGGTGTGGAGTGTGTGTGTGTAGTGGGGGGTGTAGGGGGGGTGGAGTGGGCGTGTCCCTCCTGCCGGGTGCTGGAAAACTGTCACACAAATATAACCTGGGCCTCCTTTTAATCATCCAGTTATGCTGACCCAGCGCTGCCACTGCCAGTGTTGATTTGACACTAATGGCTAATGCATTGCTACTGGGAATTCTCTATTGTTTTTTTCAAACTCTGTTGAATAATTTATTTATTAAAATGCAAATACTTGCACAGATTCTGAGTTATGCGTGGCTTTAAAAGTGGTGTGACTGAGGGGTTTATATTCTCCACACCTGTATGGTTTTTTTTGTGTAGTGTCAAATTAAATAGTCCAAGGCTGAAGAATCCAGATGGACTATGGAAGGAGCTGCACTCATGGTTCAATATTGAATGTAGATTACCGTAAAATAATTATTATAAAATATGAATGAATTAGTGCTAGTTTTGAAACATTCAGGTTAGAGACAAAATCCTTTAAATTATTATTTTTTCTTTATTACTACTGTATTTAAATCAACCTTGAAGTAATGTATAAAAAAAAAACATCACAAAATATCGTCATACACAGAATATAAAGAACTACAGAATAAGCCATGCAGCCAGACGGACTTGATTTCCCATTCAAGGTTCACGGCTTTAGATAAATACATGGCGCAGTCAACTTAACACTTTCTCGCTTCCATCCATCCAAAAGCAAGAGTCCTTCATAGTCCATTAAGTCCTCCCGTATGGTGAAGGTCAGAGTGGGAGGGGCCGGGGGTGTGGGGGCGGGGTTTGTAAAGGCCTGTCCTCAGAGTGGCGGACGGCTTCCCAGCCGGCACACGCATGGCGCCTGCACGCGTGACTCATTTCAACTCCATTTCATTTGCTGCTTGAGTGCACGTTTTGTGCTTTTTACTTCAAGCGTAAGGAAACGTTACATTTATTTGCCATTTAATTTGAGCTGTTTTGGCATCCAAACGAAAGGTTTTCAGCATGAGTCCTGTCAGTATTTATGAAGAAGACGTGTGATTTTTACACAGCCAGGGGCACACCTTCGACCGCATGCTTCGCCAGACAGCATGCAGCAGACGACGTGACGGCAGGCCGAGCCCGAGAGAAACGTGGGCAGTCTCTTTTGTTTGTTCTTTCTCCTTCTCAATTATCTGTAGGCGTATCTGTCCCTCACTGTGTGTCTCTCTTTATCTCATCATGCCTCTGTCTTTCCTTCACCTGTGTTCGCATCTCAGTATTTCAGGACAGCGATCTTTCTCTCTGCCAGCCATGAGCTGGAATTCAAAAACACATGCTTGTCAGCACTCCTGCCTAATGCAGTGGACAGTGGACTGGTTTTAATCTCCCCATCTTAAGCTATTTCACTCGCTCTATCAGCATGGTGCCATGTCTCCTTTCAAAACACTTTAAATCAGCAGCACCGTAGGGAGAGGAAGATAACAGGATGCTCACTAATTTTCTAAATATGCAAGACAAAGGAAATTAGATGCTTTCTTGCTACCAGATGTTTAAATAATTATGCAATTTTGTGACATCAGGAAGTGCATCATATAGTCTGGGAGCTGTTAACACATTTGCCCTGGTAGGATGCATTTGATCAGGGGTTCATTGCTGATGAATAGGGGACATCCCATCTACTGCAATGAGGATAAAAGAAGGCAAATGGTCCAAATCTGAGTAAAGACAGAGGAAGGTGCAGGATTTCACGGCTTCAGATGCACTCTGTAAATGCCACGCTCAGGTTTTCTATCGAACACAAACATGCCAGGTCATTCTGGCATGGCACCAAAGCAAGGTTCCCATGTTGTCATGGATACCTTAAACAAAGACATGTGAGGAAGCAAACACTGTTAAATTGTACCTGCTCTGACAGGGAAAAAAATCATAAAATATTATAATGGAAAGTCGGGGATAGTTACTAAAGTATACATGCATTTGAAATATTTTGCAGTTTGCATTTTAATGTGCGATTTGTTAACACAAGCCACTAAAGGTGTTGAGAGTCTGCCTGCTGTTGACATTCCAACATTGACAAGCCCTGGCACAGGCCAGACAGGATTAGAGGCAGGGGTCTCTCACCTGACTGGATAGCACATCAGGAGTTAGTATGAAGAAATCAAACAAGAGCAAAAAAAACAAAAAACAAAACAAAACAAAACAAAACCCAAATCATGGATGATAACATCTGCTGTACATGCCAGCAGTTTTAGACAATGTCATTACAGGGCTCAACAACCACGAACTATCCGTGTCTGATTAAAGCAAAGCTTTGGTTGATAGCAGAAACCTCAAACATGACTTAACGTTAAGCTATGTGTAGGAAAAGCCAAAAGATAATGGAGTAGAAGGGGAACGGAAACAGTTGTGACCTGGGGAAGGAGAGGGAGCAGTGAGGGAAAACGAGGGTTTTTTTTCCCACAATTCAGTGTTGGGGAGTTCTGCTCACACTAGCTGGAGTCTTATTACTTTTTTATGGGCAGCAGGGAAAACCAATTAACTCAACAGCTGGAGAGAGATGAGACACACAGGGAGGATGTCCAGGGGGTATGTCTGGTGACAGGATTTGTTGTTACATGGCTCAATCATCTGCTACAACACAGATCTACTCAAAATATCAATTAAATAAAAAGTATTTAGGGCTCATTAAAATAATTAAAAACTTTGTATGTGTTAAGATGATCTATAAATCTCCAGTATAGACCGGGACAATTTCAAATTACTCACAGAAACTCAAAAAGAATATTGATTGCCAAAATTGTATTACTGTATTGTAATTGTATCACTGTATTAGTAAAATATTATCCAATTGTCATTAAAGTCAGAATAATACCCTAAACGAAGACAAAGTCTTCATATTTTTTAAGGACATCAATTGAGGATGCGTGTAAACCTCTGATATAATAACAGTTCAGGTGTAGGTGTAGATTTGTTCCACAGACCAAGAGTGTCAACTATGGCCCAAGTAAAACATGTCAAAGGACCTACAAAAGGCTGCTGAACCTCGTCAGACTCGGAAAGGTTAGAACATTATTTCTAAATATTCCACATTCCAAAGTCAGGCAGATGAAATGTAGCAGCTACTCTAGGGTGGATATCATACAAAGACCAATCAACAGACCTTGCACAGAATCCTCACATGGCACAATGAACCACAGAGTGACAAAAACAAATGTGATGCATCAACACCACGACCTCATCTCAGCTGTGATGTATGGCTGAAGGAATAATAATGGAGGAAATAATGGGGAGATTAATGAATGAATTCCAGATTGTCTAGGAGAATTCTACAGCAGAATGAAAGACCATGAGTCTGTGATCTGAAGCTCAAAAAATGTTTTGACACAGGACTGAATTAATAACAATCTCAAAACAATAGAAGCTCCTTATTCCTTATTTCAGTATTGAGTCCTGCTCTTTGAATTGATGTAAAGCAGGGCTAATCAACTATATTTGTCTGCGGGCCAAATTTGGCAGATAGCTCTGACCTGTGGTCCGGGGGGGCGAACGTACCACTTGTGATGGAGTGTTTTTTCAATAGCCCTGAAATAAATGCTCCGGTTTAAAATTAATTATCCCGTCAAAATTAAAAAATATTTTTAACTATTTATTCTGGGTCCGGATGGGATGGCATTTGGGTCCGTATCTGGACCACAAAAACAGAAATTTGCAGTTAATCAGGAATGAGATTGGGTCCTGACAGGACTGCGTTCGGGTCCGGATCCGGACCGCAGTCCGCCTGTTAGTGACCTCTGATGTAAAGCAAGCAGTAAAACTATAGATAAACAGAAGCAGGTCTGTGTAGAGGAATGGGCCATGGTGTCTCCTAACTGCTGTTCTAAATTGTTGCAGAAGGTGTTTAGTTGAGGTTACAACCAATAGAGATTGCTTGTTACTAAATTCACATACATTTTCATCAGTGGCTAATTGTTTAATGTATTTTTCCACCATAAGATTAGATTTTCTGTAAAATAAATTTGGGTTTATGTCTTAGGAGCCAATCATGAAGAAAATCAGATCATTCCAATGATGATCCACAAATGTTTTCTCATAACTATGTACAGCATAATCCTCGGAGTGAATACAAAACAGCTGCATGTTAATTTATTGCAGTTTCTTTCTGATGTCAGGCTACAGATGTTCTGCCGTGTAACCACAGCAAACGTGGCGACCCTGTGGCCAACAATGGGAGCTGAGATGTGTTTGTGGTACAGGAGAGCCCAAATAACTCAGTTCTAGATGCCTGCCTCAATAGTCACTCTATTGTGTTGAGCTCTTAGCTAGCAGGAGCTTTTTTTTTGACAAGTTCCTTGCCTGAGTCCAAGTAGAAAGCACAATTCTTACCATTAATCACTACTAAATGTTAAAAGAGACTCCCTCAGCTCCCAAGGCTGGAGTATAGCTCTATGACGACTCATTTCAGAGCAGTGAACTTGAAGGGAGAGGTGACCTTTGGATTCCACTGCAAACCATGTGGGAGGAGAAAGAATGAGGATTCAGAGGATAATGAAAATTCACACTCTTATCCTGAGAGGCGGCAGCTTCCCGCATCGTACCAGCGCATGATTTCTTAAAGATGGATTTTTCCATACACAGCTTTATATGTCTATATAAACATCTGCCATTGCATGATTTTCTAAATTACTTCCAGATGGTAAAATCAAAGCTTTCATAGAACACATTTAATTTCAATTAGTGTTAGTCATTGTGAACAGCAATTTTGTGCACTGCAATTTAACTGTAACTTTGTAAGTGCTTTTTCCTTGATTGAGACTCCACGTGTTTGATGGTTTCAGCTGGCAGTGTGCTGGCATTCAGTAGAGATGCCATAATAATCTTCACAATAACAAATATGAAGACATGCTCAAGATGCTGGAGGACCTCTTCAACACTACCGGGTAGGGCTGGTGCTCACAGCTGTGTGGATCAATAACGTGCATTGTAGAAGTTACCAAGACCATTCCAAATTAAGCATTAGCTGAGATTGGGGGAGGGGGGGGGGGGGGCTGTAAGGTGTGGTGAGTGCATAAAGCTGTGGGGCAAGGGGGCAAGAGAATCTCATCAAGATTTACTGGCAGAACAAAAGAACAAACTTGTGTTATGAACTCTGTAACATAAAGAAGAACAGAAAACACAAAAGGAGAACATGACTGCAGGACAGTTAGTCCTTCTAAAGCGGCTGCCTGCAATAAGTTTCATCTGTGTTCATTCACCGATCTCTCTGAGCTATAATATCATTAGCCGAAGAACAGGGGACAGGATCCATGGCAAAATGCTTCCCTACAAATAAATATAGTGAAACAGTTTTGCATTAAAATTCTAAAATAACTTCGGAAATCTCACTATACCTTTGCAACAATTTTAAAAAGCCCCCAAAAGGTCTGAATACCCATGGCTGATAATATATATTATAGACAGATTATAATGGCAGATTGTAGACTTGGCTGAACAAAGGACATTTTTTCCATTGATTTCCTATAAACTATGCAATTTGAACTCACTAATCCTTTTCAATGAGGATCTACCACATTGCATGTAGGAGTAGTGCTGAAAATGTACTAATCCAAAGAAGCAAGTGCATTTCAAGGTCTATGATAAAGAATATGGGCTGAAACACAGGGGAGCTAGCAACACAGAACCAGTGTGCTAATAAAACTGCACCCAGCACAAGCATTATGGACACGGTTATCCCTGACCATGGCTTAAGCCTCCACCTTTATGCATTTCGGTCCACGTCCAATGATATTCTGATAAACAAATCATGAAACCCAACCCAACCCAGAAAATACAAGCATAACAGAACAACAGTTGTTCACATCACACATCATAGTTCGCAAAAAAAAACCATTCACATCATGTGCACTTCACTTTCAATGCCATTTCCTGCTTATTTTATCCAGGCTATCATCTTACTTCTATACTATGGATATTTTCTTGGGAACAAACATTGAATGGACCTCACAGATGCCCCCCTGTAACTGGCTCTACGGTTGGTCTTAAGACTTATAATTCAAGTCTCATATCACTTTATTTTCCTGCAGAGCTGTGATTTAATAATGTACGACATAAAGGTCCAGAGATGCTGAATTCACATTCAGTAAATATTCACTGCGCTGTTGGCCACCAAGGACTGTCAGCTACAAACGGGAACTGGAGTGAGGGGGAAAAAAACGTGCAAAGAAAAATCACTAAAGGCACTTATCCACGTAAAAGGAGCTGACAGTGGCTTCTGTTGTTCTCGTTTCTGAGACGTGCCCCCCTCTCTGAGGCTAGCCAGTCCTAGGGGTCACGCTCTGAGTTCTGGGGCACCATGAGCCCAGTGAACGGCACCAGAGCTACTTTTGCTTTTTGCACTAGACAGCAAGCTCAAAAGAGTTTGATGCAGTTAGTGAAGAAGAAAAAAAAGAACAAATGTACAAACGAATGAGTGAATGAAAGTATAAAGACTCATCACTTCATGGTATCAGGTGTTGCCTACAGTTTTGGAATCGGTACCTGCAGAAACAGGTCTGATGCAAATGAAGAAGTGAATGTGCATAGAAAGTGTAACCATAAGTTCAAACCTAAGACACTGTAGACACTGTAGCAGATACAAGAAAATGTGATCTACTCAACGCTGTTTATGAACTGTAATTATGTACAGCAGGTCCATCCTGGACCGCACTGTCTGAAAAGTGGCAGACACACTTGGAGCTGGAGGTTCTGTTCTCATTCAGTGTTATTGTTTCAGATAGTTATAACATTTACTTCATTGTGCCACAGCTGTGAGGGCCATGCAGAGGCCCAGCTTCCGTCAGGTTTTAATCAGCCCCAATGCATTGACCAAATGGACGCGTGCCACAGAGAAACGGCTGTTGGACGACCTCCCATAACCCTGGCCTTGGGTTGGAGCTGGAGACCGTTCTGTGGTGTCATCAACAACAGCTCCTGCTTGTAGGAGAGTTATTACTACGGCTCAGAGCACTGCCAGGGCCAGAGACAGCATGCGCAGATGTGAGTCAGTGTCAAAGTGAAGCTCGTTTAAACATTGCAATGTTTGCAGATCCGAAAGTGATTAAGTTACCTAGTGCTTTTATGTGCTTATGGGCGCAGTGGGGCGTGCTAATAGCAGGTGAGCACATGCAAGATAACATCTTCTTTATCAGCACCTCCACTAACAATTTTCTCATTCATAAATCCAGAAACTGGAGATCAAAAACTTCCAAAAGATTAAATTACCCTAAAATGGCCAGACTTTTAAATCCCATTATTTTTTCTTACTTTTAGTAGGAAATTATCTCTGTCTAATGTACTAATTATAAAATATTTTCAACTTTCTTCAAAGTACTAAATGCACTGAATGACAGCTTCCGACAAGCGTGGTGACACTTGCACAGCTGGTATGCAAGAATAAAAGCTGTTAGAAGTGTGTTGTCTGCTGCACACATCCAGGCATATAGAGGTACTCTTTGTGAGACTCCCAGCACTAACCACACACAGACGGATTTGGAGAGCCACTGGGATGCAATGCAGCTGCAGCTCGTACCATCCAGACACTCGGCCATTGTAATCAATGGCACTGTGGCAATTGAAAGAAAAGAAATAATGCTGCAAAAAAAAAACAGGGTTTTAAAATGTGCACGCTCACGCACACACATACGCACACACAAACATTCACACTCATACTCCATCGGGCTATACTGATACCTTTTCCCTGTCCACAACGTTCAACCCGACTTCTGACCACAGCAGATTCTTTTCTAATTCTACTTTCAAATTCTACCACCTGCTTCTCATTCAAAGCAAATATTCTACATAATCTGAGTACGACAAAGCCCCTGGCTAAACCTAAGTCTCGCAGGGCAGCATGAGAGAGAAATCTCAGTGTGAATGCAGCGAGATACAAAAGAGAAGTGAAGTATCCCATTACACACACACATATGCCTGTGAATGAGCACAAGACTGAGGAACCAAGCCTGTATTTGTTCAAAGGAAAACTGGAACAATGGATGCCTTTCAGCCTCATACTTTATAAAGAGACAGCTGAGATATGACCCAGCAGGCACACCTTAATGCGCCCCAACATCAACCTCTACACAGCAGAAGACCTCCGTTCCAACTACACACCATCCCTCATATAAAACCCATAGGAACAGGTGCTCCGTCAAACACCATTTGAACGCCTCATCGCTAATGACATTACGTTTCACTGATTATCATTAAAAGCGAGAAGAGGATTCCTATGGTTTTTAATGTCTTAGCAGAAATATGCACATCCTACCCTCGGCCCTGCATAAAGAATGGCAAGTGCAGCCATAAAATTACGATAACAAAATATAAGCTCTTTTCAATTCATAGCTTGAGGTGCTACTTTCACTGAAGGCATCACCATTAAGCACACATTGAAGGAAAAAAAAACCCATTTGTTGATACAGTGCCAATTAAACAGATCCATGAAGGCAACCTAAAAATAGTGCAAACTGCTAGTGTGTTTTCTCAAAGCACTTAAAGCAGTGATTTGAAGCTGAGCAATGCAGTTGAATGCCTAATCATGGCTGTGCACAAGACCTGTGCAGCTTCTGGGCTGCGAGATGGTGCATTCTGGCTGTTTGACGTGCTAACCTGCGTGTGTAAAGCACAGATACGGGACTGTGGTGTTCTGAGGGAGCAGAATTATCCAAATGTGCTAAAAAGGAACCAGAATTCTGTCACGGTGTATGCGACATGGTTTTAGCTGTGGTGAAGGCTGAAGACTGATGTTTTTTTACTAAGACAGATGTCAGACCACATGGAAAGTCAGAAAAGCTGTTGCTGCTAAAATCAAGACAAAGTAACAGCTCCAGGAGGTAATATCTCCTCTTGTCACCACTGTACTCAGTGATTACATGAAACGTCTAAAGTTCACTGCTATGTCCTTATGGGTTACAAGAAGTGCTTGTGGCTTACACGAAGCACTTTTACACAGGACAAAAAATTACTTAGCCTGGTTGTGTGCCTCCTGTCCTAAAGTCTATTGTGGTAACAAAAACCAGACTCTTCCAGATTAAAGGAAATTGTGAAATAATGGATCACATGAATAATGTGTAAAGAAGCTGGATATGTAGGTAATTTCTTTCCTCATATTCTAGCACTATAATTTTAAAGGTACACTATACCTATTTAGCATTATATCTGATTTATACTGTATATCTGCTATTGTCTACAGTTCCCTTCTTTCCTTTGGGTATATTGTATTGTACAGACATTACAATTACCTGGGCCTCACTACAAGCAATTAAAGGTTGGTCTGCCCTAGATATAGTGTGCATATGACATCAAATTTGAATTGACTTGAAAAGAATGAAGAGAGCTCAATCATTTTAACTGAAATTTATATTTTTAAGACCACTTTGCATATCTTTGCAACAATGTGCTGAAAAGATGTAAAAATGTCAAAGCTGTATTTAAATTTAAAAGAGACTCTCAATCATGTAAATAAAAGGAAAAGTCTAAAAGTTGGAGCCCCATATGAAGCTTGGCCAACATTGTGCATGCATGCAAGTGTGCATGAGTGTGTGTGTGTGTGTGTGTGTGTGTGTGTGTGCTAAGTTGAATCTTAGCAGACTGTCTTGCAAGCCTGGATGAGCAATCGATTAGGTAAAAGCCCATGCTGTTCAAGAAAGACACTCTTAGCCATTTCTCCAATGAAGGTGCTGAAAGAAAATTGATTCATTCAAGTTAACTGACTTAGGGTAAGGGGGGGGGGGTGTCGTTGCATTATTCAATGCAGGACATCATTACCCATCTTGCACAGCAATGCAAAGAAGAAAAAAGCAGAAAATGCCATTTTCATGTAGGACTAAATAGCTTAATTCTATGAGGTCTGATGATAATATGCAAAGATCTGTGCTGTGAATTGCAAGAATAAACTCTCACTGTGAAGAGTGACAAAACTGGACGTCAACAGAGCACAGAAGCAGTGGACCCTTTCGTCCTGTGGATCCCCAGTGGACCCTTTCGTCCTGTGGATCCCCAGTGCTCCGTTCCATATTAAGGGGCCCAAACCCCCTACACCAAAAAACCCAGGAGAGAGAGAGACTATGAGTGAGAGAGACAGGGCATGTCAAACGGGAAAAAAACAGCTCCACATTTTCCATTTTCCTCTAGAAGTGAAAAAAAGCACATGCATTATGGATGCAAGTTAGCCAGGAGCACGAGAATTTGATCCCTAACTAGAGCAGACAGCTCAGGCTCCCTGTGGAGCCCCTCCCCCCAACTGTTTCTTTTTCTCATTGCCACCATCCATTCCACACTCCCCGCCCCAAAGAGCCCAGCCCAGGCAGTAGCTAGTGCACCCCCCCAATCACCCTGTCCAGCCTGTAAGGCCAGTGGCCAGAGAACATGGAAAAGTGCTTATAGCTCCTTTTTTTGCAGACTACCCACTTGTCTTGAGATTCCATTCAAGCATGGCTATAGCTCCTTATTATTGCCAAAAAATGTTCTTTTAATACAGACAAATAGAATTAATGCATTAAACCATTATGAACCTAGAGCATCCATAAAGCTATAGGCACAAGATTAATATGCACAGCATAGAAGAATTTCCTTTCACATAATAAGAAGAAGTTCCTCTCACATAGATCCCAAGTCATGTGATCAACATGGCAGGTTACTGTCAGTCAAGCGTTCTGATGCGCACTGGTCTTAAACTCTCTAGATGACAACATCACTCACATGACCTTCACCCTAACCCATAGGGGTTTATGAAGCAACCTAGATAGACAGAATCCAGTCCTGGAATATATGCTTAATAACAGTGTGATATGACAGAGCTTCACTGTCTGTTTATACTGAGACAAATGTCATGACAGTACGGGACAGAAAGAAGGGGGAAAATGTTGAGAAAACTGTCTATGCCTGCAGCTGGATGGAATTAAGTTAAAACCACAGGTTGGGATTTGAGAGAATTGCAGCTTTGAAAAATAATGAGGTCACCAGTTCAACTCTGGCCATGCCAAAAGAGAGATAGAAAGTAATGTGCCTTTCTTAAAGAACAAATTTCTTAACAACAACAAAAAAAAATCTGTTGCATAATAGTTTTTTTCTTAGTTGCCACATATCATGGAGACTGAAACAGAAAAGAACCTTTGAGAACTGAAGACAACAGTTGGTTTGGTTTCATTCAAATGTATAATGATTAATGTAGTGCTGTACGTGCATTACATTTATATACATTTTTTGTTTCTTGCTTCATTATAAACGGCAATTGTTTGAATAAAGCTCTCATTGAAATCTTGTCTACGGGGCTACACATTTGTGGCATTCAAACTTCAGTTAACAAAATCAGATGTCATGAATTTTAATATAAGTAACATCACAGGAACTGATTCCACTCAGTTGTAGAAACAGCCCATTAGCCTGGCTGAATGAACCTCAGGCTATTAGCCTAGTAGAACAAACCTCAGGCCTGTTATATCTAGGCTCATCTTACAAAGACTGGTATAGCATCTCACATTTAAGCTATCCCAGGTCTTCAGGAGGGAAACAGGTACAACACATTTTCGATTCCAAATATTCCTACACAACATGCCTAACCAACATGAAGTAACAGCACTATGAACAATGACCCTTCAGATCATTTGTTTGTCAAATTAAGGATGACAACAGCAGAGGAGAAACTATGTTTGTGCAGTACACATTAATATTGCTCTTTATATGTATGTATGTTTGTGTGAATGTTGTGGGGGTCGCTGATTACATTTTTCATTAGATGGATCCAACATCGAGTATGGGACCTGCAGGCAACACTTTTTAATTATCTCAGAACTTATCTCAGAGCTTAAAGAGCATCAACAGAACACTAAGGGAGCAGGAGTCATCTGCAATACTCGCAGGTCTCTTCCTGCACTCAATAGACGTCTCAGTCAAATTAGTGTGTCCTTAATAGTCTCATCTATTCTTTTTATTCCTCTCCCTCTTTTAATAGCCATTGACAGTAATTATATTAAGTTGGAGATCAACTGTCCCAAGAAATGACTTATGCAATTGCATTTCAAACACTGCATAATCATGTCAGTGACGTCAGCTCCTTATTTTTGCGCTCACAATTGTATTTTGCATTTTTCATGCGGCTAGACCCTGCTAGGCTGACGACACGATGTAAACTATTTTATAATTAGGTTAGACGTCGGTCGCACACGTCATACGATTAATATATGAAAACATGACTTATGGCAATGATTTATTGGAAGTCGATCTAAAGAAAACATAAAACAAGCTAATAGTCGCATTAATTCGCCCAGTCCTAAATTTCTGATGAATAAATCAATTAAAATAACCATGCCAAAAGCTAAATTAAATTGAAGACCCATGCCAAAAATGAAGTAATTAGATAAAAAAGACAATTACTACATTGATGGCTGCAGTCCAACTAAATGCATCTCGAGTGTCTCTTGACATTTGGCACAGTATCATAAACTTAAATTGAGTTAATTAATCTGACGGTCACAAATGACCATAAAGCAAGATGTCCATGAAATTAATCGGGCTGGAGCGGAGGTAACGTTTAATGTGAAATAGTTGAAAGTTGCGTTAATTGGCTGCGGGTGGACTCCAGACGAACCACAAATCTGCAACGTTAGTTTACTCGGGCAATCAGGCAGAGCGCGCGCGTGGAACGTACACGCGGGTCAAGTCGCGCGAAGCGTCACCATGGCGATACAGTTCGACTTCCATTCACGAGTTCGTATCAAGGCGATGAAATCCTCGTCCGCACGCATATCTGCCTTACGCTGTAAGAGTTTAGTTTGGGAAATATTCCCTTGAACATGAACTTTGTGAAATTCTACACATTTCCCGTCGTAAAAAATCTTTATATATGTGAACATGTTACCTAACCGTTCCTAATCCTACCTGAGCGGGTTAATTGAGTCTGTTTATCGTGAAAAACACCGAAGTCAAACGGGATGTCGTTCACGTCGCCGCATCTGTTTGACGTGCCACATAGCAAATGAAATAAAGCCAAGCGTGTCTATGCGCTCCCTGGACTTCCAGTAACAAAATAACACCGTAATTCACACACGTACCGCCATTTGACATGCACGTACTTACCGACTAAAAGACCACGTCCAAAATCTCAAAAGGATTCCCCGTAAATGCTGTTTCATATGGAGGAATAAGTTTGAGCCGCTGTTCTAGCGCACCCCGCTAAGCTCCGCCATCTCCAGCAGCCGAGTGAGGCGCGGTGTGGGCGGGTGGGTTCGGGTTAGTGCGGGCTGGGCTCAGCACCACAGCTCCACGTTTGACGTTTGCTTTAGCTGTCTTACCCCATGAAGTTTTTTTCTTCTTGAAAGTTGAAATTCGCACTTTACTTTAATTTCTCAGAATCTGCCTGCATGTTTACCTTTCATGTTTACCGTTGTGTTATAGCCAATTTAGCCTATTGCACCGTATGGAATTTGTGTTATAATTTAGCCTATTTTACAATATATGGGATTTGTATTATAATTTAGCATATAGTCTGTTACACTATGTGGTATTGTGTCTTTAAAAATATTTATAGCTTAGTGAACGTGGCAAAAACAATCACGAAACCTTTAGCGGTTGTCAGGGATGCCACGGAATACAGATGCTTAACACATGGCTCGATGGAAAAAAGTCAATTATATTTTATATCGTCCACAATCGCGCTGTATTATTACTCCTAAATCACATCATAACCACTTTTATCTGTGTAATAGTGAGCAGTAACACATCATTTGATCTAAAAGAAACGTATTTGGCTTTCGCAAAAAGTTAAATAATTCTAATATTGAGAATGTTCTATAGATGTTGTATCTATAGTGTATATAGTATATTGTAATATATAGTTTCAACAGTTTTTGTCAGTCCGGTATTATGAGTGCAGGCGTTGGTGATGCCATCTTTCGGTTCCAATATGTACTACAGCCAACAGATCGCTGATCCAAATAGATTGAATACATAAATGAATATTTTTCAAAGACACCTACAGTTCACAGTTATATAATAGTACTGACGTATTGACCAAACTTTATTATGTAAAGCCAGATGCTTACTTCTGTCTTCTTAGAGAATGCTGGCTACTCTTAAACCCACTAAGTGATTTCTGCTCTGAAGGATTTATCTGAACATAAAAGACTGGAATGCAATTTCATCTCAGATTTTCCCATGTGTATGTGCATACGAGCTCACTAATTAAACCACCATTAAAAACAACGAAGGGATTCCTGAACATGATGAGCAGAGCAAGTACAGGGATTTGTAATTATTAGAAGCAGATTAAAGACATCGATTCTTAAATCCATAAGCATGGGGTTGGCACTTTATTTTAAATGATTAATATAAATGACTGTTTGCATGACATAGATGAGTGATGTGGGCGGCATGTTCTCCCAAAGTTGAAATGAAACCCACGCCACTGCTTAAATCTGAGAAAGGAAGTAAGGAGAGGTATTCTTACATATGAGAATTGAAGATGTAGCATAAGGAGAGGGATGCTTCTGTGTCAGAAACATTTGATCTGACATGCAGAATAATGGAGGCTTTAAAGGCAGGAGGCCTGATGTAGTTACTGTGCACCAAAGACCACCCCTGAAATGTTTTCAATTTGCCACTGAAAGAGGCAGAAAGAAAAATGCCACAAGAAAGTTTTATTTTGGCACCTGTCACACATTAAAATATTCAAAGCATTTTTACAGAGCTAGCAGAAATTTGACATAAGACTGAATGATTGGTAACATCACATAAAGATGATTGTATGACATGCAACTGATATGTTCAAACCCTTGGAAGCTAACGGTCCTTTTTTTCTGGAGTGCATTTGAGCCCTGTGGTGGTCAGAAGTCTCCTGAGGGCCAGATCACAAAGACATGGCTGCTTAAGATAAGAGCAGGCACCACCCGCCAAACGATCTAATGTAACATCAAGGCGGTTGACAGAAAGCAGAAAAAAGCTCCTAGTGCAGTTTTATTTGAACATTTTCCATACTAAAAGAACTGCTTTCTCATCTATCTCAGATGGATTTGTTGCCACTATGGGATGTAAGGAAATCTGGTGCTCATAGACTCATGAAGCAGATACACATAAGAGACACAAAAGTTACAGTTTTGTTAAGGTGGTTATTGATTATGCATAGTGGAAGAAATGATTTAATGATCAATTTGAAACCCATAATATATTTTGAAAGACATGGCCTGCTTCAATGACTCGAGGGTTGATTAAAGAGCCAGAATGCATCAGTGCGTCTTGCAATCTGGTACGACATATTTCCAGCACGAAGATGCATGTATTAATAAATGACAATTTATAGGAAAATCTTTCTATATCTAGTGTTCTACCATTCAAAGATGCCCATGAGCAAAACCTTCCTTACTGGAGCACAAGAATGGAAGTCTTCAGCTTCACATGTTGTCATTTGTAAGTTGTACTGCACGTGCTCTATGGCGTTTACTGCACATGCTCTATGGCGTTTCCTCTCAGAATGAAAGCTTGTGCAGTGCATAAGAATTGCTGCATCTCAATTACTTATTTACAGTCTATGTGCAGCCAATTATTAATTAGTAAATCATTATATTTTACAAAGCCCTTAACACTCTTTTCCCCTGTATTAACTGAAATGCAAAATGTAGTACATGAGTCACTGCATTAACCAAATCCATATCCTGTCATCTAGATAAAACTGTATGCTCAGACTATTCTAAAAGCAAAGGGCACATTTGATAAGCCTGCTACAGTACAGGACCTACAATATACAGTGCTGCTTGAAGCTTTGTGAACTCCTTGAGTAGTTTAGATGTTTCTGTTGTTTTACCATGATTCTCTTATTTTATCATCACCAGTTTTTGTGAGCAGGCTACATTAAACATGGAATCAGAGCAAGTGCAAAAGTAAATGAACCAAAGCTGCATTGATAAAGTCAGTAACGTAAAAGGTGAAACACACGTGAGTGCTCAAGTAATCAATTATGCAGACCAATTAAGCAATTAAGAAGCACCAGAGAAATAATTTAGGTAAAGGCCAATCCATACATCACATCTAGAGAGTTGCAGACCTCTCTGGCAGTAACAGCCCAACACATTCCAATAAAACTACCAAGGAATGGCTTAAGAGACTGAAGATTTGCACTCTGGATTGGCCTAGTCAATGTCTGGACCTCAATCCCATAGAAATGCTGTAGCAAGATCTGAAGTGGATGGTACACACCAGATGTCCCTCCAACCTCTCTCAACTGGTGGAGATTTTGCAAATTTTGCAAATTTACAAATTTTGATTTACAAGATTTGAATGTTCATTTATATTGGGTTATTTTAGTTTTTATTTAGAAGACAATGACCACGTTTGGGTGGTTCACAAAATGTCAAGCAGCACTGTAGCTGAAATCCAATCAAGTAAAAAATACAATATTGCCTCCCACTGGACGATCAACACACAGTTGCTACAACGATGAATAGTAGCATTAAGACTTGTTACAAAATAAAGTGACCTGAAATTGACAAATATAAAATAACATCCCCAAAACGTCCTTACATCAGACACATTAATAGTTACAGTTCAAAGGCAATACTGAAAATGAGAAACCTTCCAGGTTTCCCCCATCAGACAAAGAGAACCGGCATTAGCATTTCTGCCCTAACATGTGTAAAATGACACTTTGAATGGCTTTTATGACACTTTTTAATGCTGTCACAGACAAAACCAAGTACACCATACATGAACTGAATTATGGCTATTCCCTATTCTATTTTCCGTAGTCCCTATTCAAAATCACCACTTAGAGTCTAGAACATCAAAGAAGACTGTAAAAAAAACAGATTCCAGATTTTTTCTGTTGCCTGAACATATGACTTTAGCACATTTCGAGGCATTCATGGAAGCTTTGTGGCTTTTATGACCCGCCGCGAACTCTGAGATCTAAACACAACCTCAACATTTTATGACCACTATATTCATCTAATGGAAGTCACAACACTGGGAAAAAAATCCTACATAAAAACCATTAGAGTCTGAACATCAGCATGTCTGTCTAGTAAGTCAGGGGATTAATTAACAGTATTCAGTAGCCAAAGGGTTAAAAAAAATTGTTGGTTTTTGTTTGTTTGTTTTACCCTCACTACAGGAGTAATATATGTCTATCCAATAAATAAATATAAATAAACCTGCTCACACAGAGCTAATGCTGCTGTTCTCTACCATGCAGAAGAACCGCACAGCTGCACTGAATGGCTTTTCAATACAATACATACATTAACATGCATCGTGGCACCCTCTCAGCACTACGACATGTAAATAACTAACACCTACCACCCCTCGAACTTCACAACACATCACTCACCTCGCATTTCCAGAGGGTAAGCAAAGACTAAATGCTATTGACCAAGACCTCTAAATGTTATGGACCACCGAAATCAGGTGTAAAGACTCAGTTGGGAGTGAATTCCAAAGGGCTGTAGCAGAGTGCAGTGTGTTGAATGCACAGAGCAGTGGATGGTGCCTTGTGCCCTCCGGCACGTGTTCCTGTGTGTAGTCCCGTGGTCAGTGGTGCGGCCGATGGTCCGGGGAGCAGTTCAGTGCTGCAGTGGGGCGGTGCTGTGCGTCACCTGCTCGATCCAGGGCAGGTAGCGGCTCACCCGCGCGTACACGCCCGGGTAGGAAGGCTCTCCACAGCCGTGACCCCAGGAGATGACCCCAGTGAGCACCCAGCGCCCAGCCTCGCCCTGGCACACCAGAGGACCCCCGCTATCGCCCTGGCAGCTGTCGGCGCGCTGGCCGAGGTCGGAGGTCATGCTGCCGGCACACAGCATGCTGTGACTGTTGAAATGCTCGCTGTAACGCTTCTTACACTGCCACGAGGGCAGGAGAGGAACCCAGGCCTGCAGGAGGGTGCCCGAGGGCCTGGTGTCTGAGAGAGAGAGAGAGAGAGAGAGAGAGAGAGAGAGAGAGAGAGAGAGATAACAGTAGGAACCTCTGTTCAAGGAAAGAAGTGTATCCAAGCAGTAAACAGAATGACACCAGTTTCACTTAGGACACCTTCAGCTCAAGGCCCGTGTTACCTGACGTGCCCCAGCCGGTGATGATGCACGACGCGGGCCTCTTGCCCCACTTGCTGCCAGGCGCGGGCAGGCAGGCGGCGTTGGTGTGGGGGTTGAAGGACACACATTTGCCCTCGGCTCCCCTGAGCCGGACCAGAGCCACGTCATGCTCCCAGCTCTCGCTGCTGTACTTCCTGTGAACCTCCACGTGCACAGGCGTGAGCATGCGCTCAAAGTCATCCTGCTCGTCCGTGTGGTAGTCCCCCAGCTTCACCACGTACCGAGACGCATCACTGCCAAACCTGCAGTGGGAGGAGAGACAATAGGACAGAGAGACAGACAGACAGAGAGACAGACAGCGAGGGAGATGATTTAAGTCTCAGTGATGTAAGTTCCAAAACCTAAGCTTCATAATGGCCCAGTGCATCATCACAATTTACAATACTTCACATGTTGGGATTAATAATAAGACTAGTGCAGTGTGTGTTCGTGTCCAGCAGGTGGCACTCTCACCGTTTGAAACAGTGGGCTGCAGTGAGCAGCCAGCAGGAGTTGATGAGAGTGGCTCCACACAGAGGCTGAGATCCTGTAGACTGAGATTTGAGCCACAGGGACGCCTGCCACGGCCAGTCCCCTCTGACCGCACACACATGGACAACACACAAAGAAAGATCTAATTTAACTGCAGCTAACAGGGCAGTAACTGTCCCATTACAGGCTGTAAAACTTCCAAATTATCTCAACATCAAGACAAGAAAAAATGATTTGGTAGAAAATGGTACAAACAAAGAGCGCACGTGCAGTCACCTAAGAGACTTGTACCCGCCGACGATCCTTTTGCTGCGTTTTTCGGCTCCGCCCCTCATGCCGCAGGTGGGTGTGCCCACCACGGCGATATCGGTCTCTGGCTCAGGAACGTAGTCGCACACCACTCCTGCGTCCTGGCCGTGCTTACACACGTGGCTCTCCGGCTCTTTCGCAGGACAGTGTCCCAGGAGAGACTCTTTGCCCGTGCACCTCACGTTGGACAAGTGGACCGGGCCCTTCCCTGCACCAAAGTACCCCATTGGACGCACCTTTGATATGCCACTGCCCCATGGAAGAGACAAGACAGAATCATACACAGTCATCATACACAGTGACTACGCCAGGTTTAACACGACACGTCAGATCAAACATCCTCCTAAGCACCAAACATCATCATCTTCAATCACTAAGAAGAGTTTCTTCAGCTTGTGCACTTCAAGTGCCCTTTGTGCCAGCGTCCGAAAGTGAGACAACTGCACCCTACATCTCCCAAACTAGGGAGACTCCACGGCAGACGCAACGCTCTCTGTGTGACCGCTGAACAGAAGGTGAGCCTTACGTGAGTCCCAGCTGTCTGCAGACCACGGCAGCATTGACATCATTCCAGCCATAGTCACAGATGCCGCCCCACTCTCCGTTCAGGAAGACCTCCACTCGGCCCTCCTTCCTGCTCTCACCGGCCACCAGGCGCACCGGAGGACCTGAGGGCGACCCAGGACGATAATGGCTGCTCGGCAAACCACGCCGAGTTATTAGCAACTTTACTAGCACGCTGTGGGTGCAGCGACTTTGAGCGAAATGAGCAGCATGACGCAATGCAAAGCAGAAACGTGTTAGTGAGAGATAACTCACCAAGTCCCCAAAGGATGGCAATTTACACACAGTGCCTTCAGCCAAAGGTTTTGGATACAGAATGCTTCACAAATATTTAGCAACTTAAAATCATACTCATGGCTATATGAGGGTGATTATAATTCCGGCACATTAACATGATGTGGAAACTTGTAATGAATAGAGAAATGCTACGGGCTGAAAAAAATGTCATCAACAGTTGGACAACAGGCAGATATGGTGATTGTAAAAACAATAAATAATGTTGTGTGCTGTTATACAGCTAAATGTCAGCTGGAGGGCTTTGGTCACCAAGGACTACAAATGGCTTTATTGAATTTCAAATAGAAATCTTTATCGACAGAGGAGTGTTCATGACACTGAAACTCTGCATGTGTTTGTTCTGCCCTTTAGCCCACCGTCAACACCTGACATTTAGGTTTCTGTTGAATTTTAAAGGCAACAGGGAGGTGTACCTATTCCCCCACTCCCCCCCCCCCCCCCCCCCCCACACACACACACACACACACACACACACACACACACACACTGGCCTGCAGTGTGGAGCAAGTGAAAGAGGTGTTATCGCAGATTAGCATGCAAACATCTCCACACGTGCATGCACTCGCACACACAAATAGGCACACAAACACGCACATGTCAGAGACACACAAACACCACCGCATCGTCGCCAACCTACCTGTCGTCTCTGGGGCCAGAGGAACCTCGTTGGTCTCGGCCCTGTGGCAACGGACACCCACGTCCTCGCTGTGGGAGCAGTCGTGCCGTCCCCACACGCTGTGCTTACACTCCAGGAGCGAGGACTCGTCGCCCTCACACTGCACGTCGTCCAGCAGGATCAGGCCCACGCCCTCTCCAAACACGCCGGCGGGGGCCACCTCTGCTCCGCCCCTGCAGAGACGTTCACCTTTTCACCCACAATCCACTAAGACGCAGTGGCAATGCGCCCAAGGAAGTCAGAGCCGGGGACCACGGACTCATCCGGACGGAGCTCAGCGGCTCCGCCCGTTCTCATCTAGCAGCGACAACATCGGCATCTGTGGGTGAAGCGCCCGCTTCCCTTTTCACTACGCAGTACATTATACGTCAGTATAACTAATAAAGCGTTCTAAAAAGCTTCAATTGCCGTCTGGTGCACTTTTGACCAAACGTTGACCCCACAAATGTATAAAAAAAAGAAATCCTTGCCAAGTTTCTCAATCATAATCAGTTATTTCAGCATAATGATGTAATGGTGCAAGACTTGGCAGCCGAGGGCGGTACCTGAATCCCAGCTGTCTGCACACCACCTGCGCATGCTGTTCAACCCAGTGGTCATCACACACCGTGCCCCAGTCTCCTGCGTGGTACACCTCCAGCCGGCCCTCCCACGGGTTATCTCCGTCCACCAGTCTCACCACGCCATCTGCAAGGCACACCGAGCCAAGACATGGCTGCAGGTCTACGGCTCCTGAGCATCCTACCAGATGTTCTATACACAACACCAGATAAAAGCCTCTATTTGTCAGGATGTAACAGTTGTGCACGCGTGTGTGTGTGTGTGTGTCCTGACCCGTGTAGGGGTTGCAGGACACTCCGGCGTCCTCCATGTGGTCACAGTTGTGCTGCTCCCAGCCGCTGTGAGGGCACTCGTCCAGGGAGAGTTCGTTCCCTGTGCACTGCACCGCATCCAGCTGGATACGCCCGCCTCCCTGCCCGAAGTGTGCCCACGACCAGGCCTTTGGGATGCCCCTGGGTGTAGCCCACACACACACTCAAAATACACTCGCCAGGTACTATATTTAAAACACCTGCAACGAAGAGCTGCCAAGTCTATAGCTAATCCACTGTGTCAGCCCCCTGTGTCTTCATCTCTCCATCTGTCGTGAGTTTCTGATAACGCCACTTCTGTTTGCTGGATATGTCTGGGTGGTAGACCACACTAAACACAGCAAAGATATTCACATGTGTAAAGGCCCTAGTCATACTGCTCTTTCTAATATACTTGTTCCGTATTAATTCAACCACGAAGGCCAGTCAGACACTGGTATACAGAGTAGAGACTACTTAACACACTGTCTATACTAAAGTGTTCAGAAAATGCATGTATACTATAGTTGTGTCTAATGAACCTGTGGAATACAGGTAAATCTAGGTGTAAGTAACTTATGCACAAGTAGACTGAGCCCTTATGTCATCTTAAGAGTCTTCCCTCCTCTGACACAAACTTTGGAGGAATAACAAAGAAAGGGGCATCAAGAAATAAAGTATAGGTTCTGTTTTTTAAAACACCAAATAAAATCGTAGATTACACATTTCAGCTGATGTTTAATTCAGTGATTTGTTCCCTGTACAAGCTAAAAGTTTTGAATCCTGAGTTCCGCTAAAACAACTTTACCACATCTCTGTAAACAGAGTAAAAACATATTGCAGCATAATATCAATTATTCAGTGTTCTCATCCTCTCTTACACATACATGCAACATGCACGCCAGTATGAGTGTATTCTTCTGCACTGTGCTAAAAACAAAAATAGGTGAAACGACTCTGAGTTGAAAAGTCTGCCGTTGCTGTATATAGATATGTGCAGTGGCCACATATAGATTTTTTTTTACCTCAGTGCAACAACAACAAAAAAATGAACCCTATACAACATTAAGAGGCACAGGCAGTGAACTCACCCTAATCCAAGCTGTCTGCAGACTACCTCAGCATCCATGTCGTCCCACTGGTCATCACATATGGTTCCCCAGTGTCCATCATGATAGACCTCCACCCTACCCTCAAAATCCTCCTCACCCCCTACCAGTCTGAGAGGAGGCCCAGGGCCTGGGAGGGGGGGGCAAACCAACATAACGCAAATCACAACACGCACATGTAGCTGTGGATGAAATTACAAGAGCACAGCAAAACTCCCCATCTCTATGGATTTATTATTTATCATATTTATCAGTCTGTTAAACCCTTTTGTTTTTATTTCTTAAAACTCTGACGTTTCACATTTCAGGTGTCATTTCAAGCACTGTATTTGCAGAGGACAGCTGATCCAAATAACAACAAAAAATGCAGTTTTCAGACATCCAATAATGCAAAGACAACAAGTTGGAGTGGCCACCGCTGGGCCACTGAGCAGACGTTTAACGTCAAAGTGTTCAGACATCCTGGCATGCTCTCCACCGATCTGTCACATGATTTGTGATGATCACAAAGGAGAAGGAGGTGGTCTTGAGCTGGAATACCTCACACTGCAATGGAGCAGCTGCCATACATGTGAATACGTAGAGAAGTCTCTACATTTCCTGAGCTGTGTAACCACACGTGTGAAGTGTGTAAATAGCAACAGCGGCAGAAAGTGGAATAAATGCATTTAGTACAGTGGGAAATAAAAGTAAGTGATGCACAGAATCCTAATGACACTAAAAGTCACTAAAATCCACTGAAATATTATTATTATTATTATTATTATCATTCATATTATTATGATATAATATGTGCTTGTCTGTCCTGGAAAGACACAAACAACTCTAGTGGGATGAGCTAATCAAGCATATCTCTGTCCTCACAGCAGGAACTCAGGAACTCATGAGCTGTTGATTTACAGACATTTCATATTCTATCCCTCCTCTCTCTCTCTCTCTCTCTCTCTCTCCCACACTCCGTTACTCACTCACTCAGACTCAGTGTAATTTGTTCCTTTTATACTTTTATTACTGCTCCATAATAAAACATCTACAGTATATTCTAATACACTTTCATTTCTGTGTTGTTGTTTTAAATATACAGCTCCTAATATGTTAAACATAACGTAAGATCAACACAAAGTTATACATCTTATCCAGAATGGGAGGTTCATTCATTGGTATGAAAGAGCCCAGTAGAACTCTCCTATCTCTCTACTTCAGCCACCTCGTGTTTACCTTTCAGTGTCTCTCCACCTTTCTTCCCAGGTACACACACTCTCTCTGCACACAGCCAGACTCTAAGTTCTTTTTATGTACACACTTATGTGTGGAAGGTCACAGCTTTCAGAGACTCACTCTAAGACTACTGACCTTCAGGCGGGGCACAGACCACCCCAGCCTCGTTGCCATGGCTACAATCGCTCGTAACAAACTTCCGGCTCCTGCACTCCAGGAGGGATCTCTCGTTGCCGCGGCAGCCGAGCCGCGCATAGTGGAAGAGGCCGGAGCCGGGGCCAAAGTAGGAGTGCTGAAGAGCTGTGCCGATATCACTGCAAACACACACACACACACACACACACACACACACACACACACACACACACACACACACACACACACACACAGACACACACACACACACAAACACACACATACTCATACACACACACACACACACACATACACACACACACACACACACACACACACACACACACACACACACACACACACACACACACACACACAGACACACACACACACACAAACACACACACACACACACACACAGACACACACACACACACACACACACACAGCAGCCGTGCACATTCACATAGAGCACACAGACACATGGCACATACAGATAAAGCCATACAAATGTATACTGCTTACATTTCTATCCACAGAAAAATTTGACTATATTTCTATATCGATTCTATCAATAAATTACAATCAACTAAAGCACAGAATTACAGTAAAGTGCAGAGACACAAATTGAATGTTAACAATAGCAGTGGTTAACACGTTTTTTCTTTTACTAATACTGCCATTAAAATGAAAAACTCCCATAACAATAAAAATGTGCTTGCCATACCCCAGCCCAAGCTGTCTGCAGACCACACTGGCATCACGGTCAGTCCAGTGAGTGTCACACACAGAGCCCCACTGGCCATTCAGGTATACCTCCAGACGTCCACTCTTAGAGGAAGAGCCCCCCACCAGTCTGGCTGCCCCTGATGGGGGGGAGAAAGAGAGGTGATGAGATGAAACTACATGTACTTCTAACAGACATATTACGGTGTCTGGTTATTAACAAGAGTGACTAATGCATCACAAAGTGCGATATGGCACCTTCACCTTGGTAGAACCTCTGGTGATTTATTGAGCAGCACTGTTTCAAGTGTCAAAGATGAATTTGGCTTTCAAAAATAGCACAACTCTCAGTAGAAGTAGAGCTTGGGCTGTTTATAGCCTGAAGCTAAAAACCCACTCAGTCAAGATCTCACTTCACATCATGATTTAACAAATGAAAAGCAAAGGAGGCGTTCTTCATCCTTTTCTCCAGGTAAAGTAGAACAAGACAATCTCAGGTGTCTCCCGTGTCATTACAGTAAAAGCGGTCGTACCCTGGTGGCAGTCGCAGTAGGCCCAGCCTA
Organism: Brachyhypopomus gauderio; assembly: GCF_052324685.1. NCBI lineage: Eukaryota > Metazoa > Chordata > Actinopteri > Gymnotiformes > Hypopomidae > Brachyhypopomus > Brachyhypopomus gauderio. Next base: position 11,417,397 of record NC_135213.1, on the reverse strand, counting down.
TGGCTCCAGAGCTCTGTCTGAAGAAGCACCAGGGATTAGATTCACGGTCAGGATTTCGGCAGTAGCTGTGTTCTCCCAGGCCTCTGCCAGGGTACTGCTGCACGTAATCAGGGAACTCGGTCCACTTCAGACAGGGTGAGCCTGAGTCCGTCTGAGACACGGTGCCGTTGTAGTATCCCAGTTCAGTAAAACCTTCCGAACACGAGAGAGGGCCTGCAAGAGTGAAAAGAAAATGAAAAGATGATACACAGTAGTAGCAGTCTTTGAGCCTGCATGTATTGGATTATAAAATATTTCATTTGTGTGTGTGTGTGTGTGTTGAAAAAACACTTATGCTTTCTGCAGTGAAAAAACAACTACAACTACTTCAGCTGATTCCTCCTCCAATGGAGAATTGAAACAGTACCTGGAACTGTATGCTGTACGTTGGGGAATATGCAAACTAGGAAGTGGAAGTGTGGCCTGTCTATCTGTGACCCGTGGCCTGTCTATCTGTGACCCATGGCCTGTCTATCTGTGACCCGTGGCCTGTCTATCTGTGACCCATGGCCTGTCTATCTGTGACCTGTGACGTGTCTATCTGTGACCCGTGGCCTGTCTATCTGTGACCCATGGAATGTCTATCTGTGACCCATGGCCTGTCTATCTGTGACCCGTGGCCTGTCTATCTGTGACCTGTGACCTATCTATCTGTGACCCGTGGCCTGTCTATCTGTGACCCATGGAATGTCTATCTGTGACCCATGGCCTGTCTATCTGTGACCTGTGGCCTGTCTATCTGTGACCCGTGGCCTGTCTATCTGTGACCCATGGCCTGTCTATCTGTGACCTGTGACCTGTCTATCTGTGACCCGTGGCCTGTCTATCTGTGACCCATGGCCTGTCTATCTGTGACCTGTGACCTGTCTATCTGTGACCCGTGGCCTGTCTATCTGTGACCCATGGAATGTCTATCTGTGACCCATGGCCTGTCTATCTGTGACTCGTGGCCTGTCTATCTGTGACCCATGGCCTGTCTATCTGTGACCTGTGACCTGTCTATCTGTGACCCGTGGCCTGTCTATCTGTGACCCATGGCCTGTCTATCTGTGACCCGTGGCCTGTCTATCTGTGACCTGTGACCTGTCTATCTGTGACCCATGGCCTGTCTATCTGTGACCTGTGACCTGTCTATCTGTGACCCGTGGCCTGTCTATCTGTGACCTGTGACCTGTCTATCTGTGACCCATGGCCTGTCTATCTGTGACCTGTCTATCTGTGACCCATGGCCTGTCTATCTGTGACCTGTGGCCTGTCTATCTGTGACCCGTGGCCTGTCTATCTGTGACCCATGGCCTGTCTATCTGTGACCTGTGACCTGTCTATCTGTGACCCGTGGCCTGTCTATCTGTGACCCATGGCCTGTCTATCTGTGACCTGTGACCTGTCTATCTGTGACCCGTGGCCTGTCTATCTGTGACCCATGGAATGTCTATCTGTGACCCATGGCCTGTCTATCTGTGACCCGTGGCCTGTCTATCTGTGACCCATGGCCTGTCTATCTGTGACCAGTGACCTGTCTATCTGTGACCCGTGGCCTGTCTATCTGTGACCCATGGCCTGTCTATCTGTGACCTGTGACCTGTCTATCTGTGACCCGTGGCCTGTCTATCTGTGACCCATGGAATGTCTATCTGTGACCCATGGCCTGTCTATCTGTGACCCGTGGCCTGTCTATCTGTGACCCATGGCCTGTCTATCTGTGACCTGTGACCTGTCTATCTGTGACCCGTGGCCTGTCTATCTGTGACCCATGGCCTGTCTATCTGTGACCCGTGGCCTGTCTATCTGTGACCTGTGACCTGTCTATCTGTGACCCATGGCCTGTCTATCTGTGACCTGTGACCTGTCTATCTGTGACCCGTGGCCTGTCTATCTGTGACCTGTCTATCTGTGACCCATGGCCTGTCTATCTGTGACCTGTCTATCTGTGACCCATGGCCTGTCTATCTGTGACCTGTGACCTGTCTATCTGTGACCCGTGGCCTGTCTATCTGTGACCTGTGACCTGTCTATCTGTGACCCATGGCCTGTCTATCTGTGACCCGTGGCCTGTCTATCTGTGACCTGTGACCTGTCTATCTGTGACCTGTCTATCTGTGACCCATGGCCTGTCTATCTGTGACCCGTGGCCTGTCTATCTGTGACCTGTGACCTGTCTATCTGTGACCTGTCTATCTGTGACCCATGGCCTGTCTATCTGTGACCCGTGGCCTGTCTATCTGTGACCCGTGACCTGTCTATCTGTGACCTGTGGCCTGTCTATCTGTGACCCATTGAATGTCTATCTGTGACCCGTGACCTGTCTATCTGTGACCTGTGGGTCTCTATCCTGCACTCCTAAAAAATTGCAAATAAACAATGAACATCACACAACCCTGCAGGCAAGTACTAAATACAAAATCAATAAAAATATTGGAGTGACTAAAACTGCAAATACATATTCAGCTCTCTGAGGTTAAACCATTTGTCTAATTATGCATTCAACTGCTGGTGGTAAAAAAAAATGTTGTTATAATGTAGAAACCTTCCAACAACATGGAAATACATATATAAAAACATACATATGTACTGTAATATGATTCTGCTCATTTAAATTCTCATTCCCCCCATTTACTCTACATAATTTGAGCCCAGAATAATCAGCATTAAAAAGCTTAATTTCGTGCACAGACTTCTACAGGTCTAGGCTTGCCAACGGAAGCTGGCTGACCAAGAGCCGCTGGAAGACCTGGGGCCTTGTAGCAGGTCTGTGTTTATCTCCCAGGAACACTTGCCTTGGCTTGTCCAGCACCCCCCCCCCCCCCCCCCCCCCCACACACACACACACACACACACACACACCAGCTTTGGTTCCTCAGCCCAAGGCTGAAGAATGAAGTCAGAGGGAACACAAAGGGAAGACAACGTGACCCACACTCTGCTTCACTCCCCAACATAGAGGATGAAGGATCAGAGAGGCTCTTGCTCCAGAATGCTCCAGAAACCACTTTTAAATTCACAATGGGTGTCAAACTTGGTAGCTCATTTGAGGTCAGAAGTTCAGAGTACCTTGCATGGGGACAGAGAATCCTGGAAAAATGAATAAATGCCATGTAACTAAACAGCTATGTAAAATTAGCTGATTGTTGTAAGTTAATTTGACTAATTGCACCAGTTGTTTTTGTATGAGTCCATCTCTTTAAACACTGTAGAATACAATGGAAAAGTTACAGGAAAACACTCTCATGAATGTGTAGAGGAATATACTCATGAAGCCATTTTCCCAGCTCCATTTGGGCTGTGAAATGTTGCAGGCAGTGCATAAACAACTCTTTTTCAACACTCTTAGCACAAGCCCCAAATGTCAGCAAATTTTCTGAGTCTGTTGGTAACTTTCACAAAATGTGCTGGACTGAGATGCATCGTTCAAAGACAGAGAAAGCCGGTCTGGAGAGGATTCAGTCTTCTGCAGTTAATTTTCTGCTAACTCCGTCATTTCTTCCACCCCTAAATCCTCAACACCATGACCCAGCAGTAGTCACACTGACACATCTTGCCTTCCAACTTTGCATTGCATGACAAAATGCACAAGTTATGGACAGAGGAACGCACTGTTAATCTCACGTATGACTGGTATGTTGACATCAGCAGCACTGTTCTCACTTCCTGAGCCAGACTAGAGCTAAACAATATCAGACCCAAACTCACTAAAGACATATGGTGGGTAAGTGTGCAGCAAGGGGATTAATGGAATCCTAGCCAAACCTAAATGGACCAATTGCAATCAAGACGGAGCTGAATTAGAGGTTTTAAAGCAGAATGACTGAGAGTGCTCTCAAAATGAGTTGTGCCAACTTGAACACCAACCCTTGGGAAATCGTTCATTGCGTTTCTATTTAATTGGGCGCACAAAGACGTGTGGAGTGGAGTAAAGCTGTCGATAAAGCAAACTGCAAGAAAACAAAACAAAGGCAAACTAATAAATAACCCGTTCTTATTACAGCCAAAATCAGATAGGTCATCAAATGGGTCATCATCTTAGAAAATGGTTTATTATAAAACAGGCAGAACAATTACACCGAGAAGGTTTATTAGAGGAAATAGAATGAAAACAGGAAGCGAAGGTGCAGTAATAGTGCCAGGCAGTAATAATGAGAGAGAGGTACAGGGCATCAGGGCATGGAGAAAGAGACAGCCATGCTGATTCAGCAGTTCAGGCCTCAGTGCTCTGATTCCTATCTCACCGCATTAGTTCAGCAGTGAAATGGCTGCTGGTCAGGGTTTTCTCCACTTCCACATCATGGCAGTGAGAGGGCGAGTAGGACTGAAGGCAACAGTGAAAATTAAGAATGGTCCTCAGACAACATACGACCGGAGGTGGATTAGCCTATATTAACCCTAACCAATCCCGATAATTTTTAAGAACAATTAGACGTAACCTAAGATAACATGACAAAAATCAAGGAGATCATGACAAATGCAGACATGACTAACACCGAGTTACTTCTCTAGGCTGAAAAAATAACAACTCCTTTATTGAAAATATAGTGGCCCGATCTTACTCCAGCTATGCTACAGGTAACGAAAGCTAATACATGGCAACTATACAGTACCTAATGCACTGGTGGATTACTGCACAAAATTCATCATTCAAACATTATGAATTCAAAATTACATTTGGATAAGTATAGTAACAAATATAATTCTATAAAGGTTTATTTTTTACTGCCAAAATTTCGGCATATAAATATACTCAAGGTAGGATGATTTCCGTTAAACACAAGGTGTGGTTAACATGCTTGCAGGGCCACCCATCTCCGAGACGTGGTTGTTGAACCGCTGTGGTGACATTCGTTTTCATTTGATCTTGATTTAATTCCACAGTGAACAAAAACAGGAACATGTGCATGCAGACCAGACACAAGGTGGGCGATGAGGCATCAAAGCTGTCAGGGACGCAGGGCTGCCAACGATGGGCCCAGAGACACTCAGGAGATGAACCTGGGGCCTTCAAGCTTTTCAAAGGACACTGAGATCTCATCAGAATATCAAAACTGTGAGACATGCCAGATCCAACCGAAGCTCAAATAAGCACGACAAAGATTGCAGTTTCATTTTTGTGCTTTGCAAAAAAATATATAAAAAGTTACACTACAGTTCCAGAATCAGGCAAATAGGGGGGGAAATGCAACTGGAAACATTTGTGTCTTGCTGTACATCAATGAAACACAGTGCACAAGAAACACCACACACTGAGAGTAGGGAAGAAAAACAGGGGAGCTGCAGCATGGGCTGTTCAAGCGTGCGTGTGTGTGTGTGTGTGTGTGTGTGTGTGTGTGTGTGTGTGTGTGTGTGTGTGTGTGTGTGTGTGTGTGTGTGTGTGTGTGTGCGCGCAGCCTGTGGGGGAGCTCAGCTCTCTCTTAGATGCATTCCCTTCCTGTGCTAATGGGAGAGCAACAGCGGAACGAATGGCAGCAAAAATCATGTCATTTACCCAAAACATGTGCACAGCATCCTCACACACACACACACACACACACACACACACACACACACACACACACACACACACACATACAAGCTTTCCAGCGCTCTGCGCAACGGGACTACTCATTCTCTCTTCCCCCACTAATCCATTTCCTCTCCACAATAAATATTCGATACGGTTCATACAGAGCACCGCCATAGGCCAAGTGTGTGTGCAAGCAAGCACTCAGTGTGGGCTACGCCTACAGCAGCAGGAGTGACAACTGCTACGCTAATGAAAACCTTAGCAGAAGGTTATGTGTGAGGCTTACGTGGATGTCTAGCATAGTAACACTTAAACTTTGTCATTTATTATTCCCTTTGTAAAGCCTCCACTGTAGACTCTGAAAGTACTAAGTACTAAAAAAAGTAGTATAAAAAAGATGGAACGAAAAACTAGAGAAAAAGACATCTTCATTTGTGAACTTAGGCCATAAATGTCACACCCTCCCAGATCCATGCAAATAAAACAAAAAGACATAAAAGTTCAAAGTAATTCCCAACGCTGCGCCTCGTTCTTTTGATGTGCGCATGCTGCCTCTTGGCACAGGCCGTTCGGATAATCTTTTCTTTGGACCAAACACAAATCATTTAATCTGAGGCCTATCTAACTTCGAGCTTCACGCGGCCGTCTGATTGGCTGAGCCCAGTCAGGCTGCTTATCAGTCCTCATGCAGTGACATCAAAGCACTGCGAGTCATTAGCGCTGTGAGATTGAGGCTGGAGAATTTCACGCTGTTGAGGCACATGAGGGAAGAAAAGAGGAAAACCTGACAGACATCAGCATGAGATGAAACACCATTACGGGACAGCTGCCCTCATCAACCTGCTAGATGTGTTATTGCTAGTAACAAGAATAAGCCAATAACAGCACGTAAATGTCATGTCTTCAAGTCATGTGAACACTTTCTGAATGATGTATGCTTATTCTTAGTGCATTTGCTATCGTGAACCTACTGTGTATCCTACTAAGTTAACATTAGTTTATATTAAAAATAGTGTATTGTTACTCCTACAGGCTTGATAAATGTAATGTATTATACGCTGTCAAGCATCGGCATTGAAAAAGAGCACATCTGGCCTCACCTGTATTCTGAACTGTATTCAGGTAGCTGTCATCACCAATCACCTGCAGGGAGAAAAATCACAAACAGTTGACATGCACAGAGCTGACAGAATTCTGAAGTGGTTTGTATTTGTGTGAGCTTGTGCCTGTTTTTCTTTCAGAAAAGGGCTTTATCTTCTTCAATGTCATACGCATGCACAGCAGTGCGTACTCTCTGTAGGCTACCCACGCTCTCACGTGGCTCTGGGGAAGCCATGACAATTGTCACACATAAGATTATAGAGAACATAAATGTCAGTTACATTTTTAAGTTGACCTTTTCTCCAGATTACAGGACCTGACAGGTGACATCCTGAGTGGTATGAAGGTCTAAATTAACCAGATCGTTTGCTTGTCTTAAAACTGAAAAAATAGATAAATTATTATGAAAATAATTGATGAAACACATATGGCTCAGTATCAAAATTACTTTAATTTAATATTTTGTGAGGGGGCAGGACTAGAATTAGATTTAGTTTTTCATTGACAACCTGCTTTATAATATCAAGAGGTAAATGAACGGACTATAATAGTAATAAACTGTCTGGACTTAACCCTGTTTTTTGTACTCGACAATATATCTGTGAAACTGGGTAAAAAGCAGACAGAATGTATCCAAAGTCAATTAAAGGCTATTGTGCTTACCCGTCACCTTGGCCCAAAAACATTGGCATTTCTGAGTTACTGTGAGTCTGTAATGCAGGATATGTCCTTACATCCTTCACTCTTATTTTGGTTCATGTCATATCTTTTCAGGAGAAAACAATACACAATAGCTCATAACTAATGTATTTCAGCTGCAAAACTACATACATTTGATTATCTCTCTTTTTACATTCAAATTCAACTAAAGCCTTTTTCATATAATGCACAATGTGTAATTTAGGTTCGTCACCTTTCCAACAAGCGAAACCTGGACACCCCTATTGCATCACCATTCATGTGTCCTCCCCCTCCACTTTGCATTTGACACTACCTACTGACTTGTGATTGGCCTAGTTCTGTCAGTGGGAGGGGAGAGTGAGGAGAAGTAAACAAACTGAGACATAAACGGAAAAAACGGACATCTGGACGGGTGGTAGACCTATCTGGACGGGTGGTAGACCTATCTGTTTTCAGCCTTCCTGCCTTCAAATGTCCTGGGACCTATTACCCCTAATCATGACAAGTTGGGACAAGATGGTCAATGCAAATCACGAACGCAGTGATTTGATGTATTTCACTGCACACAGAATGAACACAAGATGTTTCATGTCTGGTAAACGTTGTCAATTTCATTTGTAAAAATACAACACATTTCAAAAAATGGTTTGGGGCAATTTAGGACTCGTAACGGAATTTTAAAATTATGTCATCTTAAGCAGATGATGTAAAACGATCATTGTAATCATGATTTGTTATTTAAGCACCATCTGGGAAAGTCCAGGAAAAAACTGGGCCAAATATCACCACTTTACCAACGAATATGTGAGAGAAACATTGACATTTTTACAAACAGTGTATCTCAAAGAAAGCCATAAAGGGGTTTGGATATTTCACAGTGACAATTAAAAGACTCAAGGAATCTGGAGGCATTCCAGTGCTTACAGTGCAGAGGTACAAGCCAAAGCTGATTAACCATGACCTCTGATCCCTCAGAGAGCACCGCATCAAGAACCAGCATTCATCTATAATCAATGTAACCACATGGGCTCAGGATTACTTTGACAAACTTTTGTCAAGCGCTACAATATATAGTTACATACAGTGACAAAAGGAAGCCTTATGCTAACAGTGTCCAGAAGCATCATCAGCTTCTGCGGACTCAGAGGCATCTAAGATGGACTATGTGTACTATGGTCAGACAAATCAATATTTCAAGTGTTTTCTTCTTGTAAGAAATGGACACTGTGTCCTCCAGACCAAATAAGAGAACCATTAAGTATGTTGCCAACAAAATGTCCTAAAGCCTGCTTCCATCATTGCTACAGAACCGAAAACCAGGTATCAGTGCCCTTGGCAAAAGATAACTTACATTTCTGTGACTGTGCCATTAATGCTGAACAGTACATAGTGATTTGGAGGAACATATGCTGCCTTCAAGACATCTTTCCCAGGGACATCCATGAATACTTCAACAAGACAATGCAAAATCACTTTCTGCATACATTACAAAGGCATGGCTGCAGACGACAAGGATGCAGGTGCTGGACTGACCTATCAGGAGTCCTGACCTGTCAGGAGTCCTGACCTATCAGGTGTCCTGACCTGGCCCCAACAAAGAATGTGTAACACAGTTTGAAATACAAAATATAATAACGAAGACCCAAAACTCATTGCAGAAAGGAGAGGACAAAATTACAGGTGATGCACTTAAATCTTTCTTAGCTATGTCTTTTATCAACTCATAAATGGTTTATTGTCGCAATTTCTCTGTTTAATTCATTGCAAGAATCTTTTTTTTATTATTTGGAAAAAAACAGTTCATGAGGTAACACATTAAATGTGCTGTTGTCTTGTTTTCCGCGTAATGCAGGTCAAATATAATATAATTGTAAATGAAATGAAAATCATATGCCTCAACCTTTTCTGAGTTGTGGATGTCCTCCATTAATGTACAAAGGTCAAGTGCACTGGGGAGTGAAGAAGACACTGTAACCTACTTGTGTTACGCACATAATGAGTCTCTGTTATGAGCTGTAGCGTCTGCACTCATATCAATACACTCTGGCCAGTTAAATCCATAACTGCATCTGCCAGTCTCCTTCTAAAGCATCAGTTGGGCTACATACTGACAGGAAACAAAACACCTCAGGAAGGAATACCCCAACTCCCTGTACAGTGAAATAAAACTAAGTATAGATTACATACCAAGAGCCTAGAAATTCTGACATGTGAAAACCAACGACACACAGGAGCCCTATATGACAGTGTCTGAAAGTACAACTTTGTTGCATACATCTTCATTACCTTCTGCTAGCTGTTCAGAACAACCTAAACTAGCCCGAACAACTCATAAATGCTGAATGAGAGAAAGATTATTATTAATACTAATATTAAGAAGGCTATCTTGTATATCGCAGTAGCTCTGGAGTTCATCTATATATTCCTGTAGTGCTGTAATGTCACCCTCGTTTGTTGGATACACCAGCCCTGTTGTTTGATGTGGAGCAAAGTAAAGCAAAATGATGCAGAAAGGTATTTATTTTTGTATTTATACCAACAGAGCACAACTGTGTCTAGAGTGGGAAACACAAAGCACTATTTTGTATAATGATACAATCTAAGATCTTGTGTACGTTTTGCTTCAGAATTATTTTAAATCCATATATACTGAACAAATATATAACCCCGCCTCTCCCTCCTATTCAAAAGCCACAGATATGATCAACCATACCATCTCGAAGAACACTTATTACATCCATTAGCCTTTCACTTAAATATGGGTCAAGGAGTTTCATTTGCAATGGCTTCTTTTGGTCATCTTCGCAGTCATTACAGCTCCACTAATCAAAAAGAAATTACAAACTGTGACCTGGATTTCTCCAAGACATAAAAGGTAGGGTGTAGTTCTTCCCGTGTACAATTAAGCAAACCCCACCACGTAAATGACGCTCCCTGCACGCGCGTGTGTTCCAGTGAGGGTGGTGGCGATGCCCGAATATATTCTAACCGCGTGCGGGCGTTTTATTGAACAATGACAATGATATAAGATGCTGCAATAAAATGACAGAAAATGACACTTTTCGTTCAGACTGAAGCCTAGATATACACAATGCATAAACGCTGAAAGGTAAGCACCATCACAATACATGATTTTAAATGCTTCAAATGGGTTATGATAATTTAATATATGTATATTTCCTCTCGAGAGGAGGCATGGTGAGGATAAACGTATAAACGTATTAAACATGCACTGATTGAACAGCATCTTCAGCGCAGCCTACCTCTGCGTGCACGGGTAGATAGAAGCAGCACGCGCCGATCAGGGCGAACATCTCCCACACGCTTGGCTCCATCCCTATCTCTCGCTGCGGGTGGGTGTCATTGTCCGGTGAGGAACTACTCTTCTGTAATTTCGGGTAACTCCGAGCCCAGATAGCTGAATCGGGTGTCTGTGTCTAACGGTGTCGGCGGCTCACGTTGTGGGCGCGTCTAAAGACCGTTCATCACCAAAGGAACCAGCGTCGCTCCCACAGATCCCTCCTCCCTGCCGCAGGTTCATGTGTGATGCTGAGTCGCTGATGCACCGTGGTGTCGCACACACACACACACACACACACACACACACACACACTGGGGCGACCCACGCTCAGTTAAAAGTACTGGATTTCTCATAGATCCACAATAGAGAGTAAACCGTGTGTCAAAACACTATCTTAAACTTGTGTTTAACTTCGCACTTTGAGCTTGTGTTAACTCGCGCACACATGGATCAACAAAACCCACAAGGACCTAAGATAAATATTAAAGAGTTAAAAAACTCATTCCACTTGATTTTTTTTTATCTAAGCGCTTTTTCGAAATCAGCAGGCTGTAATCTACAGTATTAGGCATATTTGCCTTTGAAATATTGGCTCGTTTTATAAATATGACATTAAATTGTATTCAGTTCATGGTTAGCCTGAGGTGACTAAAGACTAAGCAGAAACCAGGGGCGTTGTTAAGGGTGGTCTTTGGGGATGTAGGCCACGACGCCATGAAATTATTTTTTCTACAAAGGCTTATTAAAACCGAAACTTTAATATTATATATAACCCCCGTTTTAAAAGTTATACGCCAGGCAGGAGGCGTCTGTGCCTTTAGGCGCTTCAGTAAACTCCAAGGCACAAGAAAAATGCGCGTGCGGTGCCTGTACACATTTAACTTATTGAGGTACACGCAATTCAGCTATTTTAGATAAAGGTAACTTATTTTAGAATTTCATTTTTACTGTAAGTGAATGTGAACACGTGAATGGTTATGTTGTCGGCTCGTTGCCTTAACCGTTAGCCCTCATCACTGTGAAACACGTCTTGGTCGAATGACTGATCAGTCCTTGTCATCTTCTCCGCTTTGTTAACATTACTGATAAAGCCTTTTCTAGCATAAATTTAAAGACATTTTTTCAGAGTTGCACTTAATTACTGCCGATAAATTGTGACCTTTGAGAATGGTTAATTCCATATACATGTATTCTTCTATATGAAATTAACCATCAAGCTTACTTTTAATGTAGATTTGAAAAAAGATTTTCTCACCAGACCTTTCCACGTAGGCCTACTTGTGATTGACTCATGGTAATGACAAATGAACAAAATTTAGCACGCATTAACAACAGCATCAGGCTAATAGGGCTAGCAGGATGTCCAGCACTGAGCCCAAAAATCATAAAAGCAGGTTGCCTTCTCGAAGATCATATCTTGATTCTCCATTGCAGAAAACTGAAGATCCAGCCTGCTTAATTGCCCACTATACTTCTTGTTGGATCTTTTTAAAGAAAGTTACAATTTACCCAAATATTTATTCTCCCTACTGCTAAGATACTAATTTAAGGTCTAAATTATAGCTATTAAAACCTGGAGGCATGAATGAAAATAAGCAGGCTAAGCACGAAAGCAACAGTATATTTAAAAAAGTAAAAATATGTCACAGAAAAGTACACAGAAAAGACGTATGCTCATATACATACAATTGTATATATGTTAAATGTGTGTGTGTGTGTGTGTGTGTGTGTGTGAGAGAGAGAGAGAGAGAGAGAGAGAGAGAGAGAGAAAGAGAGACACACACATGTTATTTGAGTTGCTGATTGGCTGCTTGGCTGATTGACGCAGCACGTCCCAGCCTATAATTGTACAAACAGCAGCTGGGAACCCTATGCGTGACCTTCTGTTATTGGCATGCATAGTGACCCATCCATGGGGTGAGTTCTCCCACACTACCATGCATTACAATCAATACATCCTTTCATTCCCCACATTCCTGACCTCTTGACTCGAGCTACAGCACTGTGTTTTACAGTCATTATTACCTCAGTGCTCCAGTGTGTATGGTGCCCCATCGCCTTTAATGGAGGAGACTAGAGTCTTACTGGGGTACTTCTACAGATACTGGGGTTGTCATGGTAACACAATGGTTAAATTGCTGCCAGCACCTCCAACTCTCACTGCAAATTTAAGGATCATTCAGATACAACAGATTCTCAGTACAGTCGTGACAGTAGCAATAAAAACCTGACATGCGTTTATGTAGCTAAATGTTAAAACAAGCAGAAAGACTTTACACAATACAGCAGCAAACCTGTGTTTAATCTAATCACTAATGATTTCTGTGAGGCACAGGAGACTACAGGGAATTTAGAGACAGTATTTCCAGCCTTCATAAACGAACCAAACAGTGTATAACATATAACAAACATGTATATCCTTGCACATGCGTGTACATATGTGGTATTTGTCTTAGCTGCCCTCTCTGGTAGCTTCAGTTTCCAATTTCCTCCCAGTTTAGCTAATCCCTGCCAAAGACTGTTGGTATGGAAACGAATGAGAGAAATGCTTGATCAAACCTTGTCTTGCCTCCTTGGTACTTTGCCTAAGGCCAGGCATGGTCAAATGTGAAGGTGGCAACAGACGTTTGTCACTGTGCACTAATGCTTCTGCATTGACCTCAATTTGCCTATTTTAGTCATGCGAACTGTGTGGCTGTATTGTCTTTAGTGGTGGGTAGAATGGTCCAGATTCTGCATGAATACACACATGCATATGTGGACCTCATGGACATGAACATGCTTACACACTCACACACACACAAATACACACACACACACATACACTCTGGTGGTGTTTTTATACTGGAGGATATTGCTGATTTTGTTCTGGGCACTAAAAAAATTGCATACATTGAACTACTTCTTCTTCTTCTTCTTCTCCTTCTTCTTCTTCTTCTTCTTATTATTATTATTATTATTATTATTATTATTATTATTATTATTCTTCTTCTTCTTCTTCTTCTTCTTCTTCTTCTTCTTATTATTATTATTATTATTATTATTATTATTATTATTATTATTAACAGGCATTTCCCTTCTTTGCAAATGGAGTCAACATGCTTTATAATGCCCTACTAGATTTTTCACAAGCCTGAAACCAAGTGTCATGCATGGCTAGTAACTGAGGTTTAGGGGTTCTTCCCCTCATCAGCGTGCCTATGATCTATGAAAATGTGGCGCTTATAGCGTAGCTTCCATTCTCCTCATCTGTCCCTCGAGACCAAGAGCAGAAGAAAGACAGATCAATTATCACCAGAAGCCGCGGGTGTTCGCAATGTTGCTGTGAGATAGTGTTTGAAGTGGAGACTGCTGGGGTGTTTCGCTCATGACCGAAGATCTCTCTGCTGGCATTATGAAGCCTGAACTAATGTCATTAACTAATCATAATGTCCAAGATGGAGATGAAATTCCCAGGGCTTAACAAAGAAAATGTTGGGAAATATATGGGCTTTTTATGGCTCTAGGGGAGTTTGTAATTATTTTATGCAGACTAACTTATTTAAGTTTTTTTATTAAGTTATTATTAAAGCTATTATGAAGTTTATTATCAGTTTTCTCAAAAAGCATAATTGCATCATACATAAACGTCTGATGGCTTTGAAATTCTGAACGAGGAAAATGTTTCATACCAGGCCATTCATATGAATGAACACCTCATTTATCCACTATGTAAAAAGATTTAGCGCTATGACACGTGTGCGTGCTGCTCCATCAACATGTTCTACATGAACTCATGTTTTGAAGATGTATAAAATAGCAACTGTCAGGAGTCAGGTAAAGCATTTAAAATGGCTGCTGTCTGTGTTGACTTAAAAGATGCAGCAAATAGGAGGACTAGCAAGAAAGCATGCTTATTCAGCCAGCTGCAGACAATCACACAGAATCTTTAAAAAAGAGCCCTGCATGTAAACCGAGAGGATGCATGTAGTATTGTGCAGATGTGCAACTCTGATAAGCTTTGCTTGGACTGCCTATATTGGTTAGACAATTCGACAATGACAGTTTTGTGTAGGAAGGTGTATTGTACTCAGAAGAACTGCACTGTGAAAGAAGAAAGTGTTTAAGGTTTTGAGGCAATTACGTGAGTGTGAATTTCGTTACTGGAATTATGTTCTGGAAAATTAAAAATAAAATAGTAAGGGGAATTTTATCGCACCAGAAACTGAATATAAAAGCCAAAACAGTGGGGATTTATATGAGTGACATAATTATACTGTTTAAAATTTCACATTCAAATGACATAGTAGAATGTACTAATGCTGTTCCTTCCTGGAAACAGGAAAGCGTTTACTGTTTTATGCATATTGTGCCAAAAATGTGCAAATGCTTATTATGTTTGTAAGTCTTTTTTTTTTGGCGTGAAATTTGTCCAGTCAACACTAAGCACATTGTTAAAACATTCACAATCCAGGCTGGAGATTTTTGTCATCTTGAATTTGGTACCTGAATGTACCTCCTTTACCAGTAACAACCTTCACAAAATGTTTCCTGTGGTTGCAGAACAGATTGGTACAATGGTTAGGAGGAATTTAACAAGCCCATTCTTACTGCGAAAATGGCTTGAGTTCTTTAATATTCCTAGAATTTCTTGAATCTCTTCAGCTTAGTCTGCAGGATCCCAGTTGGTTTAACATGGGATGTCTTTCACTTCCTACAGCATTGGACATTGCACTCTTCACCTGGTCTTTTCAGTGTAACTAGGGAGAGAACATTTTCCTTAGACTTGTTATAGATTGAAGGCATTCAGAATTTTTATTTTTATTTTTTCGCTTTTGTAGTTTGCTGATATTACTTTTGGCCAGGGCATGGTTCACAAGAACATCTGCTTTCATAACACAGGGCGTCACTGACCTGCATCTCCAGTCTCATCAAACTGGGTAGAACAGAGTCCAATTGGCCTTTAGAAAAGTAATGAGCCAGAGGTTTACTTTCTATGTCCAAACTGGACTGCCATTATTTAAAGTATACGTTGAATATTCAGAGGAGGGAGTGCATTATGTTATTTAGTCAGTCTTTTTCATTAATGAAGACTGTAGTTTTGTAGATTATTGTTTTATTTTGAGTACAGAAGGTACAGAAATCGTAAACATACCCAAATTAAAATGTAATAGCATTATATGACAAACAATGGGGTTAAATATAATAGCTAGTTCCTAAAGCATTGGCATATTTGTCAAACCCAGTGGGTATTTCTCTTGATTATCTAGTCTTTCCAGTATTATTATTTCCATACTTACCTGGCAGGGGTGAGACCATGATCAGGAAGGTGGTTCGCCCAAGGTGAGGTTCAGCCATTGCACTCAGGCTGTGCTGACCCTTGCGAATTCCCCAAATGCGGGAATCTCGACTGCATAATTTCTGGCAGTGGGGAACTGTGTTCACACTCTCCCCTGATCATACATTTTTAGGGCAGTCATGGCCTGGCGGTTAGGGAACTGGTCTTGTGACCGGAGGGTCGTGGGTTCAATTCCCAGACAGGCCATGACTGAGGTGCCCTTGAGCAAGGCACCTAACCCCAACTATTCCCCGGGCGCTGGGCTAGGGCTGCCCACCGCTCTGGGCACGTGTGATCCACAGCCCCCTAGTTAATCACTAGTGTGTGTGTTCTGACTGCACAGATGGGTTAAAAGCAGAGGACAAATTTCGATTGGGGTGTAAAAATCACAATTGACAAAATATGGCACATTTTCATTTTTCATTATCCTTATAGCATGCACCATACTTGTGATGTTTGTGATTGTTAGTTTAAACAAAAAAGGAGCGAGCGAGCGAGAGAGAGAGAGAGAGAGAGAGAAAAAAATACACCTGCTAACAGTAGACACGCAAAAAGCTGCTTAGACTAATGAGGCTAGTGGCTAGTTACCCGACGCCATCTAGTGGTTCATGTAGATAGTGGAAACAAAACGAGCATTTGTTGATTACAAGGAGTTAGGCATGTCTAGCTTTTACTAAAGGAAAGCACGACAGTTTTGTGCAGCAAGAGTACAAACAGACAACGGAGCCTTTTCAGTGTAACAGCAAAATAACCGGTTTAAATAGTAGATTGGAGAGTTGATGTGAGGTTTCAAATAACATATAGATCACGTAACTGGGCTCACGGGCTGGTCATAATGTTTCATAACTTCAATCGGAGATTAACAGACATCTACGCTTTCTGCGTTTGGTATCTTGTCTTTGTTGTTGAGCCACTTTAAGCTCCGGATGTCCCACCTCTTAACTATGACGTAGAATGATTGACGTGACGTTCAGACATACTGAATACGTGTAGCACGTGATTGACAAGATCATTGACCAATAAGGATGCGAGATAGAATAGCAATGGCGACGTTGCTCCGTCTGCTGATTTGCAACCCGCTGAAACACCATCGGGGAAGAAGGAGACCTTCGATCGGTTCGCCATGGACTGTTCTAGGATCAGCAAGGTTTAAATACGACTCTAACCATAGAGCGGTAAGTAAGAATACTGTCAGCAACTTGCATCTGATTCAAGGTTAGTGTTATAAATCATAAGTAGCAAAGTCAGACCTGATTTGGAGATACTGATTATACGAAACCTTTCCTTATCACGTCTCAAGCATGACGGTTCCCCGTCGAGCCTTTTGGCCTGCCTAGAGACTGTTCGTGAAAACAAGTGGATTATCTTTGCTTTTAAAGTCTACCCGTATGCACTTAACCAATCTCGCAGAGTTAGAATATTTTTGTACTTGGGGGAAAAACTAATCAAACCAAGCTTTAAGTTTCAAGCACGCAATAATAACTGCTCATATTCTGTACCTAACGTAACTGGATAAAAGAACCATCTTGTTTCTCCAATCACCGAAAGCCTACCAGCCATCTAACATCACTCCACAGCAGGCGCGCCCGCCAACTGTAAAGTTCACTTAGCTGCGCTGTGGAGTGACGTTAGTGATATGTGATGTCACGAATGTGCTTACATTATTTGCTCAAAATATGATAGATAGATAGATAGATAGATAGATAGATAGATAGATAGATAGATAGATAGATAGATAGATAGATAGATAGATGTGTTTATTAAAATTTCTCTAATAATCAGTTTAGCTTTAACAATACTGTATCGTAAAGTTAGTTATGTTACATAACTTTGTAATTTGTTACGTAACACTGAGTAAACCGATGTAATGTAGATAAAAGGATGTGTTAAAGGACATTAACAACAAAGATGATATGTGTTTGTTTATTATTTTTACAGTTACTGGCTCAGTTTCTTATGAGGAACCAACGATTGTTTTATACATACTTTAAAAGCTAACCTCAATATTACAGTAACAAAAATACAGTCAGGAAGTTACAGTAATTTTACAAGAACAGCAAAGAACACGTTAAAACCATTTGGTGCCACTTGGTTTAAACCAAAAGTGATTAATCTTGGAAAAGACTGAAAATGGATCCATCTTCTGGAATGCATATGCCCCCTGTACCCTCAAACAATGAGGTTGTCCATGTGACTGTTGGGAATCCCATCATTACAATGTATCAGACTCCGCCACAGCCCCCAAATATTGCACAGATCATTACACAGCACGTCATTCCACAAGACGTCTCATGTCAAAATGTACAGCATACAGTTCCATCACAAGTCCAGATGTCATCGCAAGTCCAGATGCCACTACATGGCCATAGTCAAGCTCGTGTTCAAGCACAAAGCCATATCCACTCTCAAAGCCACGGGCAAGCACAAAGCCATGTCCAGTCTCAAAGCCACGGGCAAGCACAAAGCCATGTCCACTCTCAAAGCCACGGGCAAGCACAAAGCCATGGCCCGACACAAGTCCATGTTCCTACACAAGGCCCCTCAGAGAGCCAGAGTGTACCAGCTTCTCAGGATGGAGCCAGGTCCTCATTACAGGTCCCCTTTGCAGAAGTGGCCTCCCTGTTAGACCCTAACATGAAGAGCTCGAAGGCACGGAAGTACCATATCCATTATGAGGAAGTAAAACGGAGACTGGAGCCGCCTGAGAAGATGTCTCTCAGATCTCTGGCTGCCTACACTAGAGTGAGCCGAGGTCCAGCTAGTAAAAAAACTCTTCTAGAATCACTGAATGTTTTTGGCCTGTCACCAAGCACCAATACAGCAGTGTCCAGCTCTTTCTCCAAACTCACTGAGGGTGAGATTTGACCATACTCATCCATGATCTTCACTCACATAGCTTATAGAGAAAATGGTCCATTTAAATAATATATTGAAGCGGTTACCTTGACATATCCTTATGCATTACACCTAAGTAAAATCTAGAAAATGATTCATCCTATTTGTGTTTTTTTTAGGTGACACAGCAGCATTGTGTAAAGATATGAAAGATTTTGCTTTACAGTATGTGGATTATGAGAACATGGCGAAACAGTTACTGCCAGAGACAAACCAAGTGCAACACTGGTCAAAAATTATTGAAACCAGGTAATGTTATGCTTTCTAGAATGCGTGCATCCAACTAAATTGTTTTACATTGCTTTACACATGACATTGAACATATTTCAAGCAATCTGCTTTACAATGCCTTTGTGATATTTAGGTAATTTGTGATTTTGTGTGCCAGGAACTATCTGGAAGAGATGCGGAAAGTTTTTAAAGAGCCGGCAAACAGTCGCTTGTTTTCCAACGTCACGCACGGCCTTGGCAATGGCATGATGGACGTGGCCCTCGACATTATCGACGCAGTAATCGACCGGCAAATCCGCATCCTCTCTGGTAACACGGACCCCAAGCCAGAGCTGCCCATCAAGAGGACCCGGAAACGCACCCGTAAGCCCAAGGCCGCCACGGAGGATGGCAAACCCAAAGACAAGGGCAAGAGAGGCAGAAAGAAAGGCAAACAGATGCGCCTGGATCCCGTGGTTCCACAGGTCCCCCAGTCCACAGATATAGAGAGCAGCGTCCTCACCTTGGTGTCTGTGGGATATGAGACCATATCGAGTGGGCTTGGGGCTACCAGTGCAGGCCTGGCGTAATGGCCACCATGGGCCACCCCAAGCTGTGCGTGCTGAGTTTCTTTCATTAGAAAGCACGTTTTAGTGTTGCTTTGTTAGGCTTTTCATTGCTTTCAAATGTTAAAACTGTTTTTTTTTTGGACTTCTAAAATGTTTTTTTTTTCCTGTCAACTGTAGATAAAGAAAATTAGCCTTTGGACAAATCATTTGGCAGGGAAGGTGTTTTATTTCATTCAGGATATTTCAGTTCAAAAAGCTGTTTACTGTTCGACATTTTGTTTCATGTCTTATGTTTTGTTCCATTTTCCTTTTTGCTTTGACTGAAGATCATGTGTACATGGAGCATATTTAATGTTGGAATGCATCAAACTGATGTTTTTTGAGAAGTGCAGGACATTGCTGAAGTGAAACCCATGTCTACAGTCATTTGAATATGACATTACTGCTGATTCTGTTATTTTGTTATCACAAAGCAATTTAAATTGAATAATGCCTTATCTGTCTATGGACAATGACAAATTTCAGATTTTTGCAAAAGGATTTATGGACTATTTATATATTTTCTCTTTTTTGAATCTCTACATGTCGTGTACGGAGTAATTAGTGAATGACTATAGCTTGTATTCAGAAAGTACTTCAGACTGCTCATTTGTGTTTATTAAAAGATGATTTTTTAAATGACTTATTTTGCCATCTTGTCTTGACTCATATGCTCATGGTATGTTGATTACATTACATTACTTATTACTGTATTACTATTTGGTTTATGTCAATTGAGTAAATCTATTTCTGTGTTCTATGGTTCATTTTAGTTATATTTATATGGAGGTTATCTCAGTGCATTTACTTAAATTTACTAAATCCAATGCCCATATCCTTGGTGAACGAATTCATCTACAGAATTATGTGACGGGTCTATCTATAGAGAGGCTATCTATAAAACAAGCAGTTTTAGACATTCAGCACATACAGTGCAAGTGATTGAGAGAGGGAGGCTTGTGTAGAATACCACTGTAATGATGTAAATGTCCCTGGTAGGGTCTCCCAAGGCAAATTGGTCCTAGGTGATAGTCCAGACAAAGAGTGATAAAAAAAAACCCTATGGAATTCACAAATAGCAGGACACAGACTCCCTCGCCCAGATCAGGGTTACCGGGGCCTCACCCTGGAGCCAGGCCCGGAGGGAGAGTCTCCTTGGCGAGTGCTTGGTGGCTGGGTCTCTACCCATGGAGCCCAGGCCAGGCATTGGGTGGTGGCCTAAGGCGGGGGCTTTGGCGTACTGATCCTCCACTACTGGCTTCTTGGGACATGGAACGTAAACTCTCTGGTTGGGAAAGAGCCTGAGCTGGGGTGTGAGGCTGAGAGATACCAACTAGATATAGTTGGGCTCACCTCAACACACAGTTTATGTT
Organism: Brachyhypopomus gauderio; assembly: GCF_052324685.1. Taxonomy (NCBI): domain Eukaryota; kingdom Metazoa; phylum Chordata; class Actinopteri; order Gymnotiformes; family Hypopomidae; genus Brachyhypopomus; species Brachyhypopomus gauderio. The sequence continues at coordinate 11,396,378 of NC_135213.1, read as the reverse complement.
CTGGAGCTAATCCTCTCAAGTGGGGATGGACTTTTTTTCTGGACTTCTTTTCGGGAGTCACAGTTTGATGATCGACTTGTAGTCGTGTCTTGGACACTCGAGTACTGAGAGGAGCTGAGCTGTCAACTGATCACAACCTGGTGGTGAGTTGGATCAGATGGCGGCCGAGGATGCCAGACAGGCATGGCAGACCCAAACGTATCGTGAGAGTTTGATATGAACGTTGGCAGAGGAACATCTTTAACTCCCACATACGGCAGAGTTTTGAGTGCATCCCGAGGAAGACCTGAAACATTGAGTCCAAGTGGGCCTTGTTCTGTGCCTCCATTGTCGATGTGGCAGACTAGAGCTGTGGCCGCAAGAGTGTCGGTGCCAGTCGCTGCAGCAATCCCCCAACCCAGTGGTGGACAACTTGGGTAAGGGAGGCTGTCATGCTGAAGAAAGAGTTCCATCAGGCCTGGTTGGCTTGTGGGACTCTGGAAGCAGCAGACGAGTACAGGAGGGCTAAGCAGATTGTATGACCAAAATATGACCAAATTCACCACGCCAAAAATCGGCACCAAAATGGCCGCTTGGAACGTTCGAACAGGCCACAAAGTCGGTCAAAAAGAAATTATTGCCAAAGAAATTTACAACTCTGGGATATCAATTGCAGCCTTATCTGAACTACGACTCACTGGCTCTGGACAAATGACCATTCATCCTCCAGCGACCGATGAGGGAATGACTTTACATTATTCCGGTGATGCCAAACACCAGGCTGGCGTCGGATTTATGCTAGATTCTTGAGCCAACCGAAGCGTCATCGCATTCCAGCCTATTTCCAGCCGGCTGGCTATCATTACATTAAATGGGACAGTCAAAACACACATTTTTTCTGTCTATGCACCAACAGAAGTCAGCCCCGATTCAGTTAAAGAGGACTATTATTGCCAACTCCAAGAAGCATTAGATCAGATTCCCAAAACAGACATGACCATCATAGCTGGTGACTTCAACGCCCATGTTGGCAAGGAAAGAGCCGGCTGGGAATCAACGATAGGGGCCTTTGGGCACAGGACCACAAATGACAATGGCCTCCGCCTCCTCTTGTTCACCTCAGCCAATAACCTGGTCATTGGTAACACCTTGTTCCAGCACCCACTCAGGCACCAACTGACCTTGCGGAACCCATCAGGCAAGGACTCTGCAGTCTTAGACTACATCCTCATTAGCTCCAGATTTCGATCATCACTACGGGACGTCAGAGCTATGAGAGGACCAGACTGTGGATCCGATCACCATCTTGTCCGTGCCAAGATCCATCTAAAATTGCAACGTGCTAAACCACGGCCCAGACCAACATCAAAACTGAACTGGAAGAAGCTAATGGACCCAGTGGTCAAGGAGAAATTCCAAATCAGCCTCGCAAACCGCTTTGAGACTCTGATGGTGTCAGATGACGTGAATGACGAGGAGCAATGCATCTCCACCGCCATTATGGAGTGTGTCAAGCCTCTCTGCCCACCAATTCCTCGCCGCACTTAGCCTTGGATATCAGACGACTGCTTAGACCTGGTGGCAAAACGGAAACAAGCAAAGCAGCTTGACCACAACCAGTATCGGCGACTCAACCGTGAGGTCCGACAAAAGATGAAAGAAAAACGGGACGTTTATTGGAACCAGGTGGCAGAAGAGCTGGAAGAAGCAGCAGCAAAACACAAATACAGAACTATCTATCAAACCCTGAAATGACTTAGCGGAAGAACTACATCTACCAACGACAACATCAAGAAGGCAGATGGAGGATTTGTGAAGTCACCTGGTGAACGGCTTGAACGTTGGAGACAATTCTTCGAAGGACTGTATAATCACAATCCGCCAACCGGACCATCCATGGAACCACCAGATATAGGCCCGCCTATGATGCTTATGGCTGATACAGAAACAACAGAGCTAGAAGTCAAGACGGCCATCCATGCATTGAAGAATGGAAAGGCGCCAGGAGTTGACCAAGTTACTGCAGAAGCCATCAAGGCTGGCGGAGAAGTCCTATCACGTCGTCTTCACCTCCTCATCATAAAGATCTGGCGCTCAGAGGACATACCATCTCAATGGAAGAAGGCAATCATCATCCCAATCCATAAGAAGGATGACAGCCAGGAATGTAAGAACTACCGCGGCATCAGTCTATTATCAATCTTAGGCAAAGTCTTCATGAAAATCATCCAGTCACGGCTCCAGAAACACTGGGAACAAACAAGCCGAGAAGAACAAGCCGGGTTCAGGCCTGGACGAGGATGCATTGACCAAATCTTCTCCCTTCGCCAACTGATGGAAGAACGAATACAATGTGGCAGACGGACAGTCCTCTGCTTCATTGACTTCAAATCTGCATTTGACTGCATACATTGGCCAGCGCTATGGAAAACTTTGGAGGTTGAGCACATCCCACCAAAAGTCATCTCTCTCCTCCAAAAAGCATATGATGGCTCAACCAGCCAGGTACGGATCCGAAATTAGCTGTCAGAACAGTTTACTGTCAGAACTGGCGTCCGTCAAGGAGACGCATCTTCACCTCTTCTATTCAATGCTGTGGTTGATGCCATCATGAGGAAAGTCTTCCAAGGACGAGATGGTGTTCAGTTCAGTGTTGATCACCATCTAAATGACCTGATGTTTGCTGACGACAGCGCAGTGGCCTCTGAGGATGACGCAGAAGCCACTGACATTCTCTATGACATCGCCCGCACCCGCACTGCTGCATCATGCAGCCTCAAGATCAATGCGGCCAAGACAAAAGTGCTGACAACAGATGGATCCCTTGCTCATGTACACCTTGAGGGAGAACAGATTGAGCAAGTAGAAGTCTTCAAATATCTCGGATCCCTTGTTCAAGCGAAGAAAGTGACCTCCTCACTTGACATCCGGGCTAGAATTGGACAGGCGACTGCAGCATTCGCCTCACTTAGGTGGTGTCTCTGGAAGAAAGACAACATTGCAACAGCAACAAAGATCCGCATTTTCTGGACACTTGTTCTACCAATTCTCCTCTACGGAGCAGAAGCGTGGACCCTACTCAAGATGGATACAAACAAGCTTGAGGCCTTCCAAATGCGATGCCTCAGACAAATTCTTAAAGTCTCCCTCCGGGACCGTCTCACCAATGACACAATTCGAGCAAGGTGTCTTAAGCAACTGACCATCGAAGAGATGATCCAACAACAACGCCTTCGGTGGTTTGGACATGTGTGTAGGATGAGCGAGTCCCGGATACCACACCAACTGCTTTGGAAAGTCTGGCCCAACCACTGGAAAATTCAGAAAATTCAGAAAATTCAAAGAAAACCTGGATAAAGCAGATAGAAAAGGATCTGCAGAACCAACGCCTGAATCTAACCCAAGCAAGGAATGGAAAAACGTTGTGAGCCAAGTTCGAGAACCATCGGCACCTACAGCAGCGTACTGGCTACGGAAATGTCCGCAGCAGATCGCCAGCTAAGGATCAGAGAGAGAGAGAGAGAAGCAGATTGTGGCTTTGACCGTCGCAGAAGCAAAACCTTGAGTGTGGGATGAGTTCAGTGAGGCCATGGAAAGTGACTTTCAATAGGCTCCAAGAACATTCTGGTAAACCATCAGGCAACTCAGGAGGGAAAAGCAGTTCCCAACCAACACTGTATATGGTGAAGCTGGAGATCTGCTGACCTGAACAGGGGATGTCGTTATGCAGTGGAAGGATACAGTGGAAGAATCCTGAGAATATTTTGAGGATCTTCTGGGGTTTTGTCCATCACTCGGGCCGAGGTGACCAGGGTGGTTTGAAACTTGAAGCGGAGGATAATGGATAATGGATGATGTAAACAAATAGCTTTAAAAAACTCAGTGCCTTAATATTGCTTTATTTCTTGTTTATTTTGACATTACATTTTTTATATTTTGATTACAATTAAATGTGAAATTGTATATATCCAGGATTATAGAACATGACCTCTCATTAGTTTGTTTTGTTTTTATTGGTTTATTTTTTACAGATGCACTTAGTGCTGCTTTAAATGCCATTAGTGTGACTCCTGACCTTGTTGAGGAGGAACCGAAACCCCTTTTGGACACACTTTGGAGAGAAATGAGTATCATTGATGGAGATATTATCTAATAAGCAGTCAAGGTCCCTAAGTAGTGCAAACCTACTTATGTTTCTTTGGGAATAAATGGCATATGGTTAACTATACTGGGTGCATGACAGCTGCAGGAGAGCCATCAGGTGATCCTTTATGGACTTAAAAACACAGAGACCCATTAATCCTGCTTTGTGTGCGTTGAATCCATTGAGTTATAAGGCTGATTAGCCAGCCTGTGTTCTTCACACTGATACTTACACAGCCCGACCATCAATGAAAGACTGCTGGCTATGTAAATACGATCCAGACATGCCCTTAATCCACTATGTTTGTTCATTTTAAGCATGCTAACATTTTTTTGACTGGTTAGAAATGTCTTATAACTATGCATACTGTCTTGTCGTTAGTGTAGAAACTCTATTTAACTCATTTGATTATGTTTTAATGATCACTGGAGGTTTACTGTGTCTTTGTGTGTGCCTGTATATATGGGTGTGTGTGGATGTGTATGCACCACTGATCAGATAGAAACAGCTGAACAGGTGGTAAGGAGTGGCATTCTGCCTGTCCTGGCTCAGGCTCTAAGAAGGAAAAGTTTCCTCATTGTACAAACAGTCAAACTTGCCAGGGAGGGTATAAATATAATACAATGTATTTTGACAATAAAGCTGATTTTGACTTTGAAAAGGCCATTTTGCATTTTGATGTACACACCTTTTTCTTTCATTTCATGGTGTTTTCACAGGTCCTATCAGTTCCTGAGATGGCTGTTTTGAGGCAGGCATTGTGTCAGCTCTCCTGACGTTTCTGCTCACTGAGGAGCAGGTTCTGCTGTTGTACATGCGCCAGGCCGTCGGGAGAATCTGCTATGCAGAACACTGGCGTGGTTTTTTTAAACTTTGTGCTCTTAGCCACAAGATCTCTTTAAATTCATGAAAATTCATATGGAGATAAAGTAAATATCACTTCTCACATGCTTGCCAAAATAACACCTTTCATCTATGATCTTCTCAACAGGACAAATATATGAAGCCATAGATATGTGTCTCATACATTGTGAATCATATTTTGAACAATGTTGGTTTTCTGCAGGTCTGCAGCAGGAGAGGTCTCTTAGACTCTGGGCTGTTCCCCACCTGGTGGTCATGCTGTAGGACCACAGCGATATTAGGCCTTGGTGAGCTCCTGTCTGCTGGCTCTGTGCTGCCTGGCAGGTATGGGGCCGGAGGACAGCTCTAAGTGGTAGTGTTTATGGAGAACAAGTGTTCCACGCCACCTTCCAGCATTCACTGGGCTTTGAATCAGCCACGACTGTGGTTTGACTGAAGCAGTGGTCACACTTTCTAAGTGTGGAAGTGGTTCAGAGATACTCCATTCCAGTCTGGGATGTACACAACAGACACAAGACGAGCTGGCACTTGGATCGGGCTGCTGCCCCAAGCTGTATTATAAAGCACTCTGTGAGGAATATTCCTAAGAGCAGCATTTCATGTGTTCTTGTGAGTACTGTTGGTCAACTAAAATGAACCTTTAAGGGGGCATTTGTTTAGAAATTATTCAACTCTGTACTGGGAAAGAAATGTGTATTTTGTAATTGTTCTCATGTGTTCCTTGTTAAGTTACTAGTTAGTGTCTTGTATTTTAGCCCTCTGTTTCCCTTGTTTGCCTGCTAGTCTTTGTTTAATGTACAGCTGTTCAGGTCAGTGTTTCTTTGTGGACATTATATTTAAACATGTCTAAACCTAATTCATGTAAATCGTGTCTGTATCTCTGAACAATCTGGTTATTCAACCCTGGACTGCCTTAATGATTATGACTGTGGATTTGCCCATATTAAATCTCATTCTTCTCATCATTTTTGTTTGCCTCCTTATCGCTCTGCAAAAGTGGCATTACAAAATGTTTACACAGAATCAGAGGAGTTACATTACAAATGTATTGTTTTCATATGAAGTAAAACTCACTTCTCACATGCTTCCTAAAATAACACCCTTGATCTATGATCTTCTCAATGTGTCAAAGATATGAGGCCATTGATATTTGTGGCTCATGCATTGGGAATGAATTCTGAATAATGTTGGTTTTCTGCAGGTCTGCAGAAGGAGAGGTCTGCAGCGGAGACTAAATGTGGTAGATTAAGTGTTTCTCAGCTTTGTGCTTAATATCAGATGGGGTGTAGGCAGCACTGTATCCTAAGAACCTAAGAGGCCTTACTCTGGGGGATCCCATGGGCTGCTGCAGAGAAGCTAAAACCACATTCAGTGTTTTGGATTCAGAGCAGTTGGCTTACCCATGCCATATAAGCACCATATAAGAACACCTAGTTATTCAGCTGTAAATGCAGTGATCACAGAGCTTTGTATTCATATTTTCAGCTAAGACAATATGCAATGCATTGCTTAAAAAAACCTTAGTTTCCTTTAAAAAGATTATAAAGTGTCTGAAACATGACAGAAACAAGACACTGAAATGTTTGCCACTTCTAATTTTTATGCCACTGTCCTAAGCAACACCTACATATGTACCCCTGTTTTGTTTACACTGTAATATGGCCATGAATGAATTTTATTAATACACTGCATGATTAATTAACAAACTATGTAGTTCTGTCTAATGCTATCATGTATGCTTCATTTTTGTGTTAAAAAACAATGGTTAGGAATTATTTTATTTATTTGTGCATTAAAAATAATAAAATTTTCTTCTTTTTTTCATGCATACTTCTCTATGCATAGAGGGCAATGTTTGTTACTTACTATATATATATATATATATGACCCTTGTGAAATAACTGCATTATGTGCAGATGATACAAAACCGGTTTTCTTTTAGACATCTTTTTTAAGACCAACACCGGGCGTTGAATCCTGCTGTTCATGGCGGGCTCTGGAGGGCATGGGCCAGTCCCAGTCCGTGCCACTGCCTGACTAGCTCCTGGGATTTACTGACCATCTCATTCCAGTGCTCCAGTGCGCTGCCCCTGGCGTACATGAATGGCCCAATAACCACTACTCCTAGAGACGCTGTAGGGAAGTGGGAATCAGAGACATATTTCACACCACAATGTCACGTACGCTGATGCTGCCGTAAGTCTCAGAATGTCAGCTCTTTATGTTTTTGGGGTGTCTGACCCCACTGTGCTGCGCTGCGCTGTCGTACTTGGTGTTTGGGTGCTGGTGCTTGGTGGACGTTGGTCAGAGTCCTGCAGGTGCACCTGCTGAAGCTCCAGGCACAGACAGGCTGCATCCAGGTGCAGGGGGAGGAGCCTAAAGGTCATCTTTTCATTAAAAGTGGGCTCACTGCCTTTGGCTGCTGAAGTCCACTTTGTCTTCACCACCTGAGTGTGTATTTGCAGAGAAACCTGGACACAAACACCTGTCCTATCTACATTATAGATGAGACTCTAACCTTTCACATTTGCACCTTTATATGAGCTTTTTGAAAAAATACATTCATAGTAATAGTAATAAAAGTAGGTACATAATAATATATTTATGGTCAAATTTAAGTTTGAAGCAATAATTGCAAGATTCTCACCTGCATCAGTGAGGCACTGGAGTCCTCGAGCTCTAAGCACAACCACCGTGAGGCGCTGTAGAGACCTGTTGTAGTTTAGAGACACCTGGATATCTCCATGCTTTGAAAGCAGCTGTTCATAACAGAAAGGAGGTAACCTTTCACCCTCATAAACTCCAGGTGTATTACTTATAATCTTGAGGTGCATTATTCAAGATCTACTGTAAATAGCCATTTAGTAGCCATGCCAAAACTAATATTGAATATGGTTATTTGAGTGAAGAATGAGAGCACATATTTTACATAGTGTTATCCACAATTACAATACAGAAACATGAGTTTAGATCATTAGCTATATATTCCCATAAAAGAACAGAAAAAGGAGGCAGACACTGGATTAAAAAACATATGCGTGACTGCTTGTCTACCAGGTCACGCCCAGTCTCCAGGTCCCTCCATAGGACTTTGCCTGATGCCTCTCTTAGGTCACAGTGTCTAAGAGGGAAGAGAATACGCCCCATCATGTGATGTTTTCTCAGACGGTCTACACTGTACACGCTCAGGCTTAGGGTGCACTGGTCTATGCTGTTATAAGACACCTGCAAAGAGGGGGTGGGATTCAGCACACTCTAGCACATGGAGCACCATGTATACCAGCATAATAAATCATTAAAGTCTCAGTCAGTTATTTCTTGACGTAACAGTGACTTTATGCTATTTCTATGAAGGTCTTTAGGTGGGGACATTACATTGTCTCCTCCCACCTCGCATTACTGGAATTTAAAAAATACGATTTAAAAATAATCTCTTATCCAAGTATAAATTCTAACTCTATATCAAATATCTTTTTTTTTATTCGTCCTAAGAGATAAGGTAATTATATCCTAAAACCGTTCTAATTCTTAGATCAACACATACCTGAAACACAAAGCTGTCTTTAAACTGGGCGTGGCAGCCGTTGCTCTGGGCCCTGGCCTGACGGTGCCGCCTGTCGTCAGACGGCAGGAGGTGCAGCTTGATCAGCGTGGCGTTCCCTTGGTAGTGGGCAGGCAGGTTGGCAGCTCGGAGCAAGGAGACCACCAGCTGCTCGTGCTCCTGCTGGTACTGCACAGCGAAGCAGAGGCGGACGGTGGAGCCGCCGGGCTGGACCCACTCGCTGGGCTCCGAGGGCAGCCGGTACAGGTCTGGTCTCAGGCTGCCCAGGGGGAACCAGCCTCCAGACAGTTAGGCAGTGGCGTGCAGGGAAAGGGGAAATGATGGAGAATCAGAAAGGACTCTAGGTGAGGGCTTAGAGGTTGCTGTGAACAGGTTTGTGCTGCTCACTTCACTTTTGGTATATAACGACTTACTGCCCACTGTTAGAGAGCCGCGCTGGACGTGATGTCGGCGGTCCTGCCCTTCCTCCTCGTCTTCTTCCCTCCCATCCATCGCTCCAGGATGGGTTGAATTCTTGAAGCACGGAGGGAGAAAGAAGGGAACTCCAGCCAAGCTGTGACGCACGAGAGCAGAGCAGAATTGACATCATATGGAACCAGGCGTGATTCATCTTACCGCTCGCGTGGGGTTAACAGTAAGATTAGGCCACCCATAGCTGCTGCTTGCTGGCGTCTGGAGGACAGGAGTGCATGATGGGATCGTCGGGCTAGTGCTGATCAGCTGTTGGTATTGTCTCTGGTCCTGTCTCCTCTTCCACAACAAATATATTGTCAGGGCAATCAGTGCAAGAAAGAGAACGGCACCCAACACACAACCGGCCAACGCTACCAGAGGACCTGCGGATATACAGAAGCAGAAAATTCATAATACTTCTATCAGTTCTCTGTTCTGTCTATTTTCATTATACATAACATTTCTGAAATGTTGGTGTTTAACTGGACACTGTTTCTTTTTTCTAAATATTAATATCAATTAATTAACTTGCAATACATAAATAATTTTAAAGGTACAAAACAAAGTCAAGTAGTATCAGAGACTACTTGGATTCCAGAGTATCAGAGTAATCTTGGATTCCTCAAAATAATCTTTCTACAAAAACAGCTTCAAATACAATTATTACATTCATACAGAATATGCTAAACTCAATAATTGGCTTAAGCTTCAAAAAGAAATTCTTGCTTTTTATTTTCCCCTTATAAAAGAAAAAGGTATCCAATACAATTCTGCATTCAAAATTATGTCTCATTCATTGTCTCTCATAAAACACACTGAACAATGCTAAATAATTTAAAAACTTGTTTCAAGCCTATTACACATCACCAGAGCCAGAGTGGCTAATCGGGAGATTCTGGATGATTCCCGATGGGCCGGCTCATGTCAGTCTCTAGTTTGGGCCGATTGGGAGGGAAAAATAATTTTGGGCCGGATTTGCGCATGAAACTCCCGGGCTGAAAAAGTGTCCCACTCCGGCCCTGGATATCACATACAACTTGTTCTATGTCCATTTTACATTATACTCTATATGTAAACAGAAAGCTACAAACAAAGGCACTTCCAGCATGTTAAATATACAGCAACAGGTAATTATGCAGTTTATTAAGCAGCATATAATAATAAGGCTATGAATCAGTATTACAGTAGGCTGCTGTTGGGATCCCCCAGGTGATTGTTAAGCACACTCAGCTGGTGCATCTGGTGCACTATTTTTCCAGTAAAGTAGTGACAGGTGTGAAGCAGAATTACCGAAGTCTACCAGGTTATAATGTCATGGCTAGCAGTGTTGCTAGCATTCACTCATCAAAGGCTTTGGGACTGTTCACTCTGGACACTTAAATCACTAGATACACCAGATATTAACAATAAACATCAAAAATGTTTCTCCATCTTATTTCTTACTTTGATAAAAGTAACCTGTTAAAACGTGTTCAGACTTTGTAATAGCATTTAGCACACCCATGAAATAATACTGTATAACCTCATATTAGGCCCTTCTTAACATCTGAGGCTTTACTTACCAGCCATGAATGGCCTAAGTTACCTCCAGATTCCAATAAGTGTTGATCTGTCTCTGTGGTTAAGAGCTGTGTTGTCTCATTCTATTTCCAGATGTTTTCCCAATAGCTCTCTGTCTCAGTGTCCCACTAGACACTACCGTCTGGGCACAAATTCACCGAATCCCTAATACCACTGTGTTTCCCACGCTGCTCCGTCTGGTTAATCAACACCAGACACATGTCCTGAGGTTCTCAATGCATTCAGGCAAGGTAAAGAGCATTTTAACACATTCTACTCAAGAAAAATGAGAGCACTGGTATAACACTCCTCACTTTGCAAATGTAATGTTGTGTTTTTTGTATTTTTTGCACCCATAAGGATAAAAGCTTGTCATTTACTTCAGCTCAACAGCTTCAGTGTTGAGAGCTTACCATTTCAAAACTCCATTTTTAGGGAGTATTCTGGGGGGTATTTAAGTATACACTATATTAGAACTTAATCATAATTTTTTCATTTATAATTTGAATGGTGCATTTGTAATTTACATTTTAATTTAATTTTATTACTTTTAATAACGCTCAGTTCTTGGGATAATATTTTTTGTACATTGAAATACTGATTATACTGATAGAATCACATGTTGTAATTTTATAAGTAATAAATAAGGTTGCACACTGTATGACTTTAATATGACCTCCAACATTAGCCTTCCAATAACTGACCGTCTCAGAACTGGCTTTTCATGGTTACGGGCTGATTATGATGTTATAGTGTCTCGGTGATAACGGGACTCCTATCCAGTGTTTAATTATTGCAAACAATATAACATTGTTACTGCTGCAATGATATACTGCTGTAGCCAGGCTGCTGCATTCACTGTAGGTTAATGATCAACTCCAGGATACTAGGACACCAGGAGAGGCCTTATCAGCATTTTGGTCAGTCGACACGTCTGTTGTAATCTACGTTTCATATTTTTCTGAATAATTACACTTGTTTACATCTACCATGAATTTCATTATTTTAAAAGATGAAAAAAACATCTAATTTCATAAGATTTAGACCCATGTAAAATAATATGATGTCTGAATGTAGCTGTGTGTTATACATGTGAGGACCAGTGGTAATGGAAATACCATAAGATACCAAGGTTACAGCAACCAAGATTTGTATTAACAAGACTTATTTATTATAACAAAGGCACTTTTCATAGCTGCCCTATTTCTTTAGATTCTGACTAGTAACTGACAACACATTATGTAGAGAGCTAATCAGTATCTTCATCATGCGTGTCCAAAGTTTTGCATTCCTGACAGACCCGTCAGGATGAAGACTCTCCGGCATTTATGACATGGATCATAATGTTTTCCTGACAGCCACCATTATCTTCTCAAAACCTGTTTTCTAAGGTGCTGTTTTCATTGTTCCCATGGCAACCTAAAAAAAATGTCACGATGAAAATTCATTTGGCTCCCATTGAGCATGGTTGTTTCTATAGCAACGAGAAGAGAGATTGGTTGATATTGGATGAGTATGAGACAGGCAGTGTGCACGTCTATGCACATGAAAACACGGTAGAGAAAAGAAAAGAAAAAATGAACTGGAGCATATCCACAAGTGCCATTCAACGAGATCAGCTGTACATAACGATAAAAATCATTCTTGTTTAGATCTTAGAGTAGCGATGACCTCCCCCGTGTCGTTTGGATGATGGAGACAGGAGACAGCGGTCAGCACTGTCTGAGGTCAAGATGGGGGGGTGTCTGTCTTTGCTATGACAACTGTACAGTGACCCCCCCTCTCCACTCTTCTGCCCTGCACACTGTGCCCTGGGCATATGGCACTCCACCCCCTCCCAACACCGCCCTCCCCTGGGGGCTTGTCTCTCCCAGGCAGAGCCTCTTGTTAGTAATCAGATGACAGGAGCTGATAATCTGACACTAGTCTCACTCTGTTTCTGTACACTTCTCCGGGAGCAAGCACGGGAAGGAGGGAGAGAGAGAGAGGAGAGAGAGAGAGAGGGGGAGAGAGAGAAAGAGAGAGACACACTGAGGTGGGAGTGATCTGGGCAGCTGGATTGAAGGAAAGTGGGAGGTATGTATATGTGTGTGTGCGTGTGTGTGTGTGTGTGTGTGTGTGTGTGTGTGTGTGTGTGTGTGTGTGTGTGTGTGTGTGTGTATACACGTGCGCGCGTGAGGACAGAGCCTGGCTGTCGAATCCTGCGAGCGAACACGGCTATGGTGCTGTAATGCACGGGCTTCCCTGTGTACCGGACGCATGAACACCGGAGCGTGACTGTGGGTAAGAGGAAGTAAAGAGACTATAGAGGTTATGCTCAGAAGAGAGCGACAGAGGAGCAGGAGCCCAGAGCGTACAGGAAGCAGTGTGTGAGGACAGGGTGAGCTGAGAAAGCCTGTCTTTGTTTTCATCCTGTGATTAGACAGTCTGATGTATATCCTGTGATTAGACAGTGTGATGTATATCCTGTGATTAGACAATGTGATGTGCATGTATTGTGAGGCGTGTGCTCAAGGCTGTGGTTAGGGCAAGGGCTGTGTGTGTGTGTGTGCTCACGGGGGTCACACGCTGCGTGTGGGTGTTGGTACAGGTAGAAGGTGAGTTGATACAGAACACCTCGCTTGTTATTTTTAGATACAGCTGGTGGACAAGTGTCATATTTTCCCATCATGTCTACTACTGCCATTTCAGTCACATTGTTAGCATTCATATTTATGTAATAATTCCCCAATTCTGAGTCAGTTAATGTAAGGAAGGAAGGGAAGATTTCCATTAAGAAATAAAGTCAAAGAATATATGGACTGACAGAATGCACAATCTTTAAGATAAATTGGTAACTAATTATAAAATATTTGTGGCACCCATGTGGCCACTTTTTGATTTAGAATTAAATGCAAAATGTTAATTAAATTTAAATACCTTGAAACCAAACTGAAAATAATTTCAAAACCGTTTGACCCAACACATTATTAGAAAACTCCCAATATACTCCTGTAACTTTTAGTAATTAGTATGTGAATCTGTAACTAACAAGCAGCAACTCAAAAGAGGGAGGTACAGTGGTTAACATGAATACATGACTAACTGAGTAACGTGTATATTTGTGTCTGCGTGTGTGTGTGTGTGTGTGTGTGTGTGTGTGTGTGTGTGTGTGTGTGTGTGTGAGAGAGAGAGAGAGAGAGAGAGAGAGAGAGAGAGAGTACTAATAGTATAAACTGACAGACCAGCAAGGGTCCCTAAAATTAAAGTGATTGAAGTGTGAAAATAGTATGTGTACATGTTTTCATTTAGCTGCAATGCTTTATATTGATGGTCCTGATAGTCTGATAGTCCTGCTCTAACCACTGGTCTGATATGTCTGCTCAGAGAGTAGCTACCTACTAAGATCACAAATGGCTTCTGTGGCTATCTTAAGCCTTAAAAACAGCTTGGTTTTAGTTTAATCTGATTGACCAGAAAGTGCATATATACCTTGGCTTAGTAAGCCATTTTCTTCTGCCAGAAAGTGCATACGTAAACATTGATATAATGTATAATAGTATAAGGATTTTATAGACTGCAGTTTATATAGGATTTGATTTTATAGGATTTGATTTTATAGACTGCAGCCTGTAGTGAGAGTAGGGAGCAGGTGGAGGTGAGCTTGGAAAGATGGAGATATGCTTTGGAGAGCAGGGGAATGAAAGTGAGCAGGAGTAAAACAGAGTACGTGTGTGAATGAGAGGGCAGACGGTGGACAGGTCCAGTTACAAGGAGTTGATTTGGTGAAGGTTGACGAGTTTACCTACTTAGGGTCGAGGGTACAGAGTAATGGAGGAAGTGTGAAAGAGAGGTAAAGAAGAGAGTGCAGACAGGGTGGTGTAGACTGTCTGGGGTGATTTGTGATAGAAGGGTGTCGGCTAGAGTGAAAGGAAAGATCTATAGGACAGTAATGAGACCTGTTATGTTGTATGGACTGGAGACAGTGGCACTGACAAAGAGACAGGTGAGGGAGATGGAGGTGTCTGAGATGAAGATGTTGAGATTCTCATTTGGAATGACGAGGAAGGATAGGATCAGAAATGAGTTTATTAAAGGATCAGCACATGTAGCATGTTTTGGAGATAACGTTAGAGAAGCGAGATTGAGATGGTTTGGACATGTACAGAGGAGGGAGGAGAGGTATATTGGTAGGAGGGTCTTGAGGATGGAACTTCCAGGCAAGAGGAGGAGAGGTAGACCTAAGAGGAGGTTTATGGATGCAGTGGTAGAGGATATGAGAGTGGCTGGTGGGTCAGTGGAGGACACTCAGGACAGGGCCAGATGGAGGAGTTTGATCCGCTGTGGTGACCCCTAAACGGGAATTGCCGAAAGAAGAAGAAGAATAGACTGCAGTTTATATATATATATTCTAAATATATAAGGGATTCTCAATATTAAAATTTAAGTGCACTATGTAATTTGTTTATTATTAGAGAAATTATTATCATTTTAATTTTTTTCAGCTCTGATAAACTAGTTCCACATTACAAGATATCTTTCCATGTTCAATAGGTCTTTCACTATGGCAGCACAAAAGCACACTGAAGCTGAAATCCACCCCTCAAGTAACCATCTTGGTTCTGCTGGAGTAGTGATGGAGGATGTCCACAGTCATCCCCGTACCCAGCAGATGGACTTGGACTGGTGTCGTCCGCATATGCGGAAGAGTGTCAGCAGTGCGGGCTGCAGTCAGAGGCCTGCCAGCATAGGAGGACCAGTCACTGCCGTCTCGGTTGACACTCCAGAAACAGTCATCTGGCATGGAGGAATCACACAGCCCTGGAGCATCACAGAGCCTGCCAGAAGGACACCAACCCAAGAACTTCTTCTGGGACATCAGCAGGGCTTCACTGGTGAAAGGTGTGTGCCGTGTTCCCCGTCTATGCGCAGGGATTTGAGGATGGAGTGTTTGGAGGGGAGGGAGACGTGCAGCCAAGGTGATGTGATTGGGGAGAATGTGAAGGCTTGCAGCTGTTCGCGGATGGTCTATGGGGTGATGTCCCCCGCCCTGGGGACCAGGCCATGCCTGAGAAGTGCACACAGCCTTTCACAGCAAAGAGTGGATGCTGAAGTTTGCATGCAGAGTCCATTGAAAGGTGAGAACCACCATTTGTCTGCTGCCAACACATGCAGGTCTGCTTGCGTTGGTAATGTGCTGAGCGCCGGATCTTTGAGGAACACCTGTGCTTTTGTGCCCTGCCCTGGACATCTGATATCACTGCCAGCCTGCGCTGGAAGTCCTTGTGCAGGCCAAAGGTCAGTTGTCCATTCAACCTTGCTTGGTTTCCCGCCACTGGTGTCTTCGGTCAGTGAGACAAGACTTAACAGTCACACTGCTGGTCACTGCTGTGGACCTGAACTAGCTGGGAAGAACCCCTCTAACATTACAGTAGACAACACTACCCAGTCCACGTGTTGTCCCCGGACAGTAAAAGATGTATCCACAATGACATCCAAACACGATTTCAAAGACGTCGGTGTGCAAACCGATTCACTTGCATCTCTGTCCAACGTATTGCCTGACAGCCATATGGCCAATGGTCCTAGCTCAGACACATGTCCGGAGGGGGAGGACACGGGGCCCCGGACCCCGGTGAAGGAGGTGGAGTGGGATGCTGAAGGAATGACATGGGAAGTGTACGGAGCATCCGTGGACCCAGAGGAACTCGGTCTGGCCATACAGCGACATCTGGAGCTGCAGATCAAAGAGACGGCAGCCGCCGCTGCCCACAGTAAAGTATCTGTGGAGAACAATGGCGTGTCGACACAACAGAGCAGAAGACGGAGCAAAAGAGGCAGCGTGGCACGCTCACTACGCAGCTCCACCTGCTGCTCTAACTCCACCACCGTGGACGACTGAGGAGAAAGACGTGAACTTCTACGCTTACGGTTCCACCTCCATTAGCCATAAATGGCCTTCTTTACCTCCAAGTCCTTTTTTTTTTGCCCAAGGGAACCAACAGTGGGAGATGCCTAGCATACAGGCCATGGAAGAGTCTAGAAAAAAAAAAAAAACAAGGAGAAGATGGAGCTTGCGATCTGGCTCCACCAACCAGGAAAAAGTTACAAAATAAAAGTTACAAAAATGTGAAAAGTGAGTATGTTGCTGTCCTTCATGGAGATAAGAGTTATCCCCTGATTATGAACTACACTAACTCAGGGATAGCTTCAAGCAATACATGAAAAACACGAAAGAGGAACACTGTGTCTCTGCCAAACCTGTATGTATGTATTTGAAACATTTGAAGTGTGTATATATATACTCCGAGTTAATTATACAAGCAAAACAACAAACTGAAATTTGCCTGATCTTTGTTCTGAACAGACTATGGCCACTACAATGCTTCATATATCTGTTTAATGAGTATAAATTATTGCCATATATTTTCTGTATGTCACAGCTTACTGAGTACGGTATATGCTTCACGTATGACCTGTCATAAGGTCACAATCATTGTGAAAAAGAACTTCAGTGGTGCATTATGCCCATTACATACCATCTAAAATGGTGATATTGGTGATATTTAGACGTGCATTTTGTAGTCATCAGTTCTACTCATTTATTTGGAAAATACTTAAGAAAAATAATTGCTAAATACATTTTTGAAAGAACAAAAGCCATTATAAAAGCATAATTGCCCAGAAGCACACATTCTTTCTCATTTATTTTATTACTTAATTACATTATTAGAGTCTAATAATAGTTATGAATTATTATTATTATTATTATTATTATTATTATTATTATTATTATTATTATTATTATTAGGCTTTTGCTGATGATTAATTGTTCTTTTTGGGAACTGAAGTATTATTTTAATGGTAATTGCATTTAAAAAAGTAATACTGCATATATGCCCTGATACATGTCAGGAATGATAAACTGGAAGAACTATAGCTTATTAACAAGTGATTGGCAATTTTCAATATATTGTGCTGTATATATACAATGACAATACTATTTGATTAAATCTGGCTTCCTTTTAAAGTCTTTACTATTCAAATTGGAATATGAACAGGAGCGCATGGTTGCATCCTGGGTGTATGCATTGCTAAACTGTACAGTCCAGGTTCTGCTTATTTATATGTGTATTTATAAACACTGCCTTAATGTCCATATACATATACCAAAACAGACTAATTTGACATATAACATATACATGACATATAATATTCTATCCCTTTGTTTCCTGATAGTATCCTGCAATTTAAAGAGTATTCAAATTCCAAAAGCAGCAAAGCCAAACCTTTAAGTATTAATTTTAAGTATTTAGGTATACTATTTTTACATTTAACATTTTAACAAAATAATAATAATTAATTTAATTTTCCATGTTAATACTGAGAAGTAAGTGAACTGTAAAACTCTGCTACAGGTTCCACTACAATTCCAGTAGTAATTGTAAAAGACATAAATTAAAAGGTTATTGAAGAGATTTACTGTATTTCTATAACTGAATGTGCATTGTGCCAGTTCTGGTCATATTTCAATGCTATTCTCACAGGTTTGTTATTTTGCCAAAGCAAGTTTATACCTTTTTAGACCAAAGCATTGTGATTCAGTGTCAATAGATACTAATAAAGAAATAAGTTATATGGCAGAATGGTTTTCATCTAAAATCTCTAATAAATTCTTAATATATGTACTGGAAAGATTTGCTATAGCTTGTGTCAGTGTATTTGCAACAATAAATTATTTGATAAACAATGAGCCTCTTATTTGTAAAACACAAAAATATGGCCATTATTTTAAATCATTAGATGTTATATTAAGATATGTTTTATCACATACAGTTGTGATCAAATTTATTCAACCCCCACTGAAATAAAGTGTTTTGGCCAGTTTGACATTGATTTTGATCATTTCAGTCATCTTATTTACAATTATATCAAAGAGGCACTTATAAATTAGACAAACATAACATAATATTTATGATGGAATAACCACAAATGTCTTTACTGTGCTCACATCATTATCAGTTTTATTCAACCCCCTAGTGACATTATTTTTTAGTACTTAGTACAACATCCTTTTCCAGTTATGACAGCTTTCAAGCGTGAAGCATAGCTTGACACAAGTGTCTTGCAGCGACCTATGGGTATCTTAGCCCATTCTTCATGGGCAAAAGCCTCCAGTTCAGTCACATTCTTAGGCTTGCGCACTGCAACTGCCTTCTTTAGGTCCCACCAGAGGTTCTCAATTGGATTTAAGTCTGGTGATTGCGATGGCCACTCTAGAATGTTCCAGCCTTTCATGTTCAACCATGCTCTAGTGGACTTGGATGTGTGCTTCGGATCATTGTCCTGTTGGAAGGTCCAACGTCTCCCAAGCCGCAGGTTTGTGACTGACTCCATCACATTTTCCTCCAAGATCTCCTGGTACTGAAGGGAATTCATGGTACCCTGCACACGTTGAAGCTTTCCTGTACCATTAGAAGCAAAACAGCCCCAAAGCATAATTGACCCCCCGTCATGCTTCACAGTAGGCAAGGTGTTCTTTTGTTCATAAGCCTGGTTCTTCCTTCTCCAAACATAGCGCTGGTCCATTGTCCCAAACAGTTCTAATTTAGTTTCATCTGACCACAGTACACTGTTCCAAAACCTTTGTGGCTTGTCCACATGACTTTTGGCATACTGCAGTCGACTTTTCTTGTTCTTTGGAGTCAGCAAGGGGGTGCGTCTGGGCGTTCTGGCATGGAGGTCTTCGTTATGCAGTGCGCGCCTTATTGTCTGAGCTGAAACTTCAGTGCCCACATCTGACAGGTCTTTTTTCAGTTCCTTAGCAGTCACGCGGGGATTTTTCTCCACATTACGCTTCAGGTAGCGCACAGCAGTCGCGGTCAGGATCTTCTTTCTGCCACGACCAGGTAACGTTTCCACTGTGCCCTTTAACTTGAACTTGCGAATGATACTTCCGATAGTGTCTCTTGGAATATTTAACAACTTCGCAATCTTTTTATATCCATTGCCATTCTTGTGAAGAGCAATAACCTCTTCTCTTGTCTTCTGGGACCATTCTCTTGCCTTCACCATGCTTGGAAACACACCAGTAGATGTCTAGAAGAAGCTGAGTATCACAGTCCTTTTAAATCTGCCTAATTGGTGCTTATCATGCTTGATTGCTGCTCGTTGACATCCACAGATGTTTTCAATACCTGATGGAAAACACTGGAATGAACCTCTGTTCTTAGGAGTGGTAGTCGTAAAGGGGTTGAATAATTGTGTCAATGAAGAAATCACAAAAAGGCCATTTAATACTTTATGACAAAAAAAATTGATGCTATCTTAGTTGCATTTAGTTCTTTAACAAGTCCTTGTAAGATTTCATTATGAACACAATTACAAATGTGCACTGAATTCCATAAAACCCTTCGCAGCATTGGGGGTTGAATAAATTTGATCACAACTGTACATTACCTGCAGTTGGGAGCTGAACTGAAAAACAGAAAACTGTTTTTACCTCTGTGTTCAGTATGGGGGGGTCTGTACAGGAGGGTTGTGTTCATTACGTTAGGGTTTGGGATCTGTACGTGAGGGCTGTGTTCAGTAGTTAGGGTTTAGGGTCTGTACGGGAGGGTTGTGTTATTACGTTAGGGTTTGGGGTCTGTACGTGAGGGCCGTGTTCAGTACATTAGGGTTTGGGGTCTGTACGGGAGAGCTGGTTTCAGTATGTTAGGGTTTGGGGTCTGTACGTGAGGGGTGTGTTCAGTACATTAGGGTTTGGGGTCTGTACATGAGGGCTGTGTTCAGTATGTTAGGGTTTGGGGTCTGTATGGGAGGGCTGTATTCTGTTTGTTAGGGTTTGGGGTCTGTACGTGATGACTGTGTTCAGTATGTTAGGGTTTGGGGTCTGTACATGAGGGCTGTGTTCAGTATGTTAGGGTTTGTGGTCTGTACGTGAGTGCTGTGTTCAGTACGTTAGGGTTTGAGGTCAATACGGGAGGGCTATGTTCAGTACGTTAGGGTTTGGGGTCAGTACGTGAGGGCTGTGTTCAGTACGTTAGGGCTGTGTTCAGTACGTCAGGGTTTGGGGTCTGTACGTGAGGGCTGTGTTCAATACGTTAGGGCTGTGTTCAGTACGTCAGGGTTTGGGGTCTGTACGTGAGGGCTGTGTTCAGTACGTTAGGGTTTGGGGTCTGTACATGAGGGCTGTGTTTAGTACATTAGGGTTTGGGGTCAGTACGTCAGGGTTTGGGGTCTGTACGTGAGGGCTGTGTTCAGTACATCAGGGTTTGAGGCCCTCGGCCCAGCTCTAGTGAAACACCCTGGACATTTCCACAGCTTTCACTGGGAGATCAATAGCAGGGCAGGCGGACACGTCCTCTGTTGTTGACGATAGTGCTTTTCTGCTGAACTCTATGTTATGTGTCACGGTTTAGGGTGAAAACACAGACACAGGGCTAAGCATAAACACAGGCATGAAGCAGGCACTTACAGGTCAACAGCACCAATAGTGTGAACCAGCCCTGCATGGAGGGACTGTCTAACAAAGTTCCCTTACACAGATAGCATTTACACTTATATAATTTTTTACACTTTTATAATGTTGCAACAGACATACTCCCTAAAAAACACAAAAACAACAGTAATCTGTAACATTATGCTATTACATTAGATGTGTTTTATTTTTTGATAGTGAAGTCAGACAGAATTGTTCTTCCTCTCCCGCCATCTGCTGGTAATACTCTTGAACATATCCTTTGAGAGACAGCGTGGAAACATGGCTAACCCAGAGCCAGGGACTAATGAAAACAGGAGCGTGTACCTTACGGTGGGCAGTTTCATAGGCCAGGAAGAGCTGACTAATTAAAATCACTGCATCATTTGGACTGGCTAAAACAAATATTATTTATATATATATGTGGCCAGGTGTAGAAGGAGGGAATCACACAAACCAGACAGCTCTAAGATTAATGTGGGGCTTTTATTTCCCGACTGATCCCCAAAAGGAAACAGCATTAACTTTGTTTGATTTGAATATTTAAATTAACAACTAAAATTAACAAGTACTTCGGGACAAAAAAAGAAAGACAACAGTAGTGGACTGTTCATTCAAAAATTACAGACAACCTCTTTAACGGAAGGACACACTCCAGTGGACAGTCTTATCTCCCCTCTAAATCAAACAAAGATACATCTATATCAATAAAACTCATTTTTACATTGTTACCACATAAACATTTAATAAAACTTTGTTGAAACACTTACGCCGACACACTACTTCACGTTTTACAGAGAGGCGGTTGGTGATACTTATTAACGTCTCTGTCCGTTACAGTTTCAGTTAGGCTCTCGTGCTGGGTGACGTCATACGTGCAATTTCATACATGCACGAGAAACTGGCCTATACTACCTCTCAACAGTGCCACCTATTGGATACTTAAAATAGCATACGAGGCAAAGGAGAGAACGATGACCATTTCATATGGAAATAATAACTTTATTATTCACCTGGCTACATTTATATATATATATATATATATATATATATATATATATATATATATATATATATATATATATATATATATATATATAAACACTTAGATTAGGAATAGATAATTTTATTTCCAATGTATAATTATTTTCTCAGCATAAAATCTCATATTTTTGTTGCAGTGTTTTGAGGAAGTTTTTTTCTGACTTGATGTCATTGACCTCCAGAGGTCATTTGGAGGTCAGTAGAGCCTCTAATGCAGATGATGAATGGCATGATGTGGCTGACTAGAGGAAGCGTTGTGCGTTCTGGGCAAATTGTTATGCATGAAATGTGTGTTTGAAAGGTCTAATGATGCTCTCACCCTGCACTTGGGCCAATCTGTTCTGAAGAAAACAAACAGA
Source organism: Brachyhypopomus gauderio (assembly GCF_052324685.1). NCBI lineage: Eukaryota > Metazoa > Chordata > Actinopteri > Gymnotiformes > Hypopomidae > Brachyhypopomus > Brachyhypopomus gauderio. The sequence goes on along the minus strand of NC_135213.1, from coordinate 11,373,954 downwards.
AAACAAACAAACACAAAAAAATGCCCACCAGAAAAACCCAGAAGCAGATGGCATTGTGCAGGTGCTTTGTCTCGGAGGCAGAGAGGGGTGTTGCTGAAACAATGGTTAGCCCCAACCTCGGGCAGGCTATAAATGACCAGTGTTCCGAGGTGCAGCTCTGTTGTAAAGACTTGTGGATCATGGCACTGAGGAGATCCCTCTCATCACTACTGCTACTGCTGCTTTGCTCAGCCCTTGAGATGGCCCACACTCGCGCCTTCGCCCCCAGATACCTCCAGCAGCCGAAAGTCCTCCACCTGGGTGAGGGTCATGGGAGGTGTTCCTCGGGCATCTCTCTCTCTATCTCGAAATGCTTTGATTGCTTACGTTCAGTTTAGTGATTTCCATTATCTTAAGAGACTTAAGTTTGGCTCATGACATTTAGCTGACAAATAAAGTGATTCAAGAAAATGCAGAGCTGTGTAGTTCTGCATATCTGAAGCTATTAACATGTCTGAGAGATCCTGATTCTCTATTTATTAATGTCACTGAATTGTATGTAGCCACAAAGTCATATATACAAAATATACACTCTAATGTACATAGTGACTGTTGCACACTCTCTGGGTGTTCTGTTGGATCATCAGACTGGCCCCAGGACTGTGGCATGGCTCACTTCAAACCCAACACCGCACAGCGCATTGTGTCGGGCAACGAGGCCAAACCGCACTCCTGGCCATGGCAGGTCTCACTGCAGGTAAACAGCGTTTGAGAGGTCTGAAATTGTACACATTAAAATGCCGTCGGATCTCAAAGTCAGACATTTGTCACGCTCTGCAGGTTCGGCCCGGAGGCAGCCAGCACTACGTCCACGTGTGTGGAGGGACTCTGATCCATAAGAACTGGGTGCTCACTGCAGCCCACTGCTTCCAGAAGTAAGAACAAATACAAACTCTCTCAATACTTACTAACCACAGGCTAAAAGGGTAAACCAGCACTGAGGAAAAGTGAGTGGTAAAACAGCTGCAATATTAAGAGCACTTTTACTCTGGTTCGTAAACAATCCTGACTGACATTTTAATTCATGGTGTTTAATTTTTCTTTCATTCATTCTTTAATTACACAAAATTACTCCCTATCGACGCCACACGGCACAGGGGGAAAGACGAAGACGCAGGCAGCTGGCGCATCGTGTTGGGAAAGCATCGGCTGAAGAGGGCCGAGACGGCCCAGCGCGTGTTCTCGGTCAGGAGAATCTACCGACACCAGAACTTCCGCTACCCGACGCACAGCGAGCTGGACTACGACATCGCCCTGGTTAAAGCGAGCAAGGAGATTATGCCCAGTAACGTCATCCGCTATGCCTGCCTGCCACAGCACCAAACCAGCCTAAAGCCAGGCCATTACTGCTGGGTGACCGGATGGGGCGACACTCGAGGTAAAGAGCTGAAGGTCCTGAAGGTCCTGAAGCTCCTTCCACTCACCACCACCAGCGCACATCCCACATGATAAACATGCTCGCCGGTATGAGGGTGTGAACGTGCAATGCTTCTCTCAGGTGGAAAAGAAAATGTGTCTCTAGCCGACACACTGAATCAAGCCCGTCTGCCCATCATTGACCACAAAACATGTCGGCAGAAGAAGTTCTGGGGAGAGCGTGTGAGGGACTCCATGATCTGCGCTGGATTCAGAGAGACAGATGGCCATCCTGCTGCATGCCAGGTAGGAGTGTTGGGCAGTTAAGGAGATGTTATAATGGACATACAAACAACCTGAACATACAATCAAAACCAGGGTTATGTAAATGACAAGAGACAATTTTCCACGAATGTTTCCATGTAAATTCCTACATGGTAAGAGTCATTATTGTTGCTTTACTTAGTCACATCAACACATTTGTAAACAAGCATGACATGACGCCAATGCATCGCACAACGCATTATTCTTTCTATATGCTTTCTCGCATGCCATTACCTCGCACCTCTTTTTACCACCCAGGGAGACTCGGGCGGCCCTCTGGTGTGTCAGCTGGACCAGGGCCGCTGGCAGGTGCGTGGTGTGGTGAGCTTCGGCCCCGTCGGCTGCACTGTGAAGGACAAGCCCAGCGTCTTCACACGCACCTCTCACTACATCCCCTGGATCGAGGCCACCCGCATCAGGGACTTCTTCTTGCATTGATTTCCCCATCTCCAGTTATCTGCACTTTTATCTCCAAGAGAGGCACAAGGAGCGTCTAGTCTCGCACACCAACTCTGAACAGCTGGAGCCGTCACTGGCATAAACCACCGGCACTAGCAGTTACAGTAATGCTTATAAGATTGCATTACCAAAACCCTGACAACTTCCTTAGCTTTTAAAGCCACAAAGCTAACTCCTGCTTTACTGGACAGAACACGGTTCTTATAAAATGCATCAGTACTATAAATCCTGGTGTCTACATCTATTCAGTTCAATTTGTCTTTTGCGTGGGGCGCTACCTAGAGGCTATATTTTATTTGTGGGAACGGACATCCTGAGCTCAGTTCTCTTCCGCCACTTAAAATGCAGATTTTGAAAAAGATGCTGGGAGTGTTACAAATATCACGAGGGATTGAAATAGGCTAAAAGGTTCACTTCTAATCGAACACTCGCCAAGCGAAATCCTCACCAAGAACGTGCTGTGCTTCCTTGACACCTGCTTTTAGTGCTGCTCAGTGTGGTCAAGCTGTCAACTGAGATATGTACCAGCCTTTGTCTGCACAAAGAACACAGCATGAGACGCAAATGTCAGCGCTGAATTTAACATATAGCCGCCTTCTTAGGAACTGACCGAAGAAAAATTACATTTTTCTTAAGATTAAAGATGTGAAGATTAAGGGATACATTGCAAAAACATACATACATAAAATGCATATTATGCAATAAAAGGAAACTACTTAAAGCTGAATTATTTAAAAAATGTACAGCCAATACAAACAATCCATAAAGTAACACCACCAGCACATCTCCGTTTTGACATAAATTCTGTAATGTGCTATTAACACAAAGGAAAAAATAAAAAGACTCAGAGTAACACATTTAAATCAACATAGCAACATGTGCTGATCATTAAAAGGCATACCAGAATCCAAAGATATCTCTAGAGGTACATATCACAAGCTGAACCTCAACATCAGAGCCAGCGGTACTCCAAAGATAAGACAATGTACCATTTTTATACACACATGGTACGCATGTCAGCTATGAGTGAAATATTGCAAAACAATCATAACGAATTGTACATGTCTTTAAAACATAATTAAGAGTGCTAACAGGATTCTCTATATAACCATAATCATAAATCTTTTTCTAATTTTTATTGAAGTACAGAGCTGATTATGCCAATTTAGGCAATTCTGATGATGTCTACTAAAACAGATACAGTTAGATTTCACTAACACTGTTATGATACTGGAATGCCCACCAGTTATCTGATGGTTTTGTGTTTACCTAAAAAGCTTTAATTTTAGAAAGACATCCAACTGTTATTATATTTAGACATTGGAACATCATATGAAGAACGGTGTACATCCAAGACTGCCTGAGATTTCATGTTTTAAATGATTACATGCTTCAGTTCTGTCTAACAACAGGGAAGCCCGGTTAAGCCAGCTAGGTTCAGCCTTTTTGATAATATGCAGGACACTTTCAGGAATCCAAAAGTGTTGGGTCAAATGTTGCTCCTCTAAAACAGAACAAGGGACGATGAGGTTGAGTACTTCAGAGTCAAAAATGTCAATGTTTTCAGTTGCACCTCCTCTTCAGTAACGTGAAGGAGTTGTGCCTTTGAGGTGATCCCAGTTGTTGTAGAGGGCATACAATCCAGACATAGCTAATCCAACAAGGCCTCCTCTAGCGATTCCTTTTAGTCCACCTGAAACAAATGTGTTTTTAAATTAGGAACTCAACTCCACATGTATAAGTGTTTACCACCACCCCACTACACACACACACACACACACACACACACACACAAATGCACTCAAGGTGGCTTGGACTCACCAGCAGATTTAAACATCATCCCTGTTAATGTTCCAGCAGCTATTGTGTTAATATCATCCTCTGCTCCTCTGGCCTTCTCAATAACTACTCCAAACACACTGTAGAGCAGAGCTGTATGTAAAGAGAGACACATTTCAACAATTTTGTTTATTGTTGTTTCCATATGACTTTGAACCAGTTTCTAATCAATGTACTACTTAATTTCTTACCAACAGATCCCAGTCTGTTAGCCCACGAGGCTCCCTGTCGTGTAACCATGTTTAAAATTCTGGAAGTCAATACACAAAGATTGCAAGGTTGATTTATTTTATTAATCAACATGTCATTGCTGACAAACGTAATACCAAAGACACCTTTATTGTCACTGTACAATTATACAATGAATTTAGGAGAAAATATAACCAGCATATACTGCAGTCTTTTCGTACTATTTTGTAAGTTTCTATTTCTCGGTTCATCATGATTTAATCTCAATCGCTCTCACACACACAGACACACTTACTGTACGTTTCTGGGTTTTGACCAGGCCATGTCTCTGGTCTCCGTTATGCCCATACGAAGCCCATTCAGGGTTCCAAATGCAGCACCTAAAAAACAATCATCATCATCATCATCATCATCAAGAACAAAAAGCGCTTCAGTTAATATTTGGCCATGTTTATGTAAAAACGTAAAGACTCTTCTTACCCGTTATACAGCATCCTCCAATGGTGAAGAAGGCCAGTTCAAACCGTCCTCGAGTTTTATTTGCCCCAGTTGGCAGTATGAACTCGTCTGTGTCCTAAGAATATGATGGACTAAGTATCACTGTCATTTTATATGACAAAGTTCGACGTTGCAGTTCTTGCTCTCGTACCAACCTGCACAATGTACCGAGGGTCAACATTGAGGTAGGGCGAGAGAGGGCTGAGGCCAGTCACTGAGGAGATGGGAAACAAACACCCAACAAGTCACACATCAAAATATACACACACTAGTGATTACTAGGGGTCTGAGGTGTACACATGCGGTTGGGGTTAGGTGCCTTGCTCAAGGGCACCTCAGTCATGGCCTCAGGTCTGGGACTCGAACCCATGACCCTCTGGGCACAAGACCAGTTCCCTACCACCAGACCATGACCAAGTGAGTAATGATTGTGCTACTATAAAACCAAAGTACTTACGGGGTACTCCGGCTAGCGCAGTGTTGGAATACTCAGGGGCTCCTCCACCAAAAAGGCTCCCAAATCCGCCTTTAGAGCTGCTTGAGTCTGGCGTGTTGTTCTCCATGATGCCTTAAACAAGATCAGTCAGTGAGCGGACCGACCAGGCGAGACCACAGCTAGCCACTTATGTCAGTAGATTTCTTATAACTTCTTATGACGGAGTAGAGAATAAGCAATTCTTCTTTAATCCAGCTTTTAAATGACACGACGAAGCTTTAATACCATAACGTCCACCTACCTATTGTAACTTGAAGGAATGATCAAACGCCGGTTATGATTAGCAGAGCATCTCTGACCTCCACCATGCACCGATGCCGTAAAACCACAGGACGTTACGTCAGAGTGCCGTAAATGTGGTGAAGACGTTTGGGGGTTAGGTAGTTAGATACCCGACACAAAAACGTTCACTTACAGAAACTTTAACCTTTCGTCAGTTTTTCAAACTACAGTTTTGTAATTATTCATTGTCGTGTGATAATTTAAGATTCTATTACATTTCTTGTTTAATTTCAGTTGTTTTTACGACATTTTACGACTACCATGATGTGTTTCGATTGCGGAGGCTTACAACTTTGCTCCGCCCAGGACCTCGTGTAGTTAAATGTAGCCATTTATTAATTCATGACTAATTAGCCGACTGCTTATCAGGAGAGTCATTTATTAATCTTATATCAACTTTTTATCTTAAAAAACCTCAAGGCGGTGTCAGATATCTGGGTAATATCTGAGAAAATGAGCCATATAGGTGTTTCGCTGAAGTAATGTTATATTTGACAGTGCCATGCACTAGATGGCAGAGGAGAGCTAATATGGATATGTACTGAGCCTCCCATGAATTTGCATTTGCACAAGTAGCCTGTGACAGACTCATTGAAACACAACAACCACATGCATTGTAATTAGCCCGTGTGTATGGTGTGTATGGGAATTGTTTTTTTAAGACCCGTTGTTTGTATATGAACTTAGGATGGAAGTCCATTGCAATTTACCATCTCCATCTGATAAACTCCCAACTGTATTGTGGAATGAAGGTCTGCGTGAATTCACTCAGTCTGCAGTTGTTACCCCCCCCCCCCCCAACCTTTCTTTTTTCTTTCTATTCCACCCCTTGAGGTGGAGCAATAACGTTTGCTATTGTTGTGATTCTGTGAGCTCAGACTTCCTGGCATCCACACTAAATTATCCAGGGCTTTCTGTGGGAGCAGAACGGCTCACTGTTCCCCAACAAAAAGGCCATTCACAGCCAGTGGATGGCCTCCCATAGACAGCCCACAGTGCTAAAGAGACACTGGAGCAATGGAATGGAGACTGAGCCTCCCTGTGGAAAATGGCCGCAGTGGGAAATCAGTGTGATGTCATAATGAATGAATCTCTCAGAATGTCTCTTTTTTATCTCCAGTGTCTTGCTCATATTTTATTACTGTTTTGCGAAACCCTGTTGTTTTTTCATGCCAGAACTCAACACAACAATATATACAAAGTGGCATGCACGCATGCACTCCCCAATACTACCCCAACGGGACTGTTACCATGGAGATATGAAAGCTGTGCAGTGCCTCTGTTCTTTAAACTGGTTTGGACAAGATGAGAGGGAGACGCAAGGGGCTTTTTACAAAGCTTCTCTGAAATATAGATAAGGATTTAAAAGCCATCATACATTTTCAAGCTTTCTGAAATGCAGTGACACACTAGACTTTATTAACTCTTATGGGAGAGATATGAAAAGAAATAAGTAATTGGTTTTATGGATTGACCATATAAGTTGAACAAGAGAACAAGTGAACTGCTATTTTCATAATTCTGCTACAATACTGGGGCAGAGCTAGAAAAAGTACAATAAAGTCTAGTGGTTAAATGATTCATTCACCTGTATTTCAAATGTCAAATATTAACATAAAACATCTAATGCCTATTTAAATAATCCTTTATTTAAGGATTAGTATTATCCACATTTACTCATTTTTCTTAATAAAAATGAGTTAGACATAATCTTTGATCTCATCTCATGCTCTTTTCTCTAGTAGCCAGTGTTACTGCTAGCTGAGCTGGAGGCTTCCAGACTCCTGTCTCCCACCAGGTTTGGGCAGTGTCCAGGCATGAGGAGCCAAAGTGGGGGGCCAGACTGGAGCCAGACCCTGGGCCTCATCCCCCGAGAGTGGGCAGGAAGGGCAGGGAGCGGCCAGAGCAGAAGAGGAAGAGGAGTGGAGGAGCAGACAGAGGCGAATGGGACATGCAGTAATGTTACGCAGCATCCTGCTGCTCCAACCAGCCCCCTGTTTTTGTGTTACATGTACGTGAATGCTTATCTTTTCTCTCACTCGTACCCAGCTGCGTTCAACTTGTGTGAACGCCCCATGAGAAGCGACTTCATTGGTAACCACTGGCCTCTTCGTCACTGGACTATCCTTTATGAGTGTGCATTCAGCAAACTTTGTGCCAGTTCCATTCATTCATGCTTTTCAGATCTCGATAGTGCAACAATTAAACAATGTGACTCAAAAGTGATGGTTTCCTCTCTTACATAAATTATGGGTGCGTGTGAAAGTAAAAAAGCTGTCTCACACAGTCGAGGGGAAGTGTTCCTCGAAGTGTCCTCCGCTCCACAGGAGCCTTTGGGAGGACCGTCTCCACCCACTCCACACCTTCCTGCTGGACGATGTCTTCTTTGTGTTCATTGTTTGAAATCATGGGCAGTTTGTTCAGCCAGAGCTTTCATACAGAATTAAACCACACAAGTTATTTCTCCTATTCCCAGGACAGCAAAACAACAGACCACTCAAACAAAAGTGCTTCATTATGTGCCTGCTTGCTATATAAAGTTAAAAATTACCGGATTACTCCCATTAAAATGGTTTTTAAGTAAACCAAAGGAAGCTCAAACGTGGAGACCAGCACTTGGGCAACAGAGATTACACTTATAGTCAGTCTGCCATCTCCGATCATTAGACAGGGAAGGAAGGAAGAGGAAGGAGAGGAGGAGGGAAGCTTCTATTTTTATTTAGTGTTGGGACAGAGGCTCTCGAACTTGTTGTGGGTATGAAGGTCATAAAGGCTGCCAGAGCCATCGATGGGGAAGTGTGTGAGTGTGTGAACACAACACTTTCACAGAGCTCTTTATATAGAGAGCGGTCCCATTTCATCTTTCTACCTAAACCTTCAGCTAGGCCCATTATCCAGTCATTGTACTCCCCTGCTGTATTATGCATCATTAGGTTGGGTGTGTGGGCCTGTGTGGCTTTGGCAGGGTTGAAGGGTCTCTAACAGTTATAGAGTTAAAGAGTAGGAGGAGGCGTAGGATAGAGACTGAACAAGGGCACAGGAAACTGAGCTTTTAATTGTAGGTTACAGAGAGGAGAAAGGAAGGAAGAAAAGGCAAAAAACGGAGTGATTTCCTCACATGGAAGCTGGTAATTTGGGATATACAGGATTAATTTGCCACACAGCATGTTGTTTAGTGAACAGTTTTCTTTCTGTAGGGGCAAATGAATCACACTTCTTTACCTGATCTTTTTAGTCCAGCTAGTCCAGATCTGGTGAATAATGTCGGTAAATATGCACCATTCATGTTCCGCTCTTTTTATTCACATGTGGCATAACCAAGACCTAGTGGTAAACCACTGTGGTGCTTTGGTCAAAATAATCTACATTAATTTCAGCTTGCAAACAGAAATAAACTAATACAAACACAGAAAGCAGAAAGGGTTATTAGAAACCCTTCTAGAGCCGTCTTGTTTTTTCCTTTTTAAGCTGTCTTGAGATTTTTAAAATGGTTGTGGCTTTACTTACAAAGACTGGAACTGTGGACAGGCTGGTTTCTTTTTAATGAGTCTTCAGTATAAGAAATAAGAACGTCTTGTTTTAGGCTTTGTTTTCTCACTAATATCAGTGTGCAAGATACACCAAGCAGAGATGGAAAGTCTTTTGTTTTTGGGTGTGGTATCAGATTGCCCTGATCGAAATTGCCAATCTTGTGTTTCACACATGTCTGAACTTGAGTGGAAACATTTACATTCTCAAAATCTGGAAACACTATATATATATATATATAAGTGCTGTCAATTCCAGGTACCGTGATTAAAAGTCTTCACCAGGATTTTGCTCAGGCTTCCTGGATTGTGTTGATTCCACTAATTTTACTTGGATTGTATATATATAAGCTATTCAACACATGGCAATCACTGAAAATAAGCACACATAATGGACAGGTTGTGAAGAAAAAGGGCAAAACTGCAGTGTGCGTGTAAATTATTATTATTATTATATATACACACATGTAAGATAAAGCATACTTTAACAAATTGTCTCACTTTGTGTGTTGTGCAGTGGATTACAAGATTTTGCATATTATAATGACTGACAATACTGTAGTTGGACATTACAAAATAAGTTTTGAACCAGCTACGGTCCCAGTCTATGCTTGCTGTAGCCCTGGGTAAGATTAGTACGCAAGTGTATTGGCACATAAAAGCATAAGAGAAAGAGCAACAAAGTTAGTTTCTTTTAAAACTATTATTTTAATATTCTGCTATTGCTTTTTCAGTACAGAATTTAGTCCAGCATTCTTTAAAATGTCAGTTAAAACACTCTTCTGCTTAATTTCACACAATTTGTTTTGAAAAGATTCAAAGCAGACAAAAATTATTGAAGGGGTTATCCTAAATATATAATTAAATGTTAGTGAAAGAGGCAAGGAAAGATTAATCAGATTTTAAAAACTAAAACAGTTATTAGCTCACACTTCCTATGAAAAGGCACAATAAATCAAGCAACATTGAAACAGAAAACAAAACTAATTGCCCCAGCAAATTGCATTTGACAGTAAATGAGCATTGCAGCAAAGGTTGAGACATGTGCTGGGTATTAAATGATATCGTTTTATAACTCAAAAAAGAAATAACTCCATTGGCATTTTGTCCTCACTGAAAGCAACATGTGAATGTTGTGTTACTATGGACTCTCACAAAAATCAGGATGACATGACGGAACATTTTCTCAAATATTAAATTTTGTAATAAGGCATAGAGTTCATATCAGAAAACATGATTTAATGTTATTTCATACATACAAAATATGATAGAAAAATACATTATATAGTTGTTACAATGGTTATAAATAGGACCATACATTTTCCAATGGAAAAAAAAACAAGACTGCTTTAATAAGGGATCTGCAGTTCTTAGGTGTGTGTCATATGCATGATAACACAAAACACAGAACCTTACATGCATTTATAGAGACACACATACATTCAAATTAGCATGTGTGCATGTGCGCACACACACCTACACACTCATTTACACATACACATACCCAACCCTCACACGTTCTTATAATACTGATGATGAAAACAAAACAGGCTAAACTGAAATTAACACCCAATAACCCAACACTCCAGTTCTTGAAGTTAACTGAGAAGTTGAGAAGCTTGTTGGATTAAAAAGCTCCACATACATTTGCATGATATTTTCCTGTTGAAATTCTCACAAATCAAAAAAGAAATGAGACATAACACCATAATAATCTCTAGGCCTTGAAAACCTACATATGACATTACATACATATGACATTACATACATATGATGAAAGTATCAGAAGGATACGTTTCCTTTGACAATCCAGTTATGCTAACCAAGTAAGAGAAATTATTCTTTGTTAATCGTGTTACACAACATATAACCTAATCAACCTAGGTATTCTCAATTGTTTTTGTTTGTTTTCTTGTAACTGAAGTTTCCATGTTAGTTCTTGACCTTGGCTATGTAGTCTGGAAGACTTACTGAAGGAAACGTGATTCATGTACCTTGGCATTAAATTAAGTCAAATGCATAGTGTATTTTTGTTTTTAAATGCATTTATATCAAGTTCGATTTCACAGTTCACTTCTTAATTGTTGGAAACTGAGAAAAAAATTACCTTAAATAACACCACCATTACAAGGCATTTAGCTTGGAGCAGACTTATGAGATCTACTGAACTGGTAATTCATGCAGACAGGGTGACCAAATGATGACCACTACAGCCTATGTAACAGTTTCCACTGTGGGAAGCCATAGTGTCTATATGTAAATTACCCATGGTGGGAAGCCATAGTGTTGATGTGTAATGCCTGTGTTCACATGTGCTTCAAACATGTGTGGCCAATGTTACTGCAGAAGATCTAAAGTTATCACACTTCTAGTCTACACACATAAAAAACCAAAACAAAGTGAGTATAAAAAAAACAATATATAGGGTAACAGATGACACAAGTGTAGATCAGGGCAAGGGATGATGAGAGAGAACATAAGCTAAAACAGAATAAAAACTATGTTCTGGATATAACTGGTAAATGATCAGTGCAGCAATGGCTTTGTACTCCTCCAATTAGTCCCAACGTATGGAGGAACATACAAATTATACCTGATATGCTGCCATAAACACTGATGGATATCGTACTCAATGACCATACTTAAAATAAGGCACTTTCAAAGTTACTGATTTAAAAAAGACGTTGTTTTGGTCTCTTAAATCTCTCCATCGTTGTAAAGAAATAAATGCTTTTCTTTGTTCTTCACATTTTGACAATACTGTTGCTCCATATAAAAAGAATCTATTCTGAAAAATATAGAAATTTTTCGTGCAGCACCCTCATATCAAAAATGTGTTAATTAGTGTTCAGTGCTTTTATACTTATTATTCTCATCTTGGGACGCAGTTATTATTGTTTGTGGACAAGATGCTGAGGTGAGCATGGCTTTACACCCCCCCCCCCCCCCCCCCTTTAGACATCGTCAAAAACTTGCTTGATTCCTCGTCTTCATAACCCTCTCCCACATGAGCATGCCATAAACACACACATCACACAACTACTTTAACATTACTTCAATCCAGTGTGGACCCACACCACAACAACTTAGGCAAAGTGTCAATTTAATGCTCAAACCCCACTGCCTATTATAACAACTGTATGTGTGTGTGTGTGTGTGTTTGTGTGTGTATAAATAGGATTGGTAACAGAATTGTAGGTGTTGTTCCAGACCATATTATTGCTTCATGACTTTTTCAGTGCAGATTAAGGAGACTAGATCACCTGACCATGGAGGTCTTCAGTTTGTGGAATTGGGCGGCTGAGCTCGGGGGGTTGCTGGGTGGAGGAGTGGGGCCGTCACTGCTTCTGCGCGGTGTTAAGCGAATTAAAGCTGCTTCCCGGCTCACCGGCGGGCCGTGAGTACAGACAAGCGAAGGAGGTGCGCCAGAGAACTGGTCAGCAGACAGGCAATGGTCAGGTCATCATTGGGTGAAGAGTTGAGAGCTCATAGGGTCATTGGTTAGTTGCCGGTGGCGGCTGGGTGGTTAGAAAACAGACAGACGAATACAAAGAGGGGAAAAAAAAACAAAAAAAACAAGGGGGAGAAAACAAAAAAGACACATAGGAGGACACAAAAGAAAAAAGATAGAGAAGGAGATTAGTTTCAGCTAGTGACGGTCGGATGACAACATGACATTACTAAAATCAGAGCTACTGTCAGAGAAACTGCTCAACATCTACATTAAAACTGCAAAATCATGAAGATCTCATGATTTCACATAAGAGCCCAACTCCCAGGTGAAAATGGTTAAAGAAGCAGAGAGGCAAATCAATGGCAGAATACAAATTAAACTAACACCACTTAATGGTTAGTAGCAGTCAAAAAAAAAACGTACTTCAATGTGATAGCTAGTCTTGATTAAAGAGGGTGAGATCAATAAGTAGCTTGTTCTCTGACTGCTATTAAGCATTACAGTGCTTTTCCACTCCAAAGCAACAAAGCTGCTAGTGATAATGGGTTGATTTCATGAGTAGTTAAAGAGATGTGACTGCAGAAAACCAAGAGATATAAAAAGATAGCTTCTACTTCTGCAAAATACAGAAAAAAAAAGTTTTTTTGACTCAAGTCAAACTTTATTGTCTTTAAAATTTGTCTATTTACAATAATATGAAAACACATTGCTAATTAAACAGAACGACACTAAAACAACTGATGAAGTCAGGGCTAGAGTAAAGAGGACGAAACAAACAAAACTACCATTTTCCAAACTAATGAGCTCTTAGGCTTGAGAACAGAAAATGCATTACACAAAGTCTATGTAATCTCTATGATGAAATTGAAATTGTATTTCCATAATTTTCAGAAGCATGTTTCCTGCAGCGTCCTCTAGCACATACACCCCTGCTCCTTCACATATACAATATATCCTTAAATTCATAAATGCGCAATGCTTTGTAGTTAGACATATTTTTTTCATAAACTTAAAAAAAAAAGTCCACACTTCCACAAGTAAATACTATGTTCTTTTTAAAAAAAAAGACAACGGCAACAACAGAAAAAAGAGATGGAAAAAGCATACAGTAAAACAAAATACAAAAAATGGAATATTTCTTCATCTGTTCATACTGTGTCAACAGGCAAGCTGTGAGTTTCCCCATAGACCTAATCGTCCCATCCGTTACAAAAATTACACTCGCCGCAACATTATGATGGTCACAGGGATATGATGTGGAAGAGACTCCCAGCCAGTCCAGATACCAGCCCCCTGTCCACCACAGACCGTCCACACACTAACCTAGCATGAGGTTTTATCGTTTTGTCTTTTTCTGACATTTTTGCCTTGTCTGAGAACAGACGAGAATCTGGCAATTTAAAAGTTTCAGTGCAAACTATTTGTGCTGTATTTTTTTATGAAGAGGTACATTTGCATGTGGAGTTCATAGGAGTTCATAAGAACAGCATGTCAATTTCCTGACGGATGGTGAAACAAGACACACTCTTGATTATCGGCTGCATTGAGCAGAACTGGAAAGCTACAGTACTTTGCTCAAACTTAATACTTATGAGAACTCCCCTCCTCAAACGATACCCTTCATAATTATTTGTCAAATCTATCCCATATGACACTGACCACACCCTTTGTTTAACATGTATATAGTTCCATAAAGGTGTTAAAGGGCCATCAATAGTTTAGCTGGTAAAGAAGAAAATTTACTAAATTACTTGTGTTTTGATTAAACGAGCAATTAAATGTTAAAAATAAATGCTCATTAAATGTTTCTAAAATCCCAAAAGAGGTTTTTAGCAAAGTCTCATTATAGACAGAATCAATCCATGACTCTGCAGGTGTTTGTTTATCCTGCTAGACCGTGCTGAAATTATTATTATTTTTTATTATTTAAGTGAATTCAAATAAGACCATGGGCAGTAGGCCAGATGAGATGATTTGACAATTTTTGTGCAATTTCACAATTGTTTCTCATTAATCTGGTCAGTTTTGTTTGTCGGTTATGTGTTAAGATCTTATAGTGCTAATTTCAATTTAAATCAATTCAGTAGAATCTCACATTCGCCGTAACTTTTAGAAGTAACTGATATTATATGTACAGATTTGGCAAACTAATAGTTGTTCAATATGACTAATAAAATGTAGTTTCATTACTGAGCCATCCATAAAAACTCATTCTTCTTTTCCCTTAGATACAGTTTTTTTCTGCTTAAGGCTTTTCTCATCAACACAAAATAAAAATGGTCCCGGCCACAAATGTAACCAAAGTAGTACTTATGAGTGAGAAGTAACATAAGTAGCATTTACAGTAACAGATCATAGGTTCATGCAATGCATTAACATTATATAAATAAAATGTAAAACGAAAAAGGTTAAGACCTGATGACTGCTAAAGATTTTTTTAACACTATGTTGAATTTCATAAAATGGGGCTTGAAATTTACTTAAGTTCAAAATTGTAAATACGTAATAAAATCTTTAAAAGCTTCTAACTGTGCTGGTCTACTGAGACCTAATTTTGAGTTTACTAATAACACTGCTGGGATTCTTGTTGCATGGTGATTACCACAGCATTACATTTGTCACACTATTATGTGATCACATTGGCCCTTGGACATCTGCACACTTGTTCATGTAAAAGTGGTTTTAAAAAATGCTCTCGCTTGAGAAATTAATCTAAAAAGGTGGAAGAGAATTTGAGGAACGTGAGAAGTTTGTCTCAACAAGCTGAATGGAATGGAGGTGCCACAAAGATACTTCAGAGTCCAAAGAACACTACCGAGACACAGAGAGCGCACTCAACATCAATGAAACGAGCAAAATGAAGAGGTCAATCACCCGTCATCAACTGGGAGTCATAAGGTCATCCCAAGGTCATCAGGATAATGGCGCTCAAGCAAACAGGTTAACCCAGGCAATTTTCTCTTGCCATTGGTGAGACATTTTAACTTCAACCCATGCAGTGTGATAAACCTAACTCTGAACCCATACACGTGGAGGTAACACTTTACACTTAGCATTATAAAGCCTACAGTGTCAATAAACATCAAAGAGTCTTCCTTTAGACTTGTGTTCAAGTCCTGAGTTGGCCTAAGTGCTACAGGATGAGGCACCATTTCAGATTTTGTAATGCTTATAACCATTTTTAATGGTGGCTTAGTGATGTTCCTCTGTAGGTGTTATACAAACAAAATATAAAGTGTTACCGTTCCCTCTAGTGCTTCCCCAACTTATTAACATGCTGAAATGCTTGATTCAAATACACACAAGCACGCACGCACACGCACACACCTTGTAGCTATACTTTCGAGATCATATACATCTGCCATACTTGTAGAGCAGCTACGGTCAATCTGTGACTGCTGCCAGCTTGATAGGTTGTGACTATATGTATAATTATTATTGTTTTTTTGAAATAAACGTCTGGTGTGTTACACCAGTCTCCTTTCTACATGTCCTAGAGTTCTTCTTTAGATGTAGGCTGTCCTGCTGTTTCTCAAGCATAAGGAGGTCTCAATTTACTTTTTGTTTCATATATAACTTTCTGCATACAAATTTCCTGTATGGCTGTATTGTAAAAAAGAGACTGAAAACTAATTATACATGGTCCATTATACCTGTGCTAAAACAGCAAACCTAATGGTGGCCAAATACTATTGCACAGAACTGTATGAAGTCCATAAAAAATATCTAATTGTAGTCTGCATTGTAAATGAAAGAATAGCAAGTATTCTAAGAACCACACACACACACACACACACACACACACACACACATACACACATACACACATACACACACAGAATAATGCGTGAACACTGGGGCTAAACTAACCTCTTTCTGCGGTCACTACCCTTTGGTAAGGATGGACGCGCATATCTTGCCTTCGTACTTTAGTAGTCACAGCACCTGCTCAGAGCGCAATATTACCAACAGAGATCACATCAACATCACATTAACAGTAACATGCAGTAATAACAAGACCTTGGCACAAAGAAAGGAAAAATAAAACATTTCACAAATCAACACTCAATAAATCTCACAAAACAGGAAGAATCGTTTCCATTAGACAACCGAAAGCTGTTCTGAGCACACTGCGACTGCAAATTATCAACATTTGTAATTTAAGGGAGGTGACTTCATCCCCCAATATTTTTCTTTTGACTGCTCCGGTTATCTGACAACAGAGCCCTTGAAATCCTACCAATAAATGACACATGAAATGCTTTTAATAAGACGGATCCGTTTCATGCAAATCCTGGTAGACAAATGTGCATTAGCACATAACGAGTGCTTCGTTCATCCCAATTCTCCAATTCATAACAGGAAGTCTGCAATAACACTGATCCTTCTCTTTAGGCCATGCAGGCTTGAAGCAAGTACAAGGACTGACTGCTAGATAGGCTGCACTATGTTCAAAGCACAATGATAGCAAAAGATTTAATTATTCATCAGTATTCTAGAGTTTTCTTAATTCGTAAGTCAAAGATAAACCAATGAAATAAATTCTGGAAGCATAACACCAGTGTAAACATCAGTAGTAATTATCTGTTTTTCTTGGCTTATTTGTTCCTTAGTTATCACACTATTAAAGGTCTTTGTTGATTATTGTTCAGTTGTTTTGTGGTAGCTAAAAATAAACAAAAACAACACAACCAAAGCATGTTAACACTCGTGAGGGTTGCAGACTGTCCGTGAACACTACTAGCCTTTTGTTGGGAAAGCCATACCTAAAAGAACGAGACAGAGTTGTGAAATTAGACTATATGGTACCTGAAAACACAAATACAACATGCTGCCACTACAGGTTTCCTGTTTCTCAAGAAGCTGCTCGCAAAGGCACAAGAAAACATACCACACTGGTAAATATTTACCCCATAAAAACACACCTGCACCGTTAACAGACTTACCTAATACACCAGTGGAATCGATGGGGTACTCCAGAATGGAGGTGGCAGGAGCCAGGGTGTAGGGGTAATCGTAGGGAGCGTAGATGATCCCTGACTCAGGGGTTTGAGGCACCAGGGTGGCGGGATGAGGGGTGCCTGCCGGCATGATGGCAGAGGTTTGGATCTGTCGAATGAGTGGCATGAGAGTGGGGGGTGCAGGGGCAGGAGTGCGCAGGGCAGCAGCGGGCATCACGGGGGAGGGGCCGGTGATGATGCGGGGAGCTTGGGCTGTAGCTGCCAGAGAGAACGCCAGGGCTGCTACAGGGGACACACACACACACAGGTTTTTTTTTTTCCTTAAAACTTGCATGTCCCTAAGCCCTTTGTGTATACCGTGTACACACAAAATTGCTGCCACATCCAACATCTCGAGAACACATGGTAAATACCCAGCCGTACAAACACCGGCGTACTGTAATATTCACATGTCAGAGAGAGTGTGAAGGTCAAGACAGATCATGCACACTAGGGGTCACGTGTGAAGGGGGCGGCCTTACGTGATTTGATGTTGGCGTCTCGGTATGTGCCGTTGAGTATGGCCAGTTCCATCAGCTGCATTTTTTTCAAACTGTCCTCACCTTCCGCCTGCCAGCAAACACACATGCACACACACGCGCACACACACACACACACACACACATGCACCCATGCAGACATGCACAGACAGATACAAATTTTTACTTTGCAAAGAAAGTTGATAAAAAAAGGGGAAAAAAGTTACAAAATTAAAATGTAATTTATAACAGGCTCATGGAATAATAAATAACCAGTTTTAATGGCCAATAGTCATCAGTCTTCCATGCAAGCCACAAATAGAGGAAACATTTCACCTAAAGGTAAACAGGTCCATAAATATCAATTATAGGTCCAGTACCAGTGCTCTTGGGTTCCAACATGTTATATTGCAAGGCTCTAATCTGTGTGCTGCAGGACACTGGGCTCCAGCAGCGTTAGGCTAGTGCTAGAGGCAGAGCTAGCGTTTCCTACACACCAACGGACACAGTGTGTGTTACTTCAGTACTGTCCAAACATGAACACGCAGAGCACAGAGGTTAAAGAAACAGATCACATTACCGTCTGGAATCAGTGCTCACCATGTCGCATTTTCCTTCTCTCTGTACCAGAGGGCCTGTCTGCCTGCCTGTCTGTCTGTATTTTCTGCATGATCTCAGCTTTAGTTCCTTCACTCTTTTCTTTCACATTTCTTACTCTGATCCCACCCTCTCTCCTTTTTTCAGTCTTTCTCTCTCTTTCTCTCTACAACACAAACTGTTCTCCATGTCTATCAATATGCACTGAAAATAATTAGCCAGCGTTTCCTTTAATTAACTCCACTTGTAGTGACTAACACACAAATCTCTCATTTCATAGTTATTTCCAGCAATTGATAAAATTATATGGCACTATAAAAATTTGGTAATATAATTAACTGCCATCTGCAAACCGCGCAGACACATTGCACAGGCAAAACACCACTGCAGTGTGGAGCTGAATCATTAAACTGGAGGGATTTGTTTTTTAAAAACTTTCATGTGCTGCAGGATATTGGAGCACAGGTTCAGACCGGGTCAGGGAGATGCAGAGAGGACACACAGAATGATCCACACTATGTCAGCAGGTACACAGGCAAAAGAATAGCAGAGCAATTCAGAGTGGGATCAGTGTGTGTGTGTGTGTGTGTGTGTGTGAGTGAGTGAGTGAGTGAGTGAGTGAGTGAGTGAGTGAGTGAGTGAGTGAGTGAGTGAGTGAGAGAGTGAGAGAGTGAGAGAGAGAGAGAGAGAGACCTTTGCTTACACTGCTGATGTCTGCTTGTCAAGTGCCCTCAAGCCCAGATATGGACGGCACGAGCAGTACTGAGACGATTAGAGAACTGAACCTTGAGTATTTAAACCAAGTTTACAGGACAGCCTCACCAGCAGAGCAATGACATAACAAGGAATAAAAACGAATATTTCCTTCCTTTTAGACTGAAGTTTTCAAGACATTTCAAAGACATTTGTCATAGAACAGTCGGCCAGAGCATGGTGTGGTCACACACTGACGGCCTGTAAAAATAGACAGCAGGTTATTTTTAGTGGTTTGGAGGAATCCACCCCTATCCTGTTAGTCTCGGGTGGAGGATGTGGAAGTGCATTGTTAAACAGGTGTGTGTGTGTGCGCGTGTGTGTGTGTGTGTACGGTTTTTAAGCAAAGCATTTCATAGAAATAAAAGGAGGTTTAAAAGGAGGAAAAGCACAAACAGAAGAGCACTCTTAAAATGAACTGTTCGGGTAGAGGAGTTCGGAGGTTCTGGGACTCGCTCCCTGTTCAGTACAGTGGAAACTGAATGACACATTCTTCCTTCTGAGAGGGCAAAGCGTTGCTATGGAGACATCTTAATTTCTCCTTAATTACTCCCACAACCCAGCTTTTAAAATGCGAGGACATTAACCCCTTCGTCACTGAGGCAATGTACAGAATTATTTTTACACGAGACATGCCCACATTACAGAGCAGAAACTAATAACGTACCACAAGTTCACTTACCACAACACTCCCAACTTTGAGGTTTCATGCTGACTGGACATTTTTAATTATAGTTACACATGTGGTCACTTTGACCCTTATTACAGTGCTTCAGAGGAAGGATATGAAATAGAAATTCCAAAAATATTGAACTAAAGCACAATTTGTCATTACCGTCAATTACTTGTATGCACATGCACTAAGTAATCAATAACGACATTGTCACTGGATATCTGTGGAAAATGATGAAACTGAAATGTCACAGTTGTATCCTCACAACGATCTCTCACCAAGGAAACATGAGAAGCGCCGTGTTTATCTGTAGGCAGAGCCTCTTGATGTCAACAGCGCTTAACTTTAAAAAGGAGTTTCACTTCCATTCTCAACCATGTGCCACAGAAAGGGCATTACAGCCAATCATGGATCAGTGGATCACCGTGAGGGTTGCCATGGTGGCACTGCGAGGGGGGCATTCACCCTCCCCCTCTGGTGCTGGAGGTCCACTTCCAGCCAGGGTCACACAGCCGTCTGAAGCCTTCCATTCTGCTCCGCTCTATTCATCTCTGGCACTTAAACGTTTCTCTTGCAGCCAACACTGTTGTTGACTTTCAGGGTTTTCTGCCTTCCCCTGCTATCGGTGCGGATAAGTCTCGACTAGCAAACAGAAATCTTTCCACACCCTGAGAAGTGGAGTTGGGAGGATTCTGGCGTTCGGTCAGGTGCCCTCTTGGGCCTCCTTTCTCCCCATCTTTGGAGCTCAGCTGGTTTCCACTGGTGTCTCCGACTAACCCGCCGTCAGTGCTTTAAGACCAACCGCTTCATTACCATTCCGCTCTGAGCTTGACAGCAACAAGGTGGCTTATGATGGCCCCCACCGGGCCCCGGAGCTCTGACCCCTCTGCCTTGTGGCCCTCATTAAATTTTCAAGCGCAGGTAATTAGTGCCATTAAAAACTACCCACGCTGCTCACCTTCGCACAGCAGGACCCTGCACGTACACATGGGAGCGATCCCCCTTCTGTGCCTACCCCGATTCCTGGACTACACTCTCCTCTCCCTATGAGGACTCGGTACGGCTAGTGTGAAAATGGTAGCCATGCTGAGGACAGCTATTTAGTCTTAGCTCCTTCTGAGCAAACAGATGTATCAGTGCCTATGCTGCACTTCTTTAACTCCAACCCACAAATCTTGTTTGCTGAATCGAATCAATGTGGGCTTTTGCGACTCTACGCTTCTTTTTTTTTCTTAAATTGGTGCGCTGTTCTGATAAGCATACGCAGAGTCAGGACCAAGAGAGGTAAAGGAGCAGGAGAGGGACTCACGGCAGGAACCAGGAGCTTCTTCACCTCCTCCACGGCCCTCTTCAGTTTGATCTCAGCTCGGTTCTGGGAGTCTTCCACCGTGATCAGCACGTGCAAATCCTCATTCAGGTGTTCCCAGTTGGGTTTACCCCGGTTCTGCTCCTCCTGAAAACATGCGCACCCGCACGCACACACGCACACACACACACACACACACACACACACACACACACACACACACACACACACACACACACACACACACACACACACACACACACACACACACACACACACACACACACACACACACACGGAAGCAGCTTTAGTGGCCATGGAAATGCATTAATCTGACTTTTTCCATTTTAATATCTGAATCAACTGGGTATCTGTTCCAGATTGAGACTTGTGCTGTTTTCCTGCACAGTCATGCCCAGTTTCTGTGGAAACATTTTACCACTAACATTTTGCAAGATGCATTAGTCCAGCTGATGGTTATGACAGACCAGTGGATGGCTACAGTCACATAAGTACGTGACCTGACTCAGTTGGCTATTAGGTTCACTTCAGGGGTCATGACCTCTGACTGCAGGGACGTTTCTGTTTCCATAGAAACACGGCTCTCAGACCGAAGTATTAGACCTTATTGAATGTGCTGTCTCCAGCTAGGTTTTTCATCACATTGGATTATGCTTATTACAAAGAACTTCGATCTACAAGACAATCCATTATTATAAACCCACTTGCTTTTCCTCTGAGGGTCTCACTGGGAGGTTACGTGGCGAAGTTTCAGGAAATGAAGAAAAACACAAGGGAACACAGTTTCGCCCCATCTCGTAGCTGTCAGTGTTAGAATGCAGTAGGGATGCACCAAATTTGCTAATTACTGACTGCCACCTATGCACAAACAAGCAATTACTCAAACAAACACGAACACTCAAGACATAACCTAACGCTCTTAGGACATAGTTACATCCTAAAGGCAAACGCTGCTTTAAATTTAGATTGAAATCCTGAATAAGCTACGGCAAAACAAGTCTATGGCATGAAGGTTGTGTGGGCCTACATGTGGTAGAGATGTGGATTAGTTGGCATGTCCCAGGGTTGCATTCTTTATGTGGGCTCCCACAAGCAAAACGTACTAGGAAAAGCCTGTCTGACAGTTGCTATAAATCAGAGTACCATGTTTACAATGATAGCACTGCATATTTATACAATAATATACTGTGGAAAAGTCATCAAACATGAATTAATAATGAATTGCATACAGTTTTATGAATTACATCTACATTTCTGATCTTCTGAATTTGCCAAACCAAACAGCACATAGGAACAGTTTGGTACCTACTCAAATAATAATTTCACATGATCTAGACTCCATTTTAAGGTCCCAAACCAGCTACAGTGGCATTTATTAACACAAACCCACCAGGTCTATCTGTACAGATAGGTATGGACACACTGCACCTCCCATCCATGTACCCAAGGGACCAGAACTATAAATCTAATTTGGGTGAAAGAGTACATGGATCCAGATGGCATCTCCATTTGATGTTTGGCTTGTTCCCCCCAGGGTGGCCATCTCAGCAATTCAAAAACCAAGTCAACCATCTCAGCAATTCAAAAACCATAGCGTGAAGTGTACTGTGCTCTGGAACACACAGATTTTGTGGAACATTTGCACATCCACTGTGCACACATGCAGCAGACAACCACTTCCGCCGCATTAAAAGTGATTTTGACAAGCAGTCAAGAGCTTTTTTTAATCAATAGAAGCACCCTGGTGACTCCTGTTAAACTATAATGTTAGCCTTGGAGAAACAGTGAATATTGGCAGTGTTCACATATTTCTCGGACATGCAACGGTGAATATGACGCTGATGAGAGACCAATCCGAGTGCATTTCCATCCTGCTCAATTAAATGCCCTCCATCACGGTGTCTGATGAGGGCCCGAGTGAAATTTGTGATGGTGCAGCTTGTGTAACACTGCTGGAACATGGCAGTGTGCCTAGGGGAATCTCAGCTCATTGTGTTTCATTAATTCCCCATCACTCGAAATTAGCAACACTGCACAGCACAAGATATTTTCCGACACCCTGCTATTCAGTATTCTCTTCCGTATACATTTATTTGTCATTCTGCAACCACTGGCAGTGGTTGTGCTGTTAAGATCAAATGAATGTTTTAACACATGAAATTTCAGATTACTGCACTATAAAATCAAGCCTGTTATCACCGTTATGGATTTCACCAATACACTGCCTCAGCTTGAAATTAGAATTAAATTGAAGACTTGCAATTCAATTGTAAAAGTTAATTTCATTAACAATATATTCCATAGCATTGTATAGGGAGCTAAAACTGAATTAACATGCCATAGTCTATTTCCAATCTGTTTTGTCAGCAGGAGGAAAAGCTCCACGAGATCTTGAGAGAATGTGAATTCTCAGAGGATTACCCAGACCTCTTTGGATTCAGGTCCTAATCTACTGAAGCGGAGGTGGGCTGACTGCATAGACACATTGAATGACACCCATACCCCCCCCCCCCCCCAAAAAAAAAAAAAAAAAAACACAAAAACAAATACATTTTGTTTTTTAGATTTAGATTCATTTGTCATATGCACCACATCAAGCAAATACATACTTACACTGTGGGTGGGGTGGGGGGGCAAGCCCTCATCAGAGCATAGCTGTCTTTAGGAGAATAATTTGTTCCGCTCTCGATTTTGCTGGTAAGTCAAATTGGATGTGGCAACACTCAAGTTGTCCTCTAATCTAAAAACATGAACTAAATGGTCTAGGGAGAGACATACTGAAGAAGTGAAGCAGGATCCACGCTCAGCTCGGAGCAGCAGAGAGCTCCCCCCATGTCTCCCTCTTTCTCTAATGGCACTCATTTTCATTTTAATGCGAGTCATTTTTCCTCCGTGTCAGGCACCCTTGGAGGAAGGCAGAATGCCTGTCTCAGTCCCGTGGTTCTCCAGGCCAACCGGGCTCCAGTCGCAACGCCATCAGAATGGAACTGCCTGAGTTCTATCCCTTGCCATTTGGCATGTATTAGTTAAGCACAGGCACAACAAGAAAAAATGGCTTTTCTCATGAACTGAAAAAAGAAAAAACTGAAAACAGGTGTCTAATGGAAAACGTTTCCGTATTAGATTTTAAGTCTCAACGCGCTCCTAAGAGAAAGAGTTAGAGGGACAACAACCAGAACAAGCAAGGAAGAAGAGAGACGGGAGAGAGGGACTCACCTTCTTCTTGTCCCTCATGGAGCCCTTGCCCCGCACCATAATCTTGCAGCCTGTCTCCGCCTCTAGCTGTTTGGCAGTGAGACCACGGGGCCCCAAGATTCGCCCCACAAAGTTGAACTACGGAGACAGACCGTGAAAGGGGAAGAAACGAGATGTTAGAATAATTCAGCATAATGTAAGATAATTCAGCCAAATCAACGGAGGAATGACATCCGTCACAGCCAGACCGGTTTAGACCAAGTTACATCTGTATTTGAGTAAAAGGTTTCGTAGCTTGTAATGTGGCATTAAATTTCGGCAAGTTCAGGACTGGTCATGCATTATTTCTAAGTAGCTATCGGCAACATCAGTTTGCAAAAGAATCATAGACAGCTGTATGACCACATCTGCTAAAATGCTAAAAACACACAACCATACCGTTGTAGCCTCCCTTAATTCTCATATGGAAACTTTGGCAAAGCTTGAATATAAACTAAAGCATGGTAAGATAATTGTATAATTCAATCAGAAGGATTTTCCAAACCACAGAGGAATCCATGGAATGCTAAGTCTCCTTTTGTTAAGCAGACAACATCCAGAACCCAAAGACCCTTAGGAATTTAACATTTGTGTAAGAGCTACAACTCTGTTCCATTCTCACCCTGACCCAGGCCCAAGAGTGCGAGGTAAAAAATATAAAAGTAAAAAAACAAACCACCCCTAAACACATGCACAAACTTTGTTTACTCTAACTTTTACAAAGAGATCAGCCTTTGTGTGTGTGGTGTTTTGCTAGAACTTCTGGTTGCCATCAAGTCTCAAATGATGGTAGCAGGCTCAGTCACAAGCATTTCTCATGTCTCTGAGAAAATGACATCAGGGCAGAATGAGAGCATTGATTTCACACCCAACTCTGATCTACAGGAAATAGATATTACGAGTGAGCAACATGTTTTCTTCATAATGAATCTCGTCATACTAGATTAAACAGTACTGTTTCCACAAATAATGTTGCATTTTGGCAAGTCTCCTTCACATGTGTGCGCACAGTCACACTCTTCCACACGCTCACACACACACTTACTTACATGCTTTAAAAAAAAGCACAGGATTAAGTTCATATGGCGTTAAATATGTGTCACGAGATCAGCAGCAGTACTAATGGGAGAAGAGGAGGAGTCACACGAAGCATCAGACAATAACGTAATTGACACAACAGAGGACTGCACAAAAGACCAACACAAAGGAGCACATGTATGCCTGCTGCACCAAACACCCCTGACATGTCCGTACTAAGTATGCCAGTGGAGCGCGGGGTGAAGGACGGAGGAACAGAGAGGAATTTCTTGAGGCCTATCAAAGGAGAGCAGGTGTCCTGATTACACAGAAAAAACCTCAACGTCTCATGCTTAAGGGATCTATCCATCACATCTCAAGAATGAGAAGTCCGTGGAACTCCTGCATAAACGAGTACCTGATGAAAAATTATTAACTAGCACAACCAATCAAAAACATATCTGCCGGGTTTGTTTGGTGGTTTTATTTTGGGGGGGTTATTTTAACAAAGGCCGCATTTCACTTGATCTTTGTCACAAAAGTGTCAAAAGCAAAGAAGACTTATTGACGTGGGCATTGCAGATAAAATTACAAATGACCTGTGACAAAAAATATCTCACATGACAAACCGAGGTAGTGCTATACCGCGCGGTGACTGACACACTAATCACTGTATCCCAGGAGCGAACAGCGGGGCTTAGCACAGGGAGGGACTGGTAAGAGGGAACAGCCACTGACTGATCACCCTGCTCACCACAGTTAAAGCAGTTATTTGTGTCCCAGCGTGATTTACTGGGCCGCATCTCCAACAGCGGCAGAGCCAGGAATAATACATTGTGTTTTCTGGCGTTTGCAGCCGGGTGTCTAGGCTGCTCTCATGGCGTTTAACCTTATCTGTCATGAGGGGTGAGTGATAAGCCAGGCAGCTGCCTCTCTCTCAGGGTCACAATGCATTCTCTTCCTTTTAAAGCCCATCTCCTCTCTGCCTGATCACAGCTGCTGCGGCCACAGAGCCTCTGTGCTGTATATTTAGAGCTGAGCTCATCAGGCTACTGTGCATGCGGGGCAAAAGGCCGGCTTGTGACTTAGTGTTATTGTTGTTCGCAATTTTAGTTTTCCCCTCCCTAGTGCAACACCTTCAGTCTAATGTAACACTTTTAGAAAGGTGAGTATGGGCGCAGGTTTGAATGCACGTGCGGTCGTGCGCGTCTTTCGCAAACATGTTTTGAGAATAGTAATGAAAAACTCTAAAGGGGCGACTTTTTAATCAGCAATAACAAAGCTTCTGACAAACCTCATTACAGTCCAACAGTGCCTACAATAGGGAGGGTGGAAGAGACAGAAGGAGACGGAGGAGAGAGACTCAGGAGCAACAGACTCAAAATCACTCAATGAGTTTATCACAAAGTGAGAGAGCGTGCGTCAGAAGAATGAGAAAAACCCCATCATCATCATCATCACCACCACACAGCGAATGTAAACAACACCAGCGTTTGCCTCTCATCTCTCTGGCTCCAATTTTTGCTTCAAAGCTCTCATTTGTTTTTCATTTCCACTGTGGACAGATGCTGGAGTCACTTTCTAGATCATTCTTCCTTAATGAAGCGGGTCAGGGAAGACACAGTAGCCAGATGCTTCCGGGCGTCTCCAGCCACCAGTGCGAGGAGGCTTAACAGCACGGGGCTCCAGCAGTGAGACACTATCGCCTGAGACCCGTCACATTGCTGTAGGATTATCAGAATGCTGATTGTGTTACTGGAAAGAAAGCCACACTTAGAACAAGCACAAAGATTGACGCTTGTGCTTTGAGGATTTGTGTTATTGAGCTACAAGACAGCAGGTCTTGTTGAAGCTCTTGTGGGAGGGGGGAAAATTCTTCAGATAAAAAAATGAATACGTTTTCTGTCCATCATCTTGTGTCTGGTCCATATATTAAACATTACCACTAGGAGGCTGAAATGGGCATTTCTGCGGTTTACTGAAGGTTATTTTTAATATCTTGATTAAACTTAAATGCAAAGTATAAAATCTAAAGTCACATTTCAGAACTTGCAGTGTGATTGTAAGGGCAGTGAAGAGAGGATAATAGCTAAATGATAGACAAGAACTATCCCCCAGGAGTTGTTACATGCTTCTCATTCAAACCTAATTAACCCTGACCTCATCACCCTTTTATCAGCTTTTAAAGAGAGCAGACACTAATCACTATCCCTCAGTCTGTTCTGCGTCCAGTAAAGTCAACACCAGACCCAAAATATACTGGGGATTAACACGATGCCATAGCTCCTAACAAGTACCAATAAGAGTACTTTACATAAAAAAGAATGTAAAATATAAAATGGATGTAAAACATTCACCAACATGGCAAACTTTATATATGAGCAAATAATATTTTTTTGATCAATTTACCTGTGACCGAAAGAGTTTTGTCTCCGCTTACTTTTCTGATAATGTAGGACAGAAAACAGTCCTGAAGTCAGGGTGGGAAAGGTGAAGTAGATTACTTATCAGCACCAACGGGTCAGACGTTCTACTTCCTGCTGTTTCTGACAGCATGCAAGACTCATGTGGTCACAAAATAACAGACCAACAGGATGCAAGGAAACATTTTCGATGATTTTTCGACATTTCGATTTTCTAGATCATTCACCTCAGGCGGATTCAACTTCTCTAAATCAGGAGGACTGGAGTGATGGAGTTTAAGGCCTTATAGGGAAAATAACAGATACCAAGCTTGCAACTTTCACTCAGATGCTCACTGCAAGATTTTGTCATTCTAGGAAGGCATGGCTGGGAATCATTTAATTGTGCTTCTTCTTTTTAATCCTAGTGAATTATTTAATAATTAAAATAACTATTTTTGTGATTCTTTTGTAATTAAGAAACTTGCACAACCATTCCACTGAAATGTAGGAAGAAAATTTTTGAACAACTCCAGCTAATCTTTACGTACCCTCCTCCACCATCTGGTTTCATGGACACCTAGACCTCATCTATCAGGTGATATCTGCAGTAGTATTTTTCTTCACAATTTTTTAAGTTACTGCTTATATTCATCCATTTAATAAGAGTAGCATGAATAACTATTACTAGCATTAGTAGACACATTCCAGGTAATTGTTTGGGGATCGATTAAGGTAAATAGAACAAAGTACACAGATAGCTATGAGTAAGAATAGAAATATGTTTAAAGTAATCCATCATTATTCAGACATCCTACCCTAGATATAGCAACTCCGAACTCTAATGTAAAGATGTTGCATGTTTATATCTAATGAAAACATGTTAAAAATGTCAAGTTGTTTGTTTCACCTTCCCTACAATTTCCATTCCTGTTTTTCCAGATCACCAGGAGATAACAGAGTATCAAATTAAAATTTTGTTCTTTGTTACAAATATCAATTCCAAGACTGAAATAAATCTATTCCAGGTGTCTATGTTCACAGGATTGGTAATGAAACACCACTTACATCTGGATATTCCTTTACAGGCACGTAAAGTTTCTCCTGAAGTTGAGCGATAGGTCCCACTGCGTCTGGGAGCTCCGATATCTTTTTGTCTGTACTGCCGTTCAGTGTGTCGTTGTACATGTCCTTCCGTACCCTGCCGATCTCTGCCAAACAGCAAGAACAAAGACCCAATTACACAAAGACACGGAAAGCAATGAGCTTCCAGTACTACAGACACAGGGAGAAAACACAAGAGATTGTAGGACAAAGTCAGAGCTTCAGGTAAAGGATACCACTGGGGAACATCTCCATGAGGGCTGTGTAGACAAAGACACTCATTACTTACCTATGGAATGGAGTTTTCTCATGAACAATGGAGACAAACATATACATATTTCAGCTAAAGTATACTTTCAGGATAAAGTCTTGATACATCATTATGTCCAATGGGATATGGCCACCCCTCAGGTGTGGGGAATATTCATGACCTTTTAAAATACAAGAAGGTGTTCTTATTTTAAAATTTTCACTAATTAGGC
Organism: Brachyhypopomus gauderio; assembly: GCF_052324685.1. Lineage (NCBI taxonomy): Eukaryota > Metazoa > Chordata > Actinopteri > Gymnotiformes > Hypopomidae > Brachyhypopomus > Brachyhypopomus gauderio. Next base: position 11,344,423 of record NC_135213.1, on the reverse strand, counting down.
TAATTCAAGATCAACTGTAAACAGTAAAAATCATAAGCACAAGCAAGTCAGTAAACCGTTTTGCATCCATCAGTCTGCCAAAGCATCATTCTACCCAAACCTGACGGTGTTATTCTCGATGATGGCCGGTTCGGTGTTCCAACACGGCTCCCCAAGGGTAAGTGAGAGCAACCAAATCATGCAAATGCTAGTTCTCATAAGTATTCACACAGAAGTGTGCAGACAGCCGCCCTCAGAATGCTCTCTGCCCAAACACATACAATCCCTCAGAGATCAAATCAAAAGACATAGACAGTGATCATTAACAAACGCTCTTTCGAGAATATTGGACAAAAGTATTTCCACATTACAACGGATTCAAGACGAGGTCCAATAAAGTTTGAAATGGCTCCATCAAAATCCCAGGCCAGACTTGCTGATTAATGTAATCTTAAAATAACCCAGAGTCAGGTCAGCCATTACCTGAGGGTCCCCCTTTGGATTCTCCCAGGTGGAGTAAATCTCAGGCCTAAGCAAACAATAACAGAATATGATATTGCACAAATGCCTAACTGACCCTTATCCTCAGACCGCTCTGCCTGCACAGGAAGAAGAGCCTACATTATATATGGTTTTCACAGGTATACCTCAGCAACGTAAGCTACCCAGCACGGCCCAAATTAATCACACAGACTCAAATCAGCATATAGCTAGTGTTTCACTAGGCTTAACATTCCTAGACAAAATACTGTGGTTTGATTGATTTAAAATTAATTAGAACAATGCAAGAGGACAGGAAATATGGGTAAAAAAGAGGGCAAATACAAACTTGTATACTCTACAGAGCACCTGAACACTTACAAGCAATTACAAAAGCATTACTTTAACGTTCCGCATTATGTGGTATTGTGCAAGAGAGTTGTGAAATCTGTCAGCATCTACAGTTTTATATGGTGATCAAGCTGTCCAGCAAACAAAGGTAAATATGTGGTGGACAAATTCCAGAGGTCTTGGTGTTCCAAACTAAGTGGCTCACACCAATTAGCAACCAGCTTGACTTGGGTACAGACGTCCAGCCAGCAACCCACGAGCCTCCCACCCTCCTACAAAAAAACAAAAATGACTGTCTGTGTCATGCCATGAGGTGCAGTAGCCATTTCCCCCAGAAGAACTGAGGTGAGAGATAATTGTCACTGCCACTTGAGCATATCATTACAGCAACCTTCAGTCACGCTAAAAACAAACATTATGAACAGCAGGTCAGCACTGCAAATCATTATATATAGATAACCATGCCCACTGCAGCCCCTCATTAGAGAGAGAGAGAGAGAGAGAGAGAGAGAGAGAGAGAGAGAGAGAGAGAGAGAGAGAGAGAGAGAGAGAGAGAGAGAGAGCAGACATCTCAATTACAGTGTGTTTGTTTACTGCCATCTGAGTTCACCAGCCAATGTTCAACCATGATACAGCTGTTCTGGTATGGCATCATGTAATGACTTCATCATCAAGGCAAAGGGCATAAATATCACCTCCATAATCCAGAGTGGTGTCCGTACTTTAAAAATACAGAGTTACTGGTTATATCTTTAGTTATTTTAATTTTATAATAAGACCTTATATATCTCATGGATGATTACATGTTACCACATTTTGCATCACTAGGCTATGGCAACCTGTTAGGGATAATTTGGATGTATCCAATAAAATGGCCACTGAGCACATATGGGACACCACATGTTTATGCTTTTATGGAGATGTAATACGAAAATACTTCGGTTGTCCATTATCAGTGTCAAAATGACTGGATATCATAGCTGGCAGAGAAATGAGCATGATTTAATGTGAGGTGTCAGTCAGTTTCCGTAACTGTCTACAGAAAAATTCTACTGTTGGATAAAACTAACAACCTGTCATCATGAGGCACTCTAAGGAATGAAAAAAAGTAATTCATATTATATATATATATATAACATTATAACAGTATATACTATATATACACATACATATAAAAGAAAGATATGCTGTAAATGGATACATGGTGAAATGGAATGGCTAATTATAAGTATGCCCCAAGTCATGTGGGCATTCTTGTTGCATTGACATGGTTGCTCTCAGAAACTGTCAAGAACTGTGAGGTAAATATTCCATGGCACAGTACTTCCAGAAAGGCTCACATTCCCATTCGAGAAGTAACTAAAGTGAATAAATAGAGAGCTGTCTCCACCAATACAGATTCTTTACATATACCACCTTATTTAATTGGAAAAATAAGACAGAGCAGGATGTAATGACATCAATGTATAGAGTCTGGGGTCTTTGTGAAATGCCCTGTATGAATACTGCATTTTACAACCTGAAAAGGTATTTTCAAAGGAGAGAGGTAATGTTTGCTAAATGAAGGTAAAATGGAGGATAGAAAGGTTGCTTGAGGGATGAAAGAGCAGGCCTCAAACTGGGAAACCATCTGGGTACACTTCTACCGCCAAGAAAACGCTCCCTCTTAACACTCATACTTTTGGATCCCAACCAGACCTCCACACCCAAGACAGAGCCAGAAAAATATAACTGTTTTTCAGCCCCTCCCCCCTCCAGTCTTTCAATGACTAAGATATCACTTTAATTCGTAACACTGAGAATCTATCTGACTTTTCACCAAAGGGAACCACTCCTTTTACAAACAGCTTTGTTAAATAAACCTCTGGTAGCCTTTCGGGGGCCTCTTGCTCTCTTCGTGTCTTTCTACCACATGACCTCGCCGCGCTTTCTGCCATGCTGTCTCTCCCATCAAGAGGATGTGCCTGCTGATAGCCAAGCTGTGCACGGAGTCACCAGAGTGAGGCCGGGCGCTCGGTGTCAGTGTGAGATCACCATATGTGAGGTGATTGGGTGAGACAGTGGTGGAGGATGCACTGTGATGATGTATGGCACCGCGTTTGGATGACAGGGATCCCACTTCAGCCGGAGCGGCTAGAAAGAAAGACACTACGGCCGCAACGCTGAGCCTCAGTCAGGCCTTTAATGAGGTGGCATTTAGTGGGGGGAAATAAATGTCGAGTATTTACTAAGACAAGCACTGCCATCTGTGGGAGAGACTGGCGCGATAATGGGATCACAGAGACAACTGGTTAATCAACGCCGCAATCTTATCGGAAATAAGCCACAGGGGATATGGATGATGCAATTTACACTGGCAAAGTAGTGGAGGATTATGCCATAGAGGTGGCATCATGGTGGCATCATAGCCATTTGATCACATATTTCAAAAATCTTCCACTGACTGGTCAAGTTTTTGCCCAACAAGACACCACAAAGGACAAGCGAAAAGCAACTGATATTACAAATACAGTGTGATGATGGCAAAACACCCCCAATGCTTCTCTTACAGTGCCACCCAGACACCTCCTCACCGTGCTGAGTACATAAATGACATGTGAACAGAAGCAAAAGCTTTACTTGATTAGAGATGTGTGAAATCACCTAGAATTCACTTCAGGGAACTATGGGTCATTGGAAATTAAAAGCATTTCTTGAATATTCAAAAGTGCATATTCCTGTAAATGGAAACAGAAATGTTTTTAAAGTACTTTAATAATCTAATGCAAATGCAATAAAACATTATTCTGAAATCTTAAGTCATCAGGAAACACACGAAATGGGTTCACACCGCACTTCAGGTAATGGATCCTTAAACACAGGTCAAGGCTGTTTAATTACGGGAGTGTCAGGACCACATAGAAATGTCTGTCAAAACACATATATATTTAGTGACGCTCACTCCAACTACACCACCTCCACATGCAAGGGAGGATTTCACTGTGCCGGGTCAGGAAGGTAATGGCTTAATGCAATTCAAACAACATTTATGTCACACATGCTCACAGAATAAAAGGTCAGAAAATGTCTCTCTAAGTGAATGAATCTCTCAAAAAAGCAGAGGCAAAGATTGCCGGAACATGCTTTCACGGCTGACTGCGCTTCACACAGCCCATGCTCAGCTCTCTCAAAGGCATATTCAGAACGTCTTATGCCAACACTGTGGTGAAAGGTGAATTATTGGAACCCGTCAACAGCTCTGTGTATCCTGACAGTGGTCACATGACCTGTACAAGCCAGTGCAGGGTCTCGATCACCCCTATGTCAAACTGGCCCCAGAGTGAGTTACCAGAAAAATACAAACAGCAACTGAATTACTGTACAACCAAAATGACATGTCAGGGCACTCAAAGGTCAAAACATCACACAAGCGCTCACATTTCATTTTGTTTATGTGAGACCATTCAGATATAGACTACAAGTGATCCAGAAATAGATTACAAGTAATCCACGAAGCAGCACACGTGGCAGGCCACACTGCTTTGGGTATGGGTAATTCAGCATTCTGTAGAGATAATCACTAGGGTCTAAGTAATGCTTTGCAACCTACCATACACCAGTACCATACACCAGCCTACAGTTTCAAGGCTGCTTCAATAACAATGCACATTTCTGTGATTTCCAAGTGAGGCAACTTAAACTAGTTTTTAAACATAGGACTGGTGCATTCATACAAACACACCCAGACACTGATCTAAAACGAAAATACTCTTGTCAGAGCCCAATATGAACGTTGGGGAAATATAAACAAAATCATCAATGAGAGAAATACACTAAAAACAGTTCCTTTTCACTTAGACAAATCTTTGGCTGTTTTTGTTTGCTAGATGCTTGGGAACATTAAGGTACTCTGCATTCGAGTTTACAGCCAATGTAGAGCTAAGAGGAAGAGGCTAAAACATGAGAAGTCAATCTCACAAGCTGTTCTCAGGAAAGTAAATGTGTAACAAAAAAATGCCTTTATTCATATTGTGTGATATAATGGAAGCTTTCATGTGTAACTGAACCAGGCATGTGACATGTCCTCCAGCAACAACACCTGTGTTATTTTGGTAATGTCAAAAGGTCTTAAGTGTAGCGAAAGCACAAGAGTGTGTGCACAATTTTGGCATTTAGCTGGAAGGAAATACACTGGCTAGTATCTGGGAATCAGATGACATGCTGAAGAGTTTAGAAACATATTTTATTTTATTATCACTAAGCAATATTAGTAGCTAATATGGTGAACAGATTAAGTTGATACAGTTTTCTAGTAAAATAAACTGATTATAGGACGTATGGACAATGAAAATGTTGATATGGTAAAGCAGTGAATCATTCTCACACAAATTAATCTCCCCAGGAAACTTCAGTAAATGCAGCAATGGGCTGTAAAATTGCTTAGTCAGTCCAGATGTCAACTATCTATGTCCTGGACCTACTGCTAGTAGCTAGCCCTCAGGGTCTCTGTAGTCTGTAGGCAGCCAGAACCCCTCCTCTCTATCAGAATCACATGGAAATAAGGCAGCCCAGGTTCAACGTGGCTCTGGATCCTGGCCCAGAAAGTTGCTTCCCTAATGGCTTAATTACTCAAATAATTCAATTAGCTGTATACATGCCGAATGTGTGTTCCTATGAGGGAACACAAAGAAATGCAGACAGAACTTGCAGTATACACTCCTCTCTGTCCTAAACTGTCTCTCAGTAATAATGCATACAATTCGTCTGAGTGACTTGGCTCTGTCCGATCACACTTTTATAGCCCTACCAATCTACTGTAAGTAAAACCATATTTCTAAATATAAAAAGACCTTTGATATTTTGGTGAAGTCAAAAGGTCTTATATGTGGTGAAGGCACAAGAATGTGCATAAACTTGGTGTTTAGCTGGAAGGTGCTATGTTGGCTCATATCTAGGAATCAGAATCGGCTGATCATGTGAATACACGTACACAGAAACGAAACCAAAGTATGAAGTCGGACTGAGAAACTCGGTGGAACTTTTACATTTTCATTTTCTCAATTTAAAACACGGAATTTTAAAGCCCCGTCATACATCGCTATTCTCCACAGGCACAGTGCATGATCCCAAAAAGGGGGGCAGAAAGTCGCCCTAGCTGTTAGCTTATGTCCTTTGCACTCAGATACTAAAAGAGCATTTTCTCATTTTGTCTTGTGGTTCCCTCTGCTCAGTGTTGCAGAGCAATCTAAAACTAGACTTAATATAGGGAAGTGAAAACACGAGCTTAGTAAAAGTTGTTTATGACACACACAGCTTTATCTGACCACTTCAGTATGGCTCAATCTGTCAGCTGGTAAATATGGTCAGAGTATGTGCATTTCAAGCAGGCTGGCTGAATAGACTCCAAACCTTAGGGCCAATACTGAAGACATAAATCTGTCAAAGGGCCCTTCTCTCTGGGCAGGCATCTACAGACCTACACTTTATACTACATTAGATTCAGCAATGCACTGTGAAGGGAACCAAGATACAAGCATGAGCTCTGTATGCTTAGCACGTGACTGAAAGAGGAAAGAGTTCTACTATTAAGCTCTCCTCAGCATTACTATCTGAAACCGAGACTTTGAAAAGTAATTTCAGAAGTTCACTGGTTTATCAAGATTCATAATTCATACTGTATGCAACACAACCTCATTCATGTCAGAGCCTTCTGTCCAAATAGACAGTTTGCATTTCATTAGTTAATATTTGGCTTAGTACCGAGTTAACAAAATTAACATGCAGCCAGCCTATGCTTATAAGCAAATCTAGAGGTCCCTTTTCCAACAAGCTACCAAATATTGCAAGTGACAGCGCAGTCTCTGAGTTCTTTCTTTTTTGATATGCTTAACTTCAGTTTCAGATTCAGTTTTTGTGATGGTGCGATGGGCCCCGCGAGCTCCACGCCCTGTATTTGAACTGACTGGAGCCCCCTGGCGACTGTAAGTGCGCAGGCGCAGAAGTGTTCCGTTTGAAGAGCCACAGACTACCAAACAGCAACACCGCCCTCACACATTCTTCACACACTGACATCGCCTACATCCACTTTTCAGATCCAGGGGGACTCACCCTCATTCACGCCCTCATTCGATTAGTAAACCGCCACTTTAGTCGCTTCATTTTCTTCTCACCGTATTTTTCGATATAAAAAATTATTAAAAAAAAAAAACTTTTGTTTATAAGTTGTTTACAAGTTTGCACCATATTTTGGGATGGACTTATTTGAACTGATAAAATTAGTCTAATATCCAGCACGTTATGTCAGAGAGGCCTGTTATAAATAGCCTTTATTTCAATGAAAACTAGATCTGTCTGCCAGGCATCTCAGCAATGATTTGATAAATGTTCTAGACCTTTAAATTAAAAAATAAAACTTTAAACTGATTTTTAAAATCAACCACGTCCTTCTCCCACATGCATACACGTTTAACACCATTTTATTCACACCCCTATAATAAAACCTCTTACCTTCGTCTAGTAACCGTTCTAGGTGGTTAAAAATCCCGCAAAAGTTGGGCAGGCTGCTCATCAGCTTCTTGTCGTTCATGAGCTGCATGAGATAGTCTGGAGTGGGCTTGGGCTTCTCCTTGGTTTCCATCTCCCCCACCATATTTAAAATGCTGCCTACAATCGCGAAAAGCAACTATATAACGAAGAGGAGGGAATATATCACAGCTTCCCAAAGCTGTCGGAGCGTTTCACGGATCCCCTCGGTCCGCACAAGAGCTCAGGGAACGGTGAAGTCCTGCGACGGTGCTGCGGTGACTCTCTTTTATTTACAAACACTTTCCAACAACCATTTGTTGATTATGTTACAAAATAAATATACGACAGATTACGATGAAAAATAAATAAATAAATCTCGCACGTCGCCTACGAAGGTAAAAAAAAACTCCACAAACTGTCCAAACTCCCGCATGCCCGCTGAGATTTGTTCGTTTAGTTCGCCCTCGCTCGTCTGTAACGTTATTTCCGGGCCATTCGGGCGCAGACGTCCGTGCTGTTTTCTGGGTGAGTTTGAGTAGCGGTTTGCGGAGGGATCCCGAGGCGACGTGAACTTGCAGGACGCCTCACTCGCTGTGGGAACTCCTCGAAGTGCCTGATGTTTCGGTATTCCGCGACGGTGCAGCTTTCCTAATACTGTCACATGATCAATTCAGAGCAGACCGCTCAACATTGGCATCGTGCGCGATCCTGTGAATGGGAGGAGAAAACTTCAGAGCAGCGTGTCTCTCTCTCTCTCTCCCTCCCCCCCCCCTCTCTCTCTCTCTCTCTCTCTCTCTCTCTCCTCTCACTCTCTCTCTCTCACGGTCTGTTGAGACTTTGGTTTAAAAAAAAATTGATGTTTTATAATATTTGGCAACAAATTAGTTAGACAAGATTGCAATCAAAAACACAACAGACAGCAGCAGGTGTAAGTGACCTGTGCTTTGAGTAAAGAACAGACACGAAATGTAAGCCTATTCAAAAAGTTTCGCATTTAGGGTTCGTGGAGTAACATGCTGTGATTTAGGAAAACGTTCAATGGCAGTGATGTCTTTGGAGCAGATTTGTCCTGTGCAGATTTCTTCCACAACTCCACAAAACGAACTGACTACAATAGTTCCTGTGGATGCCGTTAATGCCATTGTAGTCATGAGGCATGGTTGGCCTTTGCCCTGCCGTTCCTCCTGCCTTTGTGATGGGGAATTCTGTGAGAACATCCATTTGGCTGGTACATGAAAGCATTCATGAACTCAACTGCTAAGTGAAGATATTTCAATTCACAAGCAAAGAAATAAAATTCCATTGTTGTACAGCCACGAAGCTCTGATGCCCCAGTCGTTTGGTAGCTACAATATTTATTTTATAATGATCTACCCCCCACCATGCATACACATGGGCAGGAGAGGAGTCAGCTGGGTGCTAATTTGCTGGCCTGTGAAGATGAAAACGAATGGTGTTAGACTGGGCATCAGAGGATAGGAATGCAGGCTATTTAACATGGGAGTCAGACAATCCCTGGAGCCCCTACTACTGCCATGGCACAACTGCTAAATAAATAGAGAAGTAATTAAGAGAGTGCTGAGAAGACAGGCTGTGTCTCATTACTGCTGCTTCAGAGAGAGAGAGAGAGAGAGAGAGAGAGAGAGAGAGAGAGAGAGGGAGAGGGAGAGAGAGAGAGAAAGAGAGAGAGAGAGAGAGAGAGAGAGAGAGAGAGAGAGAGAGAGGAGACTACAATAACCAAGACAATACAAGTGAGAAGTGATGACAAAAGATGTGTAAATCTCAAGGAAAGAAAATGTTTATTTAACAGACTTCAAACTGACAGATTATCAGAGACTTCAAACAGCACAAAAGAACAGCAATATCTCTGAGTCACCGAGCTGTGGTGATTATTCATGGGCTTCATGCCCTGCAATTACTGTAAGCTGACAAGCTGAAGTGACGACGATTAGCAAATGAAAAGCCTCACGTCCTTCCCTTCTTCCCTCCATCCCTCCTTCCATGTCCCCTTCCTTCAGTCTTCAACTGGACCTAAGAAGTCACATTCATATTACATAAGAGCTCCTTTCAAAACCTTTTGTGGTTTGTGTTTACCTGACAAGTTTTTTTTTTTTTTTTTTTTTTTTTTTTGCTGCTTTTGTTGTTATTTTGTATTTTTCTTACAAAGACGTTTTCATAATGTCATCTCTCAGGATGTGTCACTAAGCCTTATTATTCACAGAGGAAAATTAACTTACCTGAATAATCAATCGTCGAAATATTATTATAAAATAGCTTAATGTATAATGCCAATTGGCTGACTTCAGAAGAAACCCACTTTAATTCTGATCCATGTTAAAGCTACTTTAGATATTGCAGTGCTGGCGAGGCAGAAGTGTCTGTATGCTTCTGGCTTCTTCACACGAGAGGCTAATGAGATGAAGGCACAGTCATGAAACCATACGTACATGTGAAAAATGTTTTCTCCTACATACATGATAGCATACATACATGATACATGATAGCATGTTTGTATGTGTGTGCATGTGTGTGTGTGTGTGTGCCACTGAAGTAACCATAACTGTAACATGGGGAGATTTGAGACAGTCACATAGATAAACATACATTGGAGACAACATGTTTAAACATTCTTTACAGCCTCTTCCAACACGTTGGAACTATTTTGGTTGCGGATGCAGCTGGGAATCACCTGTTACTCAGGAAGAATCTCTGGGTGGCCTTCTTCCCAGACTAACACAAGGGCTGTAGCAATCTGTCTTGCTCAAAGAAATTATTTCATTGCCTATTTGAAAAGAAAGCATTTTCCACAAGAAGGAAACAGTTTTCTTCACCACCATACAGTCATTTGTGACAAATAGTACGCGTTAAAGGTAGAGCAGGACTGTTGCCCCAAGCCCACAGATGTGACCACCTGAAGCCTGATATGAAGAATGATCTTGAGAAAGAATTTGTCAGTTGTTCGCTCAATTGGTGTGAATCATTTTGTTGACACATCTTTGGCATTAATATTATTGCAAATAGTTTTTTCGAGCCTTCACCGATGTTATTCTTTCCAACTGGAAGTGCAGTTTGTTCACAAAGGCCTAAGAAACCGCTCAAAACATCTGACATCTGCATTTGTTCTTTGAGACTGAGTGAATCTGAGTGGGTTTTATTGGATTTTAGTCACTCTACACGTTTAAAAATGAAAACCTCCACCATGACATGACACCATGACATTTCCTAGAGGTCTTCATGCCTTGAGATACATAAGCAACAATATCACACATCAGCAAGAGCAAGAACTTAAATACAAATTGTAGAGTGAAATAAAAAGCCAGTAAAAACATATTTGGATGCAAACTGAATACTACAGTGATACAGAACAGGAAACACTATTGCAATGTCTCTCCCTGTATCATAAAATCCTCTCCACTCATCTCTGACTCTCTGACCCATTTTAGCTCTCAACATTTCTCTCTTCTATCTCTCTTTCTCTCTCTCTTTATCTCTCTTTCTCTCTTACTCTCCCTCTCTCTTTCTGCACAGAATCATTGGTATTCACTAATAAAGACCACAGAGACATAATGCAGGAGATATAGCCCCGTTACAGAAATAGATTTATTGCTAATCCATTATGCATAGTGGGTAATGTAACATATCTGATGCACTGGCTCACAGCAGGAAGAGAAAGAATTGAAGTGCACTGAGCATTAAGCAGAGAGGCAGGATGAGGAGAGGAACCCATGGGCCCCTTAACACGCCACCCTGAACAGACGCACAATCACACCCCCCAACTACAGCTCTACACCAGCCACATCTGCCCTTCTCTACCCTTCTCTCTCACAAAGTGAAAAGGTCACAACAGGCAAGAGTCTCCCAAAGTGATTCCCAAAATGAACCAAAGTTCATTAAATGCTAATAGGCTAGAATGATCCTAGACAGTATACAGAACTGACAGTACCTAATAGCGCAAGCGGGTTTCAGAATAAAATACACAATTAAAACTCAACACATATTACTGGATACTATAGGAGGTAGTTATTTTATGTAGTTATCTTGTACCACATTGCATATGACTTCAGCTTCATTAACAAACTCTTCAATAAATTGTGAATCATGACATGATTACTGTTCCTGTGTCTAGTGTATAAACAAAACCAAACTTTAAATGATCTTAATGGTATATTACATAAAGTCTCTGACAAGTTTCTTAACATCTTAGAAACGAAACCACGGATTTATCTAAACATTCATAACAGTGTGAGTCATTTTAATACATAATGGTTTTCATGTGGCCAGTTCTTGGTTTGATTAAATCGAATAGTTATGTGTGTCTAAACAACATTAGCAGTCCTGAACTGATGTGAACTGTCCTGACACTGTGCTATATTTATGGTACGTTTACATAGACTTTATTAGAATGGGTGTCTACTCAAGTGTTGCCAAAGGCAACATAATTACTGGTGATATACTGGCAACAGGGGGGAGTTCACTATGTTGTAGTTGACACTTTGGGCTTTGGCAGAGGGAGGACAGAAGCTCTATACTTAGCTGTTTGTAAACCCCCAAACACCACCGTCTCACCTCTGCACCATGTCACACATGCCCCAAGGTCCCAGCGCCCTTGTCATGAACTCAAATGAGAGACAGATGGCTGTTAATGGGGGGCTGTGTGACAGCACACCAACATATCTAGACACAGGCCTCGTGCTCGGCAGTGATGGCTACTTGATTTTTCCACTAGTTGATCCAAACTTTATCCAAAAAAAAAAACATTGATTAGGGAAAGTCAGGATCATCTGAATGGGTTCAGCTGGAATCCATGCAAGCACGTAATCAAGAAGCATACATATCATAAACATATACCTCAAGTTATTCTGACTTACATTACATGCCATTTACTTTAATCACAGATATATGAATTATTTCATGAATGTTTTCAAACTACATAATCAATATGATTCTCCAAACTGTACAGACTGAGTCATGGAAGGCATCATTTATGATTTACGGTGTATTATATCTTTCTGTAGCTTTGTGTAATTAGTTTGGTTAGTGCTAAGGCCTAAATAACAGTGGCAGCACTACGGCTAAGTGCATAATGAAGTAGACTAAGAGTGTGAGGGTACATTACTGCCACAGCCTACCCACCGAGCTGCCACCACACGTCGTCCTCCCCCCACTTTGCGCCCAGTTACGCTGCCACACAAGAACTGTGTATTCTTTATCTCCAACTGTTGCCAGGAAATGATGAAATATTGGAACAAGAGTTAATGGTCTAAAAATCTGCACTTTTGTCATTTTTAAAGAGGGAGTATGTCACATGCATTTTCTCTTTGTCTTGCTCTGTTGGCCTTGCAAAAAAGTACAAAAATGACCACCAGTGTTTCATGATCAGCATGATCATATAACTTAACATAAAGGCCATGAACAAAAAAGAATTATGAAAATGTATTCAGTATTCAGTATTCTTTACTAATGTGTCATTTCACCAAGAAGCGTGGAAGCGACTGATACTGTCACTGATATTGCGTTTTTAAGGGTTTCGTTTTCTGTGTCATAGATCATCCAGTGGGGTTGATGTTAGGCAATGTTAGTGTCATTAACATGACATGTACCCTGTTCATGAAACATCATTGCCTCAGTCTCTAACAATACTAGGAAATACATTTTCATGCTTCATGGAATAACAAAGATTTTCTAATCTTCATCAGTTACAAAAGGGAGCCATTTAGATATAAAATTACATCTTCTTGACTCCAAGCAATGCAACCCCCATGTGTGCTTTTGTGTGGACTTTCATAAGAAGCCAATTATTTGAAGATCTAGCATATATACAGTAAGAAACTGTATATTCAGTTTATATACAGTATATACTGAAACAACTTCAGTGCAATTCTACCACTGGTCTGTAGAATGAGATGCATTATAATAGTGACTGTAGATGCTCTGGTATGTTGTCTCCACGGTCATCCACTTTGGAACAACAGAGGTAAAACATATGGGCCTTCTCAGAATCACAGAAGACTCAGCACAGTTCTGGCTCCAGATCCGTCTCTGTGGAGGGGTGTTACACATCACACACACATTGTAGGAAATATCTCTAGGTTCCAATACGTCATGGCCATCTGCTAGAATCAGATTCTCTCACACCGCTGATCTCATAGATTCTACAAGCACATTTTGTACACACCATGGCAGAGTGCATTCACATGTTAGTCAACTCAAGAGCATAGCCTTGTTTGGCTTGCTATGCAGTGACATGTAGGGTCAAGGATTTGGCTAAGCAATAAGTAGGAAATTTTATTAATTATTAATCTCTAAATCTAAAATAAATGCTGGAATGCTGCTATATCTAGCAACATTTCAGGCTATCATGGCCTATATGATTCTAAAAACAGATTATAAACACAGACTGATGCTTTTGTGTAGTATACTGTCAGTATAGTCGTGTGTCAGATTTGATAGGAAAAGAGGGAGATTTGATATATTGGGGTCATGGTTTAAAACTCAAACTCACAACATATGGATGTAAAAGGATGCAGGCTGGGGTATGCTTCAAACAATAAAAAAACATGGAAGATGATATGGACAGAGATTTGATTTATATGGACTGTATGAGTTATAAGGTAAAGCCCTGCTACAAAAGAGAGTAATGGTTGTTCTCTTCCTTTAACATGACTACCTGAGTCTGCATGTCTTTGTACTCATTGACTCGTTTACAAGATGCATTAAGACTGGTCACATATTGAGATCTGTAGTTCACACAAAATTCACTATTGCAGCCATTCTTAAATGCTGATATCGATCACTGATGGCTCGTGTATCTTCAGGAAAAAGGGAAAAGAGTGGATGACAAAAATATTTAAACTGTAGATTTCGTTTTAACAGAGCTTGGCATTTTCATTTTAATGTGAGGGGTTCATTGTTGGGGACTCAGAAATAATATGTAACCTTCAGAAGACATGACTCGTAGAACAGACTTCTAAAGAGCAAATGTCACAGCCACCAGTAATCAAACTTGATCCGTTTGCGGTTCAGGGCGTCTCTCTCTCTCTCTCTCTCTCTTTGAGTGCACACCAAAACTCTTCTATTATAGTGCTTGTTGCATGACCCTGTGTATACTTGCTCATTTTCATCTGAAATGCTTAAACTTCAACTT